>NC_138769.1:382669145-383094145 GCF_965119305.1 Pelophylax lessonae | reverse complement strand
GTATTTTTTAAATGCAGTGAAATGTGATTTTTCAAATTTTTTCCAAAAAAATGGCGTTTTAAAGACCGCTGCGCAAATACCGCGTGACAAAAAATTTTGCAATGACCGACATTTTATTCTCCAGAGTCTTTGCTAAAAAAATATATATAATGTTTGGGGGTTCTAAGTAGTTTTCTAGGAAAAAATACTGGTTTTAACTTGTGAACAAAAAGTGTCCGAAATAGGGCTGGGGCTAAAGTGGTTAAGGACTGTCTTATCATTTTTGCAATATATGTTTGTTTAATCTTAATATTATTGCACATACAATTATTTATTCTTTTTTACATGAAATGCTAGCGCTGTTTTAAATTTACTACACACCTATATGTGTGTATGTGTATATATATCCTTACACAGAAGTTCAGATGTCATGCCTGTCTCTAAAGACGCCCAAAAAATGCCCGATAAACGCCTGCAACAAAAACGCCCAGGTGGAGCGGAGCCCCATCCCTGTGCTACTAAAAATTCTAAGAAAAATTATCTTTTTTTCTGGTTCTGGACATGCTACAGAGCTGAAACTTCACAGGTACACTTTTTAGACCCCCCAGACACTAAATCCAAAAAAAGTCATGCCTGCCTCCAAAGACGCCCAAAAAATGCCCGATAAACGCCTGCAACAAAAAAATGCCCAGGTGGAGCGGAGCCCCATCCCTGCGTTACTAAAAATTCTAAGAAAAATTATCTTTTTTTTATGGTTCAGAACCATTTTAACGGAAAGTCAGATCACAAGTCGCTTCAAATAAGATAAGGAGGCGACTCCCATTGAAGTCTATGGGACAAGTCAGATACAAGTCGCCTCAAAGTAGTACAGGACCCTTTTCTGAAGTCGGAGCGACTTCAGTAGTGCCAATTAAGACGGTACTCATTGATTAACATTGCTTTTGTTATGTCAAGCGGCAGTGTGAATGGACTCTAAGTTATTGGATTACCCAACTTGTAACAGTCTTTTACCCCGGATGGCAGAAGACCCATTTCTCTCTGGCTGCTGGGGAAGTTATGTGCTGCTACTAATTCGGTATCTTTTTCCATATACGAATCATCTCTTTTTCAAGCAGCATTTATGTTAGCCTTTTTGGAGCCTTACAAATCTTTTTAGCTAACTCCTAGGAACAAAAAAGGTACTACAGGGCTTCAGTTTAACCATCTCATTATTTCTGATGATTTGATTAGTTTATTCCTCAGTAAGTCCAAAACAGATCAATTGGGAAAAGGGATTTGGATTACCCTACCCCATTTTGGTAATACTGCTATTCATCCCGCAGCTATCATTCAGCATTTTAGGAAACCTAGACCTAATTTTATAAAAAAAAGATTCTTATTCATGAGGATGGTTCTCCGCTGATGCAGTTTCAGTTCAATGCTGTCCTTAATGCCCCATACACACGTGCAGATTATCTGCAGACTTTTGTCTGCAGACTTACCAAAACCATATAATATGAGGTCAAACCTAAACACTTTCAATTTGTATGCAATCCGGCAGGCCCTTGCACTACATAGAAAAGGTAAGTCTGCAGACAAAAGTCTGCAGATAATCTGCATGTGTGTATGGGGCATAAAAAATGTTTTGTTCATCTTGGTATGGCCATTTTGCATTATACAACCCATTCTTTCCGTATTGGTTCAGCAAATGAAGCTGTCAGTTGGGATTGAATTAAGCATTTATCAAGAAATTGGGTAGGTGGGATTCTGTTAGATATTGTTCCTCTGTATGTTCCTCTGTATGTCCTAACCTCTGTCTATAAACTCCTAGGTCATAAATGCTACATATGGATTATTGGTCATTCCTTTGTGTTTTGGGCCTCAAAACGTACACCGCAGCGTTGCTACTCAACTAATTTGTCTTTGAACACATCCTTTTTTTCGGTTCTATGGAAAGGTATTAGAGATTTGAAATGGGTGAATTTTAACTTTCATCTCAAGAGGTTAATGCAGATTTGACCCCCCCTTCTGATCCCATTGTACATTTGGGAGGTAATGACATTACTGGTTGTACTGAAGTTTTTGATAGATCAACTTCAGTACAACCAGCCTGCCCATATGTGGATAAAATTTTCATCCGTCTATGGCCAGCTTTAGTTACTGCTTCCACTCTGCTTAGAGGCAGAATACAAGGGATAGATCTGGTACTATTGAGATGCTAAACAAGATCATCTGGGAGACTTAACAACCATTAAACTGAACTACTCTTGACTAGAAATAGAAAATGACGCCTAATGCAGATGCTGAAGGACAGAATAATTCATGGCTCGCACACTACATGACGTTAGTAAACCTGTCTGATGAATTACAAAAGATTATTTACCCTCATCCTATCATTTTCCTGTACTTTACTTTATTACTCCCGGCTGTCCTGATTCACAGCTTAAATCTCAGTATTCTTTGGTAACTCATTCACTGCTCTGCTCCTACACAATATAGAGAGCACACTATAATTAGTCACAATGCTGAATAACAAAAATTCATATTAATAAAATCTCCACTCTAGCATTTATTTAACTTTAAAGATAAATGTGTTTAACCTAATTGCTTTATTATGTACCTTAAATCCAAACCAACAACAGAATACTTATTAATTACAGTACTTTGGTATAAATCAAGTGCACTTTTTACAATGCATAATAGACATTTTGTAAATATACATATGACGGATTGTCCTTTCCCTGATTAGCAATGCAAGATGCACTAGCCACATAAGAGTTGAGAAGTTTATATTATTAGTATTTATTATTAACATAAGCAAAACAGGATAGATTGATCAGAGAAAGTATTTGAGGCACCACATCCCAAAATAATGGAAAACAAGACACTTGAGGGTGCTCTTATATACAGTAATATTGTCTACCTGTTATGGTGGAGGTGAATTTCGTCGGCTTTCTATGTCTTTGTCCACTGACACCACACATGATGCACTTATTAGGCTACATGTACACGGGGCATTTTAAAAAGTCCTTTGAACGCTGGAATTTAACAGCTATGTAAAGGACATTTAAAACGTCCGTTGTGTCGCATTTGCAGTCACGTTTAGCGGAATTTAGCGGGCGTTTGCGCTCAGATCCGTTTTTAGAGGTCAAAAAATCATTCCCCTTTAAACAGGAAAAACGCAATCGCTAAATGCAGGTAATCGCGTTCGGTCACGCTTTGCGTTTGAAACGCCGGTAAACACACGTTCTGAACATCCTGAACGCAAATAATTGCTTTCCAAAAAACGACACTGAATTCAACTGCCTCTAAATGACTGTAAACGACTCAGTGTACATGGACAGATAAGATAACATAGAAGTGGGTTCAGGGGCTTCTGAAAAAAACGCCCAACTGCTCCCAAACATCCGTTTACAAGTAGCAGTGTACATGAGGCCTTACATGGGTAAAAGCTTTTCATGTTGCCAAAGAATTCAACTTTTTGTGGGAGATTAATGATGTTGGGTGCAAACTTATCGCTCAAATTCGGGCCCCTCCTAAAAACTATTTGAGGTTTGTCTGGGAGGATTTGTTTAAAGGATAACTCTACTTTCATGGGAAACAAAAATTGCAAATATAGAAAAAAAATAATATAGCGTATACAATTGCAACACAAATCATATTGTAATTCAATGTTATTAAAAATTAGCTTTCCTTTTCAATCTGCAGCCATTGTAATTTTCTGAAAATGCAATACAATATGGCTACCTGGAGTTGTTCTGTACTGTGTACTGTAATGTGTACTAACCACCCCCCATAGAAACATAATTTCCTGTTTGTGTGATTGGCCGATGTGAGATACTCCCAATAGGAACACGTCTATATGGATGCAGACCCAGCAGCTTTTCTCTTTAGTGCTCTACAGCTGCGTGATAATTATGAAACCACTCCCATTAGACCAACTCAGCACAGAGGAACAAACTGATTTCTTCAGAATAACAAAAGGTAGGAATCTGTAACAATGTTTGTTATAATCCTTATAATGTACATAGATCACCCAGAGGGGAATGTTTTTTTCCTCAACAGAAGTGGAGTTACACTTTAAGGGAAGAATCCTGCTTAAGGATACCCCAGTGATGCTTGATGATTCTCCTAACCTGCCAATGTTGCGTGGAGAAGCTGGTGATAAAATGGAAATATTCTGATAAATCCCTTAGGGGTATTCTTAAGAAAGATAGGGTAATGGCAGCTAGAGAGGGGAATATAGCTATTTCTATCAGTACTTTTGAAAAATGAATTAGTAGTAATGCCACTTTCCTCTACCATCAACGTTCAGTGAAGGAAGTGTAGTTCTTTGGTACTGAAGGTTTATGACAGCTCAATGTTGTTAGGGTTATAGATCAACAGTTGCATAAATTCCTGTAGCGACTGTTCGCTACCCCTCCAGATCAGGAGTGAGGATGTCATTGATATATCTTTTCTAAAAAAAGAAGGGCTGGCCACTGTTTATTGCATATCGTCAATAGTTTCCAAAGAGACATTTACAGGTTGGCTAAACTGGGCGCAAATTTAGCACCCATCGCCTCACCCTTAATTTGTAGAAAAAATTGTTTGTTGAACCAAAAGTGATTAAAAAGACATTGCAAAATCAAGAAGTTGAAGAATAAAGTCTCTCTGTAGTGGCAGAATATAGTCAGCTTTAATCAAAAAATGACTGACTGACTGCTTCCATTCCATCCTTATGGGAGATATTGGTATACAAGGAGCTGACATCAGCTGTAACAAGAAGGTCCCCTTCCTCTAATACCACTCCCTCAAGGTCAGAGGTGACCTCGGCTTATACTTGGGTCGGCTTATACTCGAGTATATACGGTATTCCTTTCTTCAAATTCAAGTTTTATTAATACTAAGCTTGTGGATGTCATCCAACACCATCCCTAAACACAGCTATGTGTGGATTGTTGCCACCTGGGAGGTTAAATCGTGAAGGATTCCTCAAGTTTGTATGCGGATATCTCGAGAAACTCTGCCTGGTGAATTTGTGTACATCAATAAAGGTTTGGAATTTGCTAAATTTTGCTTTAGGGGCAAATTTAAGATCCTTATTGAGCACTAATGTCTCATTTATTCAGTGAGGCCTTGCTAAGATTAAAGATGCTTGTGGTGTCTATGTCCTTTTCTTGTTGCTGTCTTGATTTTCTTTCCTCCTCGTTTGCCTCTTCTTCTCCCTGTTCGTTCCCCTAAAAAATGGTTATAACTGTTGTCAGGTCTTTGATATGTGTCTGGGGTGCGAGGAGTCACATAATAACTATTGATGTGAGGGGGTCTATACACTATATTTTCACTATATTGTTTTGTTTTATTGTTGATTTTAATTCAAGATTAGACTTCTATATATACATTTTTTTTCACTTTAGCACTTTCTTGGACTTTATTTTGATGTGCTGTCCATTTATAACACAGTATTCACATTTCACTGTTCATTCACTTTTGGCGCTACACACTTTTTCTACAAACATACATCCAACTAGTGCAGAGAGAAAGGAAGTTATATTCCTCCCTGTGGGCCAAGGTGATAGCTGTTGTGAAGTTAACCACAGGAGGGGTAAACAGATAGGCAAAAGAGGCTGAAAGGTGAAGATAAAATATGAAGCTTTTGAGTACTCACTTTCTTTGCATCTATCAATATATAGTTAACTCCTAATAAGAGTAAAAAAGTGATATACATCTATACCAGTTCCTGTGGCTTAAATATAGACCAAAGGACCATAGCTGAAAAACGCCCGATGATTGAATAGTCCAACCTAAAATGTGCTTCCAAGGGAAGTCAAGCAATTTGCAGTGACATACAGTATCAATAAGGGATTCAGAGTCATCAAGATGTGGCCCAATGTTGGTGTAGATCTTACCATCACAGCAGCAAACTTCACTCGCGAAAGATCTGCCTGCCGCAGCTCCCCCGCCAACATTACTGAGAGTCGGGGCCGCTCTTGATATTTGTTTATATTTGTGAACATCTGTGGATTATATCTCTGCATGACTAAATTTGGTTGAAATCTGTTTAAGTTACTATATGAAGTTTGGGGATGGCTCCTTCCTGTTCTTGCTGTTCTTGCATGACTGCGCACCAGTGCACAAAGCAAGGGCCATAAAGACATGGATAAACAAGTTTGGGGTGGAGGAACTAACTTGACTGGCCAGCACAGAGTCCTGACCTCAACCCGATAGAACACCTTTGTTATGAATTAGAGTAGAGACTGCGAGCCAGGCCTTCTCGTACAACATCAGTGCCTGACCTCAAAAATGAGCTTCTGGAAGAATGGCCAAACATTCCAATAGACACACTCCTAAACCTTGTGGACAGCCTTCCCAGAAGAATTGAAGCTGTTATAGCTGCAAAGTGTAACGCTCCTGCGTTTCATGTATGGTGTGGATTTTCAGCTGCAGAAATATTCCACTTCAGTAGTCATGTAAGAGAGATGCTGAGATACCATTCCCAACCTCAATGACTCATCATGTGTGGAAGGTCTTAATTCAGCTAGTAAATACACACACTCAACAAGCTGGTTCCTAGAGTGACTTTATGTATGTAGTAACACAGTGATGAAGATTTAAGAGACAGGTTGAGTGGAGGTGGTAGGTGACAGACACTTGAAGGTAAGACAGTAGCAGATGGATGCAGGTAGGTTTAGCAATCATGTATGGTAGCAGATGACAGAGTAGCAGGTGGACATACAAGAGTGATCAACCCAGTGCAGGAATAAGTAGCAGTAGTCTTAAGAGCTAGCAATCTAGATATGCAGATGTGATAAATAGTCTTTACTATGCAGAGCTAGATAGTGTAAGCTTAGTATAAGTTTATAGAGGGTTCCCCTGCGGGGTACTTAGCACTAATAGCAATACAGCCGAAGGTTGGTTCAGGAGGAGCGGATGATCCGGAAGCGGGATGCAGGGATCAGCGCAGCGAGGTTCCGTCAGCGAGGTATGCTTGCAAGCACGAAAGCTTCAAGCCAAGTTAGCATCCAGGTAAGGGTGTTTGAACGAACACATGTGAGTGAGAACCGGCGCTTTAAATAGCTATCTAGTCCGACGCTGAGTGATGACAGCTTCAGTCTTAAAGGTGTATGCGCACCTTTCCAAAAGAGAATGGTGGGGCGCATACACTTGTGAAAAGAGTAATTTAGGGTACCAAAGGTACCGGAACATTACACAAAGGGTGGGCCAACTCAATATTTAACCCTACAGACTAAGACTGGGATGCCACTAAATTTCACATGCGTGTAAAGGCTTGTGTCCCAATACTTTTGACAATATAGTGTATTTAAGTAGACCAGTTAAAGCGGAATTCAACCCTCAGAATCATTTTTTAAACAAAAATAGCCCATTAATATTAATACATCTCACTTGACAAAACCGCTATTTGCATATTTATGAGTTGAACAGTGTATTTGTTTAGTGCAAATCTTACTTTCAAAAATCGCTGCCTGTGCGTGGCCATCTTTACTAAGGGCATCTGAAGCCGCAGTGTAAAACTTAGTTTCCTTCTACCTGATTGCTGTTCATTCCGGCTACCCAGAATGCAGCAGGCAATCCCGCACATGGGCAGTACTATGCTTTTGGCATAGTACAGGTTGCTATAGAGATGTCGGCTGAGGAGGAAGTTGTCGCCCTCTATATCCCTTCCCTGCCTCCTGGAAGACACAAGTGCAGGAGACAGAGAGAGAAAGAGTCAGACATAGAGACACACACACACAATGCAAACTATATTTTTTTTTAAGGAAATACCGTTTTTCTTCTTTATTCATCCGCACTTCCGGGTCCTGCCATCTATAGGTGATTACGTCACTCAGCGATTCGCAAGGGTTCCTGGGATAGCGGCGTCGTGTATCCCAGCAGCCCTTGCGAATCGCCTAGTGACGAAATCTTGCGTTATTTCCAGACAGGTGTCCTGTCGAATAATGCATGCGCGGGACGGAACGGATTATTCTCATGTGAAATTCATAGTGAGAAATGGCGGGAATATTATCTGATTACAGAACAGTCACATAGCTCTTATCGGGGCACATTAAAGGGGCACTCTCACCGCACGGGGACATGATGTAAAGGAGAACTCTCATGGGGACACTGATGTAATATATAATAAAGGGGAACTCTGACTGGAATATTAAAGGGGAACTCTGACTGGAATATTAAAGGGGAGCTCTGACTGGAATATTAAAGGGGAGCTCTGACCTCAATAATAAAGGGGAACTCTGACCTCAATAATAAAGGGGAACTCTGACTGGAAAAAATAAAGGGGTACTCTGACCGGGACACAAAGAACTCTGACCGGAATAATAAAGGGGAACTCTGACCGGGACACATAAAGGGGAAATCTGACAGGGACACTGGATGTAAAGGGGTTCTCTGACGGGGACACACTGGATATAAAAGAGCACTCTGATGGGGACACGAATGTGTCCCCGTTAGAGTCCTCCTTTACATCAGTGTCCTGCTCAGAGTTCCCCTTTACTTTTTCCAGTCAGAGTTCCCCTTTATTTTTCCGGCCAGAGTTTCCCTTTATTATTCCAGTCAGAGTTCAGCTTTATGTGTCCAGTCAGAGTTCCCCTTTAATATTCCAGTCAGAGTTCCCCTTTATGTGTGCAGTCAGAGTTCCCCTTTAATATTACAGTCAGAGTTCCCCTTTATTATTGAGGTCAGCGTTCCCCTTTATTATTGAGGTCAGTGTTCCCCTTTAATATTCCAGTCAAAGTTCCCCTTTATTATCCCAGTCAGAGTTCCCCTTTAATATCTCAGTCAGAGTTCCCCTTTAATATTCCAGTCAGAGTTCCCCTTTAATATCCCTGTCAGAGTTCCCCTTTAATATCTCAGTCAGAGTTCCCCTTTAATATTCCAGTCAGAGTTCCCCTTTAATATCCCTGTCAGAGTTCTCCTTTAAGTGTCCAGTCAGAGTTCCCCTTTAAGTGTCCAGTCAGAGTTCCCCTTTATGTGTCCAGTCAGAGTTCTCCTTTATGTGTCCAGTCAGAGTTCTCCTTTATGTGTCCAGTCAGAGTTCCCCTTTAATATTCCAGTCAGAGTTCCCCTTTAATATTCCAGTCAGAGTTCCCCTTTATGTGTCCAGTCAGAGTTCCCCTTTAATATTCCAGTCAGAGTTCCCCTTTAATATTCCAGTCAGAGTTCCCCTTTAATATTCCAGTCAGTGTTCCCCTTTATTATTTATATATTACATTCGTGTCCCCATAAGAGTTCTCCTTTACATCATGTCCCCGTGCGGTGTGAGTGCCCCTTTAATGTGCCCCAATAAGAGCTGTGAGACTGTTCTGCAATCAGATAATATTCCCACCATTTCTCACTATGAATCTCCCATAAGAATAATTCATACAGCGATAGTACAGATAGTACAGCGAGCGAGG
The DNA here is from genome assembly GCF_965119305.1 of Pelophylax lessonae. Classification (NCBI taxonomy): domain Eukaryota; kingdom Metazoa; phylum Chordata; class Amphibia; order Anura; family Ranidae; genus Pelophylax; species Pelophylax lessonae. The sequence continues at coordinate 383,084,795 of NC_138769.1, read as the reverse complement.
CAGAATCTGACATTAGAATCTCTCCCCTCTGCTCTGTCTATCGTTGGATAATGCATCCCACAAACTGCCCCGCCCCGCCTCCTCTCAGTGAGCTCTACGGGATGAAATGCTTTCAGTCACTGAGAGGACGCGGGGCGGAGCACGGACTGAATGTAATACATCCCTGAGAACTGGAAAAAACATGAGATTTCGTCACTAGGCGAATTGCAAGGGCTGCTGGGATACATGTCCCAGGAGCCCTTGCGAATCGCCAAGTGACGTAATCGCCGAAAGCAGCAGGACCCGGAAGTGCAGATGAATAAAGAAGATAAAAGGTATTTCTGTAAAATAAAAAAAATAGCTTACATTGGTATTAACATATTTAACCACTTAACGACCAGCCACGTAGATCTCGTCGGCTGACTTTGAGTGGTTATACCGGGATGATGCCTCTAGCTAGAGGCATCATCCCGGTACCGTTGTTTGAAGCCGATGGTCGGCTTTCCGTCGGTAACGATCGATGCGGCTCGGTAGCCGCTCGATCGTTACCCGGGGGGCAGGAGGGGACATCCCCCCCTCCCGCCGCCTTCCGCGGCTTTGCTCGGGGCTCCCGTCCCACCGGGAGCCCCGAGCACCCAGCCGGCGCGTCCGCCGGCTGGATGGAGTCCCGATGAATGCCGGAAACGGCATCGATCGGGTCTCCGATGACGTAACCCGGAGGCGGCGTCCATGACGTCACATCCGGGTTACTCTGCTGCAAAAGGCGGCAGATTTGAAAAACGGCTGTATGCAAAAATGCCGTTTTCGGCGTTTTGCATACAGGGAAGTGTAGTGGAGGGGTTGAGGGTCTTTTAGACCCTCGACCCCTCCATAAAGTGTACCTGTCACTACATATTGCTGTCACAAGGGATGTTTACATTGCTTGTGACAGCAATAAAAGTGATCAGATTTTTTTTTTTTTTTTTAAAAACCTGTAATAAAGTAAAAAAAAAAAAGAAAAAATAAATAGGAAAAAAAAAAAAATTTAGCCGCCCCCGTCACCGTTAGCTCCCGCACAAAAAAAAACGTATACGCAAATCGAGCCGCAAATGAAATCGCTGTTCAAACCACACATGTGAGGTATCGCCGCGATCGCCAGAGCGTGGGCAATAATTTAAAAAAGAGCTACACTCTAACTCTAAACTGGTAACCGTTAACTAAATTTAAAGCGTCGCAGATTGAGATCTCTATTGACCGTAGTTTGTCGCCATCCCACGGGGGGGGCGCAATTTTAAACCGTAACATGTTTGGTATCTATTTACTCGGCGTGACATCATCTTTCACAATATACAAAAAAAATGGGCTAACTTTACTGTTTAGTATTTTTTAAATGCAGTGAAATGTGATTTTTCAAATTTTTTCCAAAAAAATGGCGTTTTAAAGACCGCTGCGCAAATACCGCGTGACAAAAAAATTTGCAATGACCGACATTTTATTCTCCAGAGTCTTTGCTAAAAAAATATATATAATGTTTGGGGGTTCTAAGTAGTTTTCTAGGAAAAAATACTGGTTTTAACTTGTGAACAAAAAGTGTCCGAAATAGGGCTGGGGGTAAAGTGGTTAAAGGGGATTACGTACATCAACTTGTTAAAATGGGTGGAACTCCACTTTAATTTCAGGTGCAAGTGTGACTGGGAGGAAGGAGAGAAGTTTAGCTTAAAAGTACAGTTGGCTTTAAATTTATTTAAAGAGGTTGTAAAGTCTCGTGGTTTTTCACCTTAATCCATTCTATGCATTAGGGTGAAAAACCTTCTGTGCTTCAGCTGCACCCCAGATCCCTCTTTTTCTTAACTGAACCAGATCATTCCAGTGAGGAGCACAAGCTCAGCGGCTCCACCTGCTGTCTCAGGTCCTCATTGGATAGATTGAGAGCAGCAAGAGTCATTGGCTCCCGCTGCTGTCAATCAAATTCAGTAATATGGGAGTCAAGGGCCAGGCCTAGTCCTGCTGTCTGTGTCAATGGACACAGCAGCGGGACTCCCCATGGAAAGCGACTCTCTGTGGGGGCAACAGATGAAGAGGAGCCAGGAGCGCTGCCGGGGTACCCCAGAAAACGAGGATCGGGGCTGCTCTGTGAAAAACCCTTGCATTGAGCAGATAAGTATAACATGTTTGTTTATTTAAAAACAAAAAAATACCAACCTTTACAATCACTTTAAGTAGACCAATGTTTCCCATCACTCCATTACCAATATACAGTATCTCATAAAAGTGCGTACACCCCTCACATTTTTGTAAATATTTTAATACATCTTTTCATGTGACAACACTGAAGAAATGACACTTTGCTACAATGTAAAGTAGCCAGTGTACAGCTTGTATAACAGTGTACATTTGTTGTCCCCTCAACAAAACTCAACACACATCCATTAATGTCTAAACCACTGGCAACAAAAGTGAGTACACCCCTAAGTGAAAATGTCCAAATTGGGCCCATTTAGCCATTTTCCCTCCCCGGTGTCATGTGACTCGTTAGTATTACAAGGTCTCAGGTGTGAATGGGGAGCAGGTGTGTTAAATTTGGTGTTATCGCTCTCACTCTCATACTGGTCACTGGAAGTTCAACATGGCACCTCGTGGCAAAGAACTCTGAGGATCTGAAAAAAAGAATTGTTGCTCTGGACTATGATTGCCAAGGCCCTGAAACTGAGCAGCAGCACAGTGGCCAAGACCATAAAGTGGTTAAACAGGACAGGTTCCACTCAGAACAGGCCTCGCCATGCTCGACCAAAGAAGTTGAGTGCGCGTGCTCAGCGTCATATCCAGAGGTTGTCTTTGGGAAATAGACATGAGTGCTGCCAGTATTGCTGCAGAGGTTGAGGGGGGGGGGGGGGGGGGTCAGCCTGTCAGTGCTCAGAACATACGCCGCACACTGCATCAAATTGGGCTGCATGGCTGTCGTCCCAGAAGAAAGCCTGTTCTAAAAATTATGCACAAGAAAGCCTGCAAACAGTTTGTTGAAGACAAGCAGACTGAGGACAAGGATTATTGGAACCATGTCCTGTGGTCTGATGAGACCAAGATAAACTTATTTGGTTTAGATGGTTTTAAGCGTCTGTGGCAGCAACCAGGTGAGGAGTGTGTCTTGCCTACAGTCAAGGATGGTGGTGGGAGTGTCATGGTCTGGGGCTGCATGAGTGCTGCCGGCACTGGAAAGCTACAGTTCATTGAAGGAGCCATGAATGCCAACATGTACTGTGACATACTGAAGCAGAGCATGATCCCCTTCCCTACTGAGACTGGGCCACAGGGCAATATTGCCACATAACAACACCAAACACACCTCCAAGACAACCACTGCCATGCTAAAGAGGCTGGGGGGGGGGGGGAGGTGATAGACTAGCCAAGCATGTCTCCAGACCTAAGCCCTACTGAGCATCTGTGGGGCATCCTCAAATGGAAGGTGGAGGAGCGCAAGGTCTCGAACGTCCATTAGCTTTGTGATGTCATCATGAAGCAGTGGAAGAGGATTCCAGTGGCAACCTGTGAAGCTCTGGAGAACTCCATGCCCAAGAGGGTTAAGGGAGTGCTGGAAAATAATGGGGCCCAATTTGGACATTGTCATTTACGGGTGTACTCACTTTTGTTGCCAGCGGTTTAGACATTTAATTGCTGTGTGTTGAGTTACTTTGAGGGGACAGCAAATTTACACTGTTATACAAGCTGTACACTCACTACTTTACATTGTAGCAAAGTGTAATTTCTTCAGTGTTGTCACATGAAAATATAAAATAAAATATTTACAAAAATGTGAGGAGTGTACTTACTTTTGTGAGATACTGTATAATACAGAACATGTTTTTTTCTGAGCAATGTTTTATAGTTTCAGCTTTGAGCACACTGCTGTTTATTTTCGGTAACTATTGTTCCTTTAACCACTTGCCGACCGCCCCACACAGATTTACTGCAGCTGGATGGCTGGGCAGCTGGACGGCTCGGCTGCGCATAATCATGTAGATCTACGTGATTATGTGCACGCGGTCTCAGGGGCGCACACACGTGCCGCCGGAGCCGCGCTCCTGTTGTGATTAGACCCAGCGGGAGTCAGACCGTGGGAGGAGCAGGTTCCATCGCCGGCGGCCTCCTGCGATCTCCAGAGACACTGACAGTAGAGCCTCCTGCCTATGTAAGCTAAGCAGGCGGCTCTTCTGTCAGACAGGGAGAGAGAGATCGTGTGTTTCAGCTTAGCTGAAATACTGATCTCTCTTTGCCTATCACAGAGCCCCCCCCCCTTACCACAGTTAGCAAGCACAAGTAGGCATACAATTAACCCCTTGATCACCCTCAGTATTAACCCCTTCCCTGCCAGTGTCATTAAAACAGTAACAGTGCATATGGACACCGATTACTGTATTAATGTAACTAGTCCCCAAAAATGTCAGTTAAGGGTCCGATCTGTCTGCCGCAATGTCGCAGTTCCGCTAAAAATCACTGATCGCAGCCAATACTAAAAAATAAATAAATAAATAAATAAAAATCTGTCCCGTAGTTTGTAAAGCTATAACTTTTGCACAAACCAATTAACATCCGCTTTTTGGGATTTTTTTACCAAAAATATGTAGCAGAATACAAATTGAGTAAAGACTGAAATAAGTGCAATATCCGTAGAATATACTCCTATTAAACTATAAATTCTGGTTCAAAATTAAAAAACTCCTGGTGGTTATGATTATTAAATATTGAAGTGCTGGACTTGTCTTATGGACTGATTGAATTAAATCTCATGTGTAAACTGATCAAAAAAGTGCTAGTGCAAAAATGTGCTAGATTACAGTGCAATAAATATGTAAATATATCAAGCAACAATTAATTTTAAATTAATATTACTACGTATATAATATTGTATGCTTGTGCTAATCTACAGATAATCAATATTGTGCAACAAAATTATAACCAAAAAAAATAAAAAATCCTCAAAATATCAAAGTGCAAGTGCAATAAATATTGGAAAAAAGTGCTCGTGTAGTGCAATAAATAATACCAGAAGCTGTCTGCAATAAATAACAAAATATACAATAAATATATCAATATCACCCCAGAATGGATATCAGTTCATGATGGGCCACCTAAGAGACCGCCCCGAGAAGACGTCAGGTGACAAAACCGGAAGAGAGTGGCGATAGGACGCTGAGACAGCACAGCTGAGAGCTCACACACACACTGCTACTTTGTATCCCTGCTCGTGAGTCATTGTAATAGGATCCGAGCAGTAGATGGATCTTATATGTGCAGATTCCCAATGTCTGGCAGACACCATCAAATGTGAGTGGTTTATTATTATTTTTTTTCCTTTTTAATAAAGAAGTATTATACAGTATTACGCTATGTGTGGCATCCCTTTCTTAATTCCCTCATGTGGCCCATCATGAACTGATATCCATTCTGGGGTGATCGAGCAATATACAAGTAGAGAGGATTCCAGGCTGAAATTGATTGTGGCTCATGCTTGTTTGCTGGTTCATAATCTGACCAGCAGAATCCCTGGTGAGTTTTACCTAGGCAAGATCATTGAGCACTGTGGTGGAAGGATCCTCACCTATGAACACTGAGAACACCTTGTGATTTGATGACTAGCACTGTTTGCACTTTGTCACTAGAGGATTGCAATATGGACTCTATCCAATGAACTTTATATCACTCGTATATTTATTGTATATTTTGTTATCTATTGCGGACAGCTTCTGGTATTATTTATTGCACTACACAAGCACTGTTTTCCAATATTTATTGCACTTGCACTTTGATGTTTGAGGATGTCTTTTTTTTTTTGGTTATAATTTTGATGCACAATAATGATTGATTATCTGTAGATTAGCAAAAGCATACAATATTATATATGTAGTAGTATTAATTTAAAATTAATTGTTGCTTAATATATTTACATATATATATATATATATATATATATATATATATATATATATATATATTATATATATATATATATATATATATATGTATGTATGTATATGTATATATATACACCAGCACTTTTTTGATCAGTTTACACATGAGATTTAATTCAATCACTGCATAAGACAAGTCCAGCACTTCAATATTTAATATTTAATAATCATAACCACCAGGAGTTTTTTTAATTTTGAACCAGAATTTATAGTTTAATAGGAGTATATTCTACAGATATTGCGTTTATTTCAGTCTTTGCTCATCACTTACATAGCATTGCTGTGGTTTATTGGCTGCATCTCTGATAGTATATCCCTATTGGTTAAAGGTCTATAACACATCTGTCCCAAAAAAACTCCAGCGCGCTAGTTCCCTTATTAATTAACCACTTAAGCCCCGAAAGATTTTACCCCCTTCCTGACCAGGGCCTATTTTGCGATTCGGCATTGCGTGGCTTTAACGGACAATTGCACAGTCATGCGACGCTGTACCTAAACAAATTTGTCCTTTTTTTCCCCCAGAAACAGAGCTTTCTTTTGGTGGTATTTGATCAATGAAATAAAAAAAAAATTGAATAACAATATTTTTCAAATTTTTTTATATGAAATTCCCCAAAAAAATGTAAAAAAATCAAAATTTTTTAACATTTTTGGCCAATTTGTTTTCTGCTACATATGTTTGGTAAAAAAAAAAATCACAATAAGCGTATTTTGATTGGTTTGCACAAAAGATATTGCGTTTAGTAATACTCAGGTAACTCAGGGAAAGATTTTTGTAATTTTTGTTGTTTTTTTTTAACGAGTAATGGTGGCGATCTGCGATTTTTTTTTTTGCAAGACTGCGACATTGCGGCGGACAGATCGGACCCTTGACTGACATTTTTGACACTTTTGGGGGTACCACTGACATTACTACAGTAATCAGTGCTATACATATGCACTGTTACTGTAAAAATGACACTGGCAGGGAAGGGGTTAACTTCATTGGGGAAGGAGGGGTTAAGTGTGTCCCTAGGGGTGTGTTTCTAACTGTGCAGGGATGTGGCTTTACATGTAACAGCAGAGATCTACGGTCCTACATAGCAGGACCGTTAGATCTCTGCTGTTACACAGGGAAGAATGACAGGCGGCTTTGTTTACTGCCTGTCTTTCTCCCTTCACAGCGGACGATCGCGAGTGACCACACGTGCGGACTTGTTCGGGAACAAGCCGGGGCGGGAGAGCGCCTCCGGCGGCGCGCGCCCGCCCGCTATTGGCTCACAGGCTAGTGACGTACCCATACGTCACTTTGCCTGGCCGGGGCTGACCGCCGCAGTATATGTACTTGTGGCGGTCAGGCAAGTGGTTAACAGAATACAAATTGGCCTTAACAGATAAAAAAAAATAGATTTTTTGAATTTTTTTTATTGGCAATGTTTTTTTCCCCAAAATGTTTGCTCTTTTTTTGTTTATAGCCCAAAACGTAAAAACCGCAGAGGTGATCAAATAGACAAATATCACCAAAAGAAAGCTCTATTTGTGGGAAAAAGGACATCAAATGTGTTTGGATACAGTGTCGCACAACCGCACAATCGTTAGTTAAAGTAAGGCAGTGCCGAATCGCAAAAAATGGCCTGGTCAATAAGGGGGTAAAACCTTCTGGAGCTGAAGTGGTTAATATGACACACCACTGATTAATTGTTCCATGACATCATTCTGGTAAATAACAATTCATGCTATTGGATCCCCTACAGTTCTATCATCCTATTGCAAATGACACCAAATAACTGAGAAAGAGTTTAAAGAAATTAATTATACATGTGATTCATGACCTTATAATAAAGGCAACAAGGGCTGCAGTACAGATCCAAATTACTGTTTGCTGATGCTTTTAATTCAGCATCAATGACTCACATTTCCACTGTGCTGACACCCTGACACAGCTCCACACCCCTGAGTTCTGCTTCCATCACATAGTGAGACTGCAACCTGTCCTCACTAAAGATGCAGAGAAATAATAGTCACGTGCTTGGATTTCAGACATCTCTCTTCTGTATCACGCACATTCATTTCTATTCTCTTTTCAATAATTTAAAGGAAACTAATTTTAAACACAAATAGTCCGTTCCCAGATGCAACAAATTGCATTTGTACATCTGCTGAAAGTTACTTAAACGTATTTGCCAATCATTTTAAACAGGTCATGATTCACATTCAAACAAAAAAAATTGATTTTTGACTTACCGTAAAATCCTTTTCTCTGAAGTTCATCTTCTTGACTATTGGGTTATGCTGCCCCCTAAAGGAGTAGGACACTAGGCAGGAAAAATCTTTACCATGCCTATGGGGCAGTCCTTGCAGGCATACACCCACACACTCTACTATAGGCTTCGGTTTTGTTGCAAACAGTGTTTAGAAGAAAAAAAAACCCATTCCACTCATAATTAGAGGGGCGGGTGCTGCTTCTGTCAATGAACTTCAGAAAAAAGGATTTTACGGTAAGTCAAAAATCCAGTTTTCTCTATCGTTCATTGACAGACGCAGCTCCATATTCTTCTTGACGATTGGGACGTCCCAAAGCAGTATTTGCATGAGGGGTGAGAAAACAACGCAGAAAAGAACGTAATTCCGCAAAGGCTAAACTTAGCCAACCAGTGAACATGGAGCTCAACCAGGAACAACTGGAGCTCACCTAGAAAACATACACTCTCAAAAGAGAACATTTTCTTTTTTAAAACAGCAGCCTGCAAAACCTTGCGGCCAAGAGGCATCAGAGGATGGCAACACATCTACTTTGTAGAATTTTGTGAACGTGTGCACAGACGACCATGTTCCCGCCTTGCAAACTTGCATTACTGACACCTGATGGCGAAAAGCCCAAGAGGTACTCAGCGCCCCAGTAGAATGCGTCTTTACTGGCAAAGGAGGAACCTGACCCTTCAGTGAATAAGCCTGTACCACCGCCTGTCTGATCCATCTGGATATGGTCACCGCATAGGCAGCCAATCCCTTTCGAGGTCCTTTGTTGAGGACAAAGAGAGTCTGATTTCCTGAAAGATTCAGTAGCCGCCAGGTAAACTCCAACTGCCTGAACCACATCCAAAGAATGAAAAGCAATTTCCTTGGGATGTCTGGGCTGAGGACCGAGTGAAGGCAGCACAATGTCTTCATTCAGATGGAAATCAGAAACCACCTTAGGAAGATATGACTGATTAGGTCGAAGTTTAACTTTATCTCTGTGGACCACCAGATAAGGTGAACGGTAGGACAGCGCCGCCAGATACTCTGCGGGCAGAAGTAATAGCCACCAAAAAGGCAACCTTCTGAGACAGTGTAAGCAGAGGAATCTCCCTAATGTTCTCAAAAGGAGATATTTGAAGAACAGACAATACCAAATTAAGATCCCACGGAGGCAACGGGGATCGCTTCGGAGGAACCATATGGCGAACGCCTTGTATAAAAGTGCGAATCAAGGCATGCGTAGCTAAAGGATGTTGGAAAAACACAGCCAAAGCCAACCGCTGTTCAACCCCATTTTGAAGAAAGGTCAAAATCCTAGCCACCGGAAAAAGGGAGGAGGCACCCTTAGCGATTTGCACCATGAGATGTACGATTTCCACGTACGATGATAGATCTTCCTAGGAGTAGACTTTCTGGCCTTCAACAGTGTCGGAATCACCGAGTCAGAAAGACTTCTATCCTTCAACCAAACAACAATCCACACACAATATGTGAAATATCACCAGTATAAGGGCGCTGATCCTCTATAAAGTCCCAGCTTGCTTGCAGTGTGCATATAGCAGTTCATGGTCGTTGCAGCTCCTCCTATAATCCATTAGGTGGCAGACTTGATCAGAAACACAGCTGCAAGAGTAGGAGACAAACAGCGCACGCCGACCTCGAGTAATATCGTTTTATTGAAAGACACACAATACACGATTAAACAGTTGCATTTACATTTTCCATCTTAATGATAGGCACATCTGCAAGAGCCTTCTCCTCCTCTCCCTCCTGGATGGCTTACGGTAACGCCCAGCAGCTATCTCCGGCTTAGGACACCGCTACAGCCTACTCTTCCACCCGCTTCTTCTTCCTGTCTCCCCGCCGAGCGTCTACGTGTCGGACCTTACTGTGCCTGCGCACCGGTCTGCAGACTTTCTCAACTGCGCAAGTGCGCCTGGAGCCTCGGCCGAAGTTACGCTCGGTAGCTACCGGGGGGTATAGGAAGGGATGTGAAGGGATTCAGCACTGCAGAGTGATTGCCATGACTATGCATTTCGGAAGCGGAGCCTCCTTCTTCAGGTCCCGCCCTTCCTACCATTCTGCCTCCTATTATATACAATCCTGCCACAATTATGTCAATGGATTAAAGGGCCAGATTCTAAATTAATGTAACCCATTGTGGAGGGGAGGGGGAAGGGACTTACATGCAACCTAGTAACCACATATTATCGATATAAAACCAAAATAGACCATTAATAATGCCTATGCATTTACTATAAAATGGTGTATAATATAATATATTATATTATATAATATAATAAATAGCATAAAATCCATAGGTTAAATAGAATTGAAATTAAAAATAAAAAATAAAAATGAAAATTTAAATCAAATTTAATTTAATAGAGATTATAAGTAAAATTAAAGTTAAAATTAAAATTAACCTTGGGGTCAATTTACATATATTGTTTAATCTATTTTATCATTAACCATAAAAGCCAGGGGGAACAAAAAAAAAATGTAATTACATTTTTTATATAAAAAGGTATATGGCAGTATTTATTAAATTTAATAAATAGTATTTAAAAATGATATATGCATATATATTTGATAGTTAGATGATCGTACTGACCTCCAGTTCCTAGTTCAGCCCCCCTGGGGACATGGAGCCGAGCGAAAATATCCAGAAGGTCTCATGCCTACATAGTCTGGAGAACCTTTCCCCTCTCAGGGAGGGACATGGATATGGCCTCAATGCCAAACAATTCTAGGCCTTTAGTGCAACCACGATGAACTTTACAAAAATGCCTGGGTACGCTAGGTTTATCCTTCCTCTGCTCTATATAGTGACGATGTTCTCCAAATCTGGTGCGCATGGCCCTAACTGTCCTCCCTATATAGAGCAGGCCACATGGACACTTCAGACAATATACCACAAACTGGGTACTACAACTGATAAATTGTTGGATCTTAAAGGATCGACCTTCTTTAGAGGTGAAACTACTTTTCCCATGTTCCATAAACGAACAGGCCAAACATCTGCTCTGCTTGTACCTGTATGACCCTACCATGTTTAAAAACATTGGGATATTTACAACTTTTTGTGTTCGTTTATGTGACTTGCTACCATGCTCTTTACATTGTTGGCTCGTCTAAAGACAATCTTTGGTTCCTTAGGAAGAACGACTAAGTGCCGAGTCTTGCCCCAAGATAGGCCAATGCTTTTGAATAGCCCTTTTTTAGCCCAATGCTGATCGTTAAACCTGGTGATAAACAATATATCACGAGGGGCCCTCTCCAACCTGTTAGGCTCCATGCTTTTGCAGCATTCCAGGTAGAGGTCTCTCGCTCTGTGCACATGTTCTTTCAAGTACCCCTTTTCTACAAACTTTCTCTCCTGGCTTTCAACAGCCACGCCGGTAAAGCCAGCGACTGTAAAGCAGGATGGAAGATCGGCCCTTGAAACAGCAGATCTTCCCTGAGAGGAATTCTCCAAGGAGCATCGGCGACCAACCTTACTAGATCTGCGTACCAAGACCGACAAGGCCAGTCTGGGGCCACCAGAATGACCAGAAACCCTTCCCACTCTATTTTGTGCAGAAGCCTCGGCAGGAGTTTCAGCGGAAGGAACGCATAGATCAGCTGATATTGACACCAAGGAGCCATCAGTGCATCTATGGCGTCGGCCAGAGGATCCTGCGACCTGGCTACAAAGCTCTGAACCTTCTTGTTGAGTCGAGACGCTAACAGATCGACGTCGGGATTCCCCAGTAGACACACAGGAGGTGAAGCACCTCTGGGTCCAGAGACCATTCCCCGTGATCCAACACCTGACGACTCAGGTAATCCGTCTGCCAGTTTTCCACACCTGGGATGTGCAGTGCTGAAAGGGCTGAAGCAAACACTTTCAGTTCAGGATCTCGGTCACCTCCGGGGGCCGCCAAGACACTCTTGGTGCCCCCTTGATGATTGATGTAAGCCACTGCCGTGGCATTGTCTGATTGAATCTGGACTGAACAACCCTTTAAACGATTTGTCCAGTGACTCAGGCAAAGCTTTATCGCTCTGAGCTCCAGAATATTGATCGGAAGTCTGGACTCTTCTACTGTCCAGGAACCCTGGACACACAGCTTCCCCTGCACTCCTCCCCAGCTGGGCAGGCTGGCGTCTGTGGTTACCACAGTCCCAATACAGTGGGAGGAAGGACTTGCCCTGGCGTAGTGAAGCCACCATAGTAGAGCAATCTTTTTGTTGTGACTCAACCGAATCATAGTGTCCAAGGACTTTGGATCTTTGTTCCATTTGACAAGAATCTCCCTTTGTAAGGGTCTTGTGTGGAACTGAGCAAACGGAACCGCCTCGAAGGTTGACACCATCAGACCCAAGGCCCGCATGCAAGTCCGCAGAAAGGACAGATTGCTGGATAACAGCAGATGAATCACCCCCTGCAACTTTTGCAGCTTGTCCAGGGGAAGAAAAACCTTCGCCGAAGCAGAGTCCAGAGTCGGGCCCAGATAATCCATTTTTAAGGATGGTACCAGGGCAGATTTTTTTTAAATTGATGTTCCAACCGAACTCTTGCAGAGACTGTACAATGATTGTCAAGTTGATAGGGCTGAATGTGAGTCTGCTCTTAGGAGGAGATCGTCCAGGTACCCCAGTACCATAATCCCCCATTGACGCAGTAACTCTAATACCAAAGCCAACACTTTGGTGAAGACCCTGGGGGCGGAAGCGAGACCAAAGGATAACACCACAAATTGATAATGCTCCTCTCTTATAGCGAAGCGAAGAAAATGCTGGTGTCCACCGTAAATGGGGATGTGTAGATATGCGTCCTTGATATCTATGGAGGCCAAAAAGTCTCCTTGGTTTAGAGACGCAACTACCGTGCGAATGAACTCCATTCAAAACTTCTGTACCCGCACAAAGTGGTTCAGAGCCTTGTGGTCCAGGATTGGAAGTACTTTGCCTTCTTTCCTGGGCACAGTGAACAGATTTGAATAGAACCCCTGAAACCATTGCCGAGAAGGAACCGGTACAATCACCCCTTACGACAGCAGACCTTGTACCGCCTCTCGTAGATCCCTTAGCTAGTCTGGATATAGGCGTAGATTGGACGGGAAGAACCTGTCTGACGGTCGAGACCGGAATTCGATCTTGTAACCCAATCGGATCAGTTCATGGGACCCATTTGTCCTGAATCAAGGAAGTCCATGGTTCTGGAAAGAAGCGTAGACATCCACTCATCCTAGATCCTAGATATGGGTGAGGGCGTCCCTTCATTCAGATGGGGATTTGTCTGCAGGTCTGGATAAGCCTGTTCTCGGCTTACCCGACCATGTCTTCTTGGAACCCCCCGAAGATCTAAATGGCTTAGATCAGGATTTCAGAATACATTTTTCCTGTGGAACCCTTTGACATGGTAAAGCAAAAATGTGGAACCCCGACAAAAAAAATGTGTGCCGTAGAGTAGAGTGGTGCAGCGCAAACCTTTCAATGAGCAGAGTATAATGTTCTCTTTTGCTGGCAAAATCTTTTTATATCTGGTTTTATATCTGGTAAGCACTGCCCCCTTCAAATCCCCCCCACAGCACTGCCCCCTTCACCCCCCCCCCACAGCACTGCCCCCTCACATCCCCCCACAGCATTGCCTCCTTCACATCCCCCCACAGCACTGCCTCCTTCACATCCCTCCCACAGCACTGCCTCCTTCACATCCCCCCCCCACAGCACTGCCTCCTTCACATCCCCCCACAGCACTGTCTCCCTTCACATCCCCCCACAGCACTGTCCCCTTCACTTCCCCCCACAGCACTGTCCCCTTCACATTCTCCCCACAACACTGTCTCCCTTCACATCCCCCCCACAGCAGTGTCTCCCTTCACATTCCCCCCCCACAGCACTGCCCCCTTCACATCCCCCCACAGCACTTCCCCCTTCACATCCCCACCCCACAGCACTGCCCCTTTCACATCCCCCCACAGCACTGTCCCCTTCACATCCCCCCACACAGCACTGCCCCCTTTATAACCCCCCATCAGCACTGTCCCCCCCCTCACTTATCAACCCAAAGCACTGCCCCTTTCGCATCCCCCCACAGCACTGCCCCTTTCACATCCCCCCACAGAACTGCCCCCATCACATCACCCAGCTCCCCATCCTTCACATGTTCCCAGCCATGTCCTTTCCTTCCTGCACTCTCCTACCATACACAGAGCGAGGAGAAGGCGGCGGGACAATCCTGTACTGAAGGCACAGCAGCACTGGATGGGGCGCGGGAGCTGCCTGGTTAACCTTTCATATTAGCAAGCTGGTGATTGGTTGCTAGGACTGCCTCCTAGCAGCCAATTACCTCCTGGGTAATGTGAAAAGTTCATTCAGGCAGCTGCCTCAGTGCTGGTCCTGCCCCCAGTCCAAAATTATCCCGCCTGTCTTATGAGATCACGGCTGCGCGATCTCTGCGATTTCTGACCTTCCGGAAACCACAGGTAGCGGCGGCCATCTTGGATGTGACCAAACGCAGCGGATCCCCAATTTTGTTCCCGCGGAATTCTAGGACTCTGCAGAACACTAATTGGGAAACGCTGCCTTATATCCTTTCCCCTGCATGCCGGATGCACGAAAGGGCCGCCTGCGGGCTGTGAAATAAGGCCCCTGTCTATTACGCGGTGACTTGCCCTTGGCGGATTGAGAGTACTCTTCCCGCCTGTAAGTTCCTTTGATTAACTCATCCAATAAGGAACCAAACGGTCTCCCGAAAAGGGGAGGTCTGATAGAGCTTTTTTTGAGGCCTGATCTGCAGACCAGCTTTTTAGGCCACACCATGCGTCTATTAGCTACCCCCACTGCAGACACTCTGGCTACAAGGGGGGCCACATCTAGCGATGCATCATAAATAGTAGGGCTTGGACCATTTGGTCCGTTAGCTCTGTCAGGCCCGGAGAGAGCTGTTCCGTTTCTAAGTAATTTTTTAGTACCTTTGCCCATTCCGTTATGGTCTGGGACACCAGAGTGATCACGAAGATCGATTTAAGTATTGAGCCCGCTATCAAGTGTAAGTGGCGGGACAGACTCAATCTGTCTATCCATGGGGTCTGTAAAGACTGGGTACTCCTCCACCAGGACCACAGTAGATTTGTTCAGTCTGGAGAACGGATGGTCCAGCTTCGGTGGTGCGGTCCATCTTGCGGACATCGTGTCCGCAAATGGGTAGCGCTTTGGCATCACTAACATCTGTTTGATGTGCCCCCCACTGTTCACTGACAATGTTGACAAAAGTTCCAGACAAGGGAAAACCGACTTCTGGGATTTGCGGGTGCCAAAAGACACCTGCCTCCCTGACGCTGCAGAATCATGCGCCATTTTTAGAGTTTTCCCGCACTGATACTAAGTGCTTCCACCAGCGCACTTTCCCAGGCGGCTGCAGAAGAGGATATATCGCCCTCGCCACCCGAGTGCGATGACGCAGATCCCTCAGGGTGGCATGCGTCCGTGGCGGCCATATCTACCTCAGAATCTGAGAATACAGAAGAGGCAGGGGAGGGCATGGGGCGCTTTTTACTAGTGGTATTTTTGATAACCATATCCACTTTTGACACCAGGTTCTCCAAAACTGCCGTTAAGGCAGATGGGTTGCGACCCGGAGGTCTCCGCAACCGCAAGGAGGGGATCGGTAGGTGAAATTTGTTCCTGGAATTCAATTATGAACCCTAAAATAACGCAGTGTCACTTAAAACGGACCACAACGCTACACCAGCGGTACTACAAGTCCCAACCACTAGCACTGTCATTAGCAGGGTTAGCGAGGAAGACCTACAGGGACCCCAATGTACATACCACCACCCGATCTGGAGGAGAACAGAATCTTTCTGCTGTGCAGAAAAACGATCTTCACAGGAAGAGGAAATACCTTGGCCATTCGCTAGAGTAAAGGCCTAGCTGCTATCCAGCAAGCGCGGACTCCAAAAAAAAAAAAATCGATGCCCAATGCAGTCTTATGGGGAAACCACAAAAACATGGCCGCCCATGCATTTCAATGGGGAAATCTGCAAAACTAGGCTGAACGATTCTACAGAAAAATGGCGGCGCGCCATGCGGTCCCCAGGACCCCCTAAGGGATACAAAAGATAAGTGGCATCAGGGGGTCCCTGACAGGGACCCCTACCAGGAATACCCCCCCCCCCCAAGCGGATCCAAATAGCAGCCTCTGCGCGTCCACCCCCCGAGGACCCCCGTCGCTGACTGAGGTAGGTACCTCTATAACTGGTGGGAAGGGAGGCCTTGGGGGAGCCTGGTACGTACCAAGAGGCCAGGGGAAATGAGGCGTACCCAAGGGTCTGACTTTTCCAGGGAGGGGCCCACGTTCACCCCCAGACCGCCAGAGTTATAGGGGGACACTTACTCACCATACCAACGATATCGGGTGGGCACCACTCCGAACAGACTGCCTCTCCACTCTGGGTGGGGGTGCTGATGGCCAAGGGGTATGCTGCGACTCAGGCCGAACCAGGTCATGTGCGTCCCGGCGAGGTGTTTTACTCGCAGGCCAGCCCCTGTCCATTGGGGCTCTGTCGTGGCAAAGCCTAGCGTTGGGCTATAACCTGCACACGCTCGCTGGCCGGGCTGGGAGACCTTATGGATTTAGGATATCCAGTCCCAATCCCAGGCAGGCTGTTGATTGCAGTTCTCTCAGGAGCATAACTAGCTAAAAAAAATGTTTTTAAAAAAGGTAAAAAAGCAAGCTAAGACCGAAGTCCCAGCCGGGAACTAGTTTCTACTCCTAAACTAGGCAGAAACAAACTGAGACCTATAGCAGAGTGTGTGGGTGTATGCCTGCAGGGACTGCCCCATAGGCGTGGTAAAGTTTTTTCCTGCCTAGTGTCCTACTCCTTTAGGGGGCAGCATAACCCAATGGTCAAGAAGAATATGGAGCTGTGTCTGTCAATGAACGATAGAGAAATCAGCCCCTTGTAGCACATGAGCAGAACTGTCCTGAACAGATGGGACACAAGTGATCTTCACTCCACCTGCCACTATAATCTCTAAAAACTAAGGCCGGCCATACATGGGTGAAATCACAAAACACACTAAAATTCTGATTTTTGAAAGAAAATTCTTTCGAAAATCAGAAATTTAGAGTGTTTTGTGATCCAATGGTGCCACCACTGATTTCAAAATTCAACCAAACAAACTTCTATTTTACATCATCTTGCTACAGAAAATAATTTTCGTGGCTGGGAATCTTCTTTTCTTTACGGGAAATGTATTTTCTTGCACTCATGCGCATTTCTTTTTCGATTATGTTTCTCGCACTATTCTCTCTTTGTTGATTAGAAAACAATTTGTTTTTCAAAAAATATTTAACATGCCCGATCAGTTAATTTCGAAGGCCACATGGAAATAGACCATTGGTGCGAAGTTCGAAAGAAATTTCTTAGTTAAGATTTTTGAAAGAAAATTATTTCGCAATTCGACCCATGTATGGCCAGCCTAAGCCCACAATCCTGACATCCATCTGCCTCCAGAGCCTACAGATGGATCCTGGATCTTTTCCGTCCACAGTATGTTTTTAAGACAGCACAGCATGGTGTCTTCCTCCCCTGATATTTGCAATTGAAGAGAGCCTAACCCAATCAGCTTAAAAGGCCTCCTGATGTCTGACATGGGCCCTTGCGACTTATACCCAAAAAATGATTATCTAGAATGGATGGTGGCAAAAGATAAATACTGAGTTGTGGGCAGCTATGTAACCCTTAGGTCCCCAAAGTTGCACTACTCCGACTATATTATATGGAGATTTAGGACCAACCCTATGTATCAAAATGTTTTTAATTTACTGCCATATCTATCCAACAGACTTTGCAGTGTTAACATTAGCAAAATGAAGAGAGCTGTATCCACTTACAGATGTTCTACTAATATTTCAGATGCATTATAGATAGGGATTCAGGTTTTCTCTAATGTAACATCTGCTAATGTACTATTAAATCCTAAATGAAGATTGGTAAACTCTAAAGACAGCGGAGCTTTAGGCAGACTTTTCCTTTCTAACTGGCCAAAGCCATTGACTGCCATAATCATGGACAGAAAAGAGGCCAAGCACTTCAATATTTAAGCTCTCAGCCCCTATAATGATAATAAGTGTTTCTTTCACATCCTGGCAAGTACACTCTATTTTTACAAATAAGCAGCAGTTTGAACAAAAAATATAATATGCAAGCTTTTAAGCCAGAGTGCCATTGGATTCTTGGTCCACTGTATAACACTTTGGCCCCTCAAGACTGTTCCAAAGTGGTTTAATTGCCTGGCTTATAGCTGATTTTAGCCCTAAAAGATCCCTTTGGCATTCTAATACTGCCTTATATCACATTTAGTAATGCTATATTGCTGTGTCTTTTTACCAATGGTTCTCACAGGGCATTTTGCCCTAGCCCTAAAATTATATAAAACCCATAGGTTTTTAAGTACTTTTAGGAGCTGGTTTATTAACTTACTGAGTATGCAGCTTTTTTATATTTTAACCCTTGCCTACTGTATGTTTCAGTGACCACTGTCCCAGGATTCCTGTTTCAGGGTAGCTCCTTTCTCTTGCAGTGTCCTATAGAGCCATCATTGTATGCAGGGTAAGAACGCTGGGGCAAGAATTTTATTAAATAGTTAACTGGGGAATAAATATTTTATTAAGTGTTCTTGCCTATTCTTTCACATATATATTATTCTTGCCTATTCTTTCACATATATATTATTTTTATTATAGTGAAAGCCTATGGGAAAAATTGGCACCCTAACTACTCTCACAGTTTTTACACTACATAGACAAGTAAGATACCGAAAGGAGCGTATTGTTCCCATTCGCGTTGTTATTACTTTTTGGAAGGTTTTGCTGAATAGTTTGCGAAATACCGTAATTTATGTGGTGAAATTGGCCCAATAGGAATGAATGGCGGAATGTTCAAAACTAGAGTGGGGCCTGAAAATAGTTAGAGGCTACCTACACAAATGTTACATCAAAATGTTCGCCTATCCCTGCTGCCACTTAACATGTTCACATCTAAGCCATAGCCCTAATAGTTTTTACACTATGACTGTTTATTTTTAACTCAAGCCATACATTGACATTCATTGAAACTGCACTCAAACCATCTCAAATTTCAAGGCCGTTTTCTAACCTGTGACTGTGCCTTCAGTTTTAATGTTTCATAGACATACTATACAACAAAATGTCAGCAGGAGCCGTATGAAGATGGGCACCTCCAACTTTGGTAAGTTGCCCCATAAGAAGGAATGGCGGAATGTTCAAAACTAGACCGTTTGTTTCCAACTGCCAAAATTTCTTAACTGCTGCCACTCCCACACACACACACACACGCCCCACACACCACAAACTGCTGCCACTCCCACACACACATAGTTACTCCGTTAACTCCAGCTAGAGACTACCGGGGGCGGCAAGAACACTTCACACAATTTCCCCCGGAAATTGTACGTTTTCTAGATGTATATAATGTATGTAAGCTAAAAAAACCCTTATTAGGCAACATATATCCAGGTCATGCATACCTTTTATGAATAGGCAGCTATATGGATTCAATCAAATTCACAAACCTAGTACAATACTCCATATACTTCATGGCAACTACTACTACAGAAAATGACTTCATATGTACTCAATGCCCGGATTTACAACTTTCAAATGATTGTGTATTGTGTTATATTTTGATTATGTACAATGAAAACTGATGTGTTACAACTAGGTTTAAGTGTTGCTGAGCCACTGTTCTATGTATACTTTATGTCATTGCAGATAACTACCAATTTCTAAAACCCCACACCAGAAAGTAATTCTATTTCCAGAGTTTAGAGTAATTAGGAACACTACTCCTTTTCCTGCCAAATTATGCGTAGAGTACTTTCACACATTCATACAGAATATGTTAGAAACAAGCTAGATTGCAAAAAAAAATTGCCACTTGTGTAACTCATGTCATTCCAAGAATTTTTTATATAAAGTAGAGAAGGTTCCAGTGGCAGCTCATCCATTAGGGGCGCAGGGGGGGGGGGCATCCACCTAATCCATGCACCTGGCCCCTAATCTACATGCAGGGCTTCAGACGCATGGATTCCAATGGGTTTTCTTTTTTTTTATTTAGAAGCACATGATTAGAGCTGGAGGCACCAATTGGCTTAAAAAAGGGTGGGCTCGGGGGCGCAGGGCACTGCAATCAAAGCCCACCCAGTTGTGTGACATTAGCAAATTAATATTTGCTAATGTCTTCCTGTTTCTCCTCATGGCAAATAAGGAAGTCGATCCTGAGTCCCAATTGGTAGGAAGCCCTAAGACCCGATTGGCCGCGAGTCCTAACTCCTGATTGGCTGGGAGGAGAAGCGACCGCCAGGACTCGGGAGGAGATGCAGGGGAGAAGCTGCCATACGGGCCAGACGGGCGATTGATCAAGCGAGGGGGGTTATGTCTTGGCTGGCTGGGGCGGTTGGTGGCCAACCTCTCCCCCCCCCTTTCACCAGCTGCCACTGAAAAGGTTCTTTATGGGTAAAAAATATGAACAACAAATGGAGGGGGAAAAAAACGAAAGTCTCAGTTAAAATATTGCACATTAAATCATCTTAAAAGTTTTTAATTTAGAATGCTCACATTCTGCTTGCTGGAAATTTGACAAATTGAGAATTTGACCAAGTCAAGAATTAAGAAGCAGGAGTTGTGCTTTTGACTTTTCTGTGATTGCTTGTGGTTGCAAGTGCAATTTTTATCTTCTTCTTTGTGACCTTTGATGGCAGCTTTTTAAAACATCTGTCACTTTTTTTTTCGACCTGACTTTGCCCTGTTACATTGGTCCTACATGGGTCCTACTTCCATCTGACTTGAATGAACATGATACAATTTTGCTCTGACTTTGAGATAGTCTGACTTGTCCTTTTACCAATCTAAACAATCCCAGCGTGACATAAATTCTTTCTGCTGCTGTAATCACCATGTCGGATGTCATAAGTCGGATGGTTAGGACTAGGATCAGACTTTGATCCAACTTCAATGATATTGAATGGGCTGAACTCGGACCAAAGTAGTGCAGGAACTTTTTTCAGAGTCTGGCTGACTTGTGCGGACCAGTTAAGATGGCTCTCATAGGAAAGGAACCATTGATTTGTACACGTCATGTGCTCCCAAAGTCGTAGCATATGTCGCACCAGTATAAACCCAGACTTAAACAGCATTTTTCTTCTTCCAGTCTGCTAATTAGGGGAGTGGTTAATTGTTCACAGGTGTTGAAGGTGCTTTATAAAACTTTCTGTAGAACTCACACTGAGCTTGCTCACATTCTGCTTGCTGGGAATTTGACCAAGTGGAGAGTTAAAAAGCAGGGGGTGAAAACAGGAGATTAAAATAGGAGTCTTCTAACCCAGTGTTTCTCAACTCCGGTCCTCAGGGCACACCAACAGGCCAGGTTTGCAAGAAAACTGAAATACATCACAGGTGATATAATTTGCTGCTCAGTGATTGCAGTATTCTAGTCTGCATCTCCCCAAGGTAATACTTAAAATCTGGCCTGTTAGTGTGCCCTGAGGACCGGAGTTGAGAAACAATGTTCTAACCTGTAAGTAACATCCTACATTTCCTGCAATATTAGTATTGTAACTAGGATAACGAGTGCTTGCAAGGTGGCTCCAGAATGGATAACGCTGTGACAGATATGAGCAAGTTGTCCTTCTGTAAGCTCACATTTGAGATCTGAAGGAGCAAATTGCAACACCGGTTGGAACAAACAACCTTGAAAGGAGCCTTCTGATTACTAAGCAGGTGGTTAATGGGTTTGATGAGCAGGGAGGAGTTAATCCAGTTAGAGGGAGTGGAAGGGCCACACAGAAACGGCCAGTCCTGTCCTGTACGCTCTTTTTTCAAGTGTAGAAAAGTGTAGTTTCATCTACACTTGAAAAAAGAGCGCGCATGCTCGCTGGGAGCTTGGCGCATGCTCTGAAATGCATCGTGTCTTTCCATTGACTTTGGTGACGTCACGCGGCTTAACACTGCGTTCCAGCCCGACACGCGGAAGTACCGGATCCCGGATGACAGCGGCCGGCTCAGCTTGTCTTCCTGCTGTATTTGTCAGCTTCCACCTGCATTCCATCCTCGGATTTCACCACCATCTGCCATCACCATCGTTTGAGCCTTCTAATACTGTACCCCATGTGAGTTGTATATCGTATGTATAATCTTGGATTAAAAGCATATTGCACTTAGAGGCGCTCCGTCTCTCTTCTTATCCTTTTCACAGAGCCTTGACTTCCCTGTGTTATGGAGCTTGCCCTTCGTTGCGGACTGCTTGTTCCTTGATGGACTTCCATACCATCACAGTATGTCCTATGCATACTTGCACCTTTGTCACTTGAAGGTCTGACATTTTTAGTGTATCGTTCACCACACGCTGGTCAAACCGACCTCTGGTAATCATCCTGAGCACCAGCTAATCTACTAATGTCATGCACAGGAAAGTTAGGGGGAAATTAGAGAACTGAATGCATGGCTAAAGAGAGAGAAGTTTATGAGAGGGCTGGAGGACTATAGAAACTATGACTGAGGGGGAGGGTGAAAGTGAATATAATGGGGCAGGCAGGTAAGGCCATAATGGTGGGTAGAATAGGGGAAGATGCAGGGAGGACTATGGCAGGTGATACAAAGGTTTCCATGGTACAAACAACCATTGAAACTGTAGAAGTATTTGTACTACAAAAAAATAAAAAAGCAAAAACATGAGTGCGGCAATGAATGAAAGTGTTTGTTCACCAATGTCAGAAGTCTGCCAGGCAAATAGGTAAGTTGGGAGTGTTGGTCTATGTAGACAACTTTGATTTAAGTGGTTTTGCTGAATTTTGTGCATACTTCAGAGTTATTATTAGAGTGTGTTAAAAACCACCAAGTAGGGATGCACCGAAATGAAATTATTGGCCGAAGCCAAAGCCGAATAATAATGAAATGCTTGGCCGAAGGCCGAATACCGAACGCCGAACGCGGTGTTTCGCATTTTTTCCATTTATTTTGCCAATTTTTAGGGGGCACGCTGATGGGCACATTTTATGTTAGGGGGGCACGCTGATGGGCACATTTTATGTTAGGGGGCACTCTGATGGGCAATACAAAACGTTTAAATCAGCGTTGCTCTTAACATAAAATATGCCCATTAACGTGCCCCTTAACATAAAATATGCCCATCAGAGTGCCCCTTAACATAAAATATGCTCATCAGCATGTCCCTTAGCATAAAATAAGGGGCACGCTGATGGCCACATTTTATGTCAAGGGAGCACTCTGTTGGGCACATTTTTTTTCTTTTTTTTTTTTAAGGGGCACTTTATAGGGCACTCTAATGAGCATGGCAAGTGGCAACATATGGCAAAATATGCCAGTCTGCACACTAATGCTTGTGCAGCTACCGTATTCTCCCCCAAATGTGCTCCACATACCTGAACTGCAGCCAGGTCGGAGCCAAAAGCCGCGAACAGGGGGGCGGGGCGTGCACATAGTGTCACGCTCGCTGGACCTAGTGTGAAGGAGCCGCAGTCAGGAGCAGGGGGCGGGACGCGCGCGTGACGTCACACCCCCTACTCGCGGCCGGACAGGACACCGGCGGCGTGTGAGCAGGGAGCCGCAATGAGGAAGGGGACTGATGGACTCCTAGGTAGCGGGCTCGCGGTCCGGGCGGAAGCATCGCTCGGGCCGCCATTTAGTGACCGCCGCTGACATTGTTCGGCACAAATTTATTCGGCCTTTTTACTTATTCGGCCTAACACCGAAAGTGCTATTTTTTCTATTCTCGGCCGAATAATGTTCGGCCGCCGAACATTCAGTGCATCCCTACCACCAAGTGTTAATAAGGAGGTAGAGAATCAGTTCCTTGCACAGACAGAATGGGCTGCAAGGGCTGGGACAGTGATAATGGGGGATTTTACCAATCCGGACATTGACTGGAGTAATAGCACTGCTGGAACAGTGAAAGAGCTGACATTTATAAACCTATTACAGGACAATTTTGTGGTACAGCTCATAGAGAGCCCCAACTAAAAATGATGCTCTGCTGGACCTGTTGATCACAAACGAGATTATTACTAATATGTAAAAAAATCCGCGCTTAGGATATAATAGAATCCAAATATAACTGGCTGCATTTATTTTCATCATTTATTTTTAAATCACTATCACCAATTTTTTCCCAAAAATTTTTTTTCTTATTATTCATTTTTATATCACTATCACTATTAATATTTGCTCTCCAAGGAGTTATATATCTTATATATTCATTGCACTTTTGCACCTTATTAAAGTCTTTTGTCAATTCTTAGCAAGTGATTTACAGGCAGCACCATACACCTCCCTCTTTTCTTTCAGAAATTATTACTAATGCTGATATAAAAGGAACATCTGGGTAGCAGTGACCATAACATGATTTAATTTAATGTTTTCTGTAAACAACAAACACATATTGGAAAGATAAAAACACTTAATTTTAAGAGAGCAAATTTTGCAAGACTGGGGTCTTAGACTGGGAGGGAATGTTGCCATTAAACACAGAACAGAAATGGGAATGGGAATGTTTCAAATGAACTACAGGGCCTTGAAAAAGTATTCATACCCCTTGAAATTTTCCACATTTTGTCACGTTACAACCAAAAACGTGACTGCATTTTATTGGGATTTTACTGTATGTGATAAACCAACACAAAGTGCCACATAATTGTGAAGTGGGTAAAAAAGATTTTTTAAAATTAATACCTGAAAAGTGTGGAGTGCATCTGTGTTCAGCCCCCTCTACTCTGATACCCCTGACTAGGTGACTTCTGAAGGCAATTGATTCCACTAGATTTTAATTAGTAAAGAGTCCACATGTGTTTTATTTAATCTCTGTATAAATACTTCTGTTCTGTAAAGCCCTCAGAGGTTTGTTAGAGAACCTTAGTGAACAAACAGCATCATAAAGGCCAAGGTACACATCAAAAAAGTCAGGGATAACGTTGTGGAGAAGTTTAACGCAGGGTCAGGTTTTAAAAAAATATCCAAAGCTTTGAACATCTCACGGAGCACTGTTTAATCCATTATCCGAAAATGGAAAGAGTATGGCACAACTGAAAACCTACCAAGATATGGCTTTCCACACAAACTGACCGGCCATAGATCTCCTGCAGCCAACAACAATAAATAGATCAATAATAGACCCCATACAGCAACAATATATCCACCCAGAAATAATAGATGCCCCAGCAACAGAAGATGCCACCACCATCAACAATAGATCTCCCACGAGCCAGCAACAATAGACCCCTGCTGACAACAATTAACCCCCCCCAGCAACAAAAGATTATCCAACAGCAACAATAAACTTCCCCAGCAACACTAGACCCCCCTTACAACAATAGATTCCCCAGCGACCATAGATCCCACAGCAGCCAGCATCAATAGACCCTCCACCACACTCTAGTACCCCTTGCCATTACATACATTCTGTGCTGGAGGTGCCGGAAAAGCGTTCCCCCACGTTCCTGCTGAAAAAAAGCCCTGCTTACATCCATAGTTAAAATAACTATAAATAATAAGAAAAGAGCTTATTTAAAATATAAAAATGAAGGAACACTATCCTTATTTAAAAGTTGCAAAGAAAATAACAGAAGCTGTAAAAAGGAAATAAAGGCTGCAAAAACTTGAAAACGAACACCAGGCTGCAAAAGAGTAGGACAAACCTCCCCCTAAAATTCTTCAAATATATCAATAGTAAATAGATCAGGTCTACGCATGTAGGCCTTTTACTACATAATTTTCGTTGGTTACTGGGGACATAGAGAAGGCAAATGGGGATAATATTGACATAGCCCCAAATGATCCACAAAGATTCAAAACTGACATGGTCCAGAAACATTTAGACAAAATAAAGGTGAAAAAAAAACACCTGGACCAGATGGTTTACATCCAAGGGTCCCCAAAGAATTGAGTTCTGTTATGTCTAAGCCATTTTAAAAATAATATAAAGTTGCAGCGCTAAAGCAAAATATATAAACATGTGACCATGTGTGAATAAAAAAAACGCACATATATATATCAAATAAATCATATATATAACAAAACATGGTAATATTGATCAAATATGTTACCACATACAGTAGAATAACTGAAAAAAGTTCATAAAGAAAGTCCCAAGTGGAGGTATGAACTAAATGTGCATCCAAATTCAAAAGTGATAGTGAACCGTGCCAAGGGACCCCACACCAAGGATTAAACAAATTGCGCTCACCGGAGGGTATGGACCCAAGATACTTTATAGTATATAGGCCATACAGGCTGATATTGCTGTATACTTCTAAAATGAGGCTGGAACACCAGATGATCGGGAAGGTAGCCAAAGTGTCACAAATGGAGGCCGTGGATCTCTCACAGTCATACATGGAGGAACGAGCCAGACAAAACCGACATAGTGTAAAACTGCTAAAACTTTAATAGTATGTAAAAGCCAAAGAAACACTTACAAGCATCTAATGGACAAAGGCATGTAATACAGAAACTGATGGCATGAATAACGTTCTGACGCGTTTCCTCTAAGCAGACATAATCATAGGAAGCTGCCATGTATAAAAAGTCCTCTCCGGCGTCTAAAATACTGTATCCATACCCCATACTGATCAGGCAATTTGGAACATCTTTGAAAGCACCGCCACTTCCTCCAAAATGGCGTTGGCTTGCATACCAAGCCTAGCTCTCAAACCGAAAGCTCGTCATAGGGGGCGGCGTCACTGCCGGGAGTCAGTCCCGCTGTGTAACCAGCGACACGTTCTCCGCCCGCCCACAAGACAACATCTGGAAGGGAGGAGGTCAATGCCCGTAACCCAGACAACAGTAGACACTTCCTCTTAAGCCAAAGCCGGAGCAGAGTGGGGAGAAGAAACAGCCGCAATAAAATACTTATCTCACACCCCTCGCCATGTAAATCAATTAATAGTGTAAATCGGAAGTACATGACATTAATGCCAGTGCCTGTAGATTATTACCAAATTAAGGAGCAGAGATGATGCCCGATGATCTATATACTCCACAGTCATATTGTATATGAATGTAATGGTGTAAACCCCAATAGGACTGGTGGGTATAACTATCTAAAATTTTAGATAAAAGTAGAGTATAGTAATGTATATTAAGCAGAATATAGGAATCGGGAGTCTTGAATGTGATTTATTAGGTGGATCAAAAATTAACAAATGTAGGGAAAAACTTCCAATAATCCCCCTGTTGTGTCCCTCTAAAAATAAAGAGAGGGGGGGAGGGTTAATAAACCCACACTAAGGAAAGTAAAAAAAATGAAAAAATATATACAAATATAAATATAAATCCAGAGAGAAGGTTGGATAATGGGAAATAAGGACAACAACGCACCTCCGCCTTAAGAGGTATTAATGAATGCGTTAATATCCCATTCCACATTAATAGTTTGTATGTGCGCTCCTAAGTCGCAGGGTGTCTAGGCGCACAAAAAGGGGGGGAGTAAAATTAAGGATGCCACATCCTGAGTAGTAGTAGAGAGAATGGAAGGGAAGGAATTGGACTTTATTGGCACCGGTAT
This sequence comes from Pelophylax lessonae, assembly GCF_965119305.1. Lineage (NCBI taxonomy): Eukaryota > Metazoa > Chordata > Amphibia > Anura > Ranidae > Pelophylax > Pelophylax lessonae. The sequence continues at coordinate 383,057,059 of NC_138769.1, read as the reverse complement.
TAAAATTGTATATTTTATTAGAAAATTAACAGAAACCTAAATGACAAAAAACACAAAAGAGAGAGATAAAAAAGGCCAACATACAATGTACATATAATACAGTAAGGCGGCAAAGCCTCAAAACAGTGTGCAAATCGCATAGCCTGTCAGATACTAATGGTTGTAACAACAGTCACATATAGCAATCACATATATTACAGAATAACCTGTGTTCATGAGGCGGCCAAAGAGAGGGATAATGACCGTCTCTAAAGGTCGTCAGTACAGAGTGGGTACACAGATGTTAGGTTGAATCCCAGCTGCCCTACATGTTTCGCTTAACCTAGTAAGCTTCTTCTGGAGCATGTGGTGAAAACAGACATCTGCATAGGGACAAAACAATGATAGTAAATATCCTGATATATAGGCATACAAAATAGGATTTAACATATATATGTAGAGGTTGTTGTACAGTCATCCAACTGAATAGAGCTAACAACAAAAAAATACATGATTACTTTTGGGGCTACATATAATACCCTTGTCACACCAAGGGGAGGGGGGGTAAGAGTAGGGAAGCAGAAAAAGAAGAGGAAAGAGGGGGGAAAAAGAAACAGGGGGGGGGGGAGAAGAAAAAGAGGGGGGGGGAAAGGGGGGGGGGAGGAAAAATGAAGGGAGAGGGGGAAGGGAGAAAACAGGGAAGGAAGGGCCTGAATGCTGGGAGTGCCTACCAGGCCCGCAGACACAAAAGGAGCCAAACGTAGGGACCAGGGCTGCATAATCTGGTATGAGGGAATATTCTAGTGGAAGGAACCACAACTATAATCATGTGTTAAACGAAGATACATACCTGAGAAAGATTTCAGGTGATCAGACCTTGTAATAAACCCAGCCTGGTAAGCTGGAATAGTAACGAGGGGGGGTCGGTACGCTGTGGTTGGAGCAAACTGCCTAACACAATTGCCGGAATTAACATAAGACAGAGTACTTCATATAACCTGAAATGAATGTAATGAGTAGGATATACAGTCGACCAGGTACTGATGAAATAAAAGGGGAGCTAGGGTAAGGACTATTGCCCAGAACCTCACCTACAGTGCAAGTGAAAAAACCACCAATACAAAAACCCCAAGTACATGCAAGGGTTAATAACGTATGCCTAGACTGTTAAAGGGAATAGCAGACCCGAATGGTGAAGCAACACGCACAAGCAAGATTAAAAGTAAAGATAGAGTGCCTGGAATAAATGTAGAGATCCCTGTTGTATTCAATACCCACAAAACACCGGGGTGTAATAGAGCAGAAACAACAACTTAATAGCCAATGAAGCTCATTAGGGCGTCACTCACATAGGTACAGATCATAATCAAGGACTCACTGTCATGGAAATCCGATCCCAAAAAAGGGGATTGTATGAGGAGGCCGGAGGAAAAGAAAGCCCCGACCTATAGAGCCAAACAAGGGCAGACGAGGTGGGTACACCTCATATGCCTAGGACCTGTTGGATAATATGGATAGTAAATTCACAGACAGCGGTATGTGGTGACATATTAGCCCAAAAGAAACAGATCTATAAATGCACTTACCCAGGTGTGTTAGGCAAGAATATGCTCCCAATACAGCGACCCTATATATGCCCCCCCCCCCCCGGATGGGGATACTGCCATGTTTAGAGCGAGTAGCGCGCTCTATTTAAGCGCCGTGGTCCCGGGTGATGAGTCATAATTAGGACGTCATCAACCCCGGCCGGTATTCCCTGCGCATGTGCGGGCCGCAGGCGTCACCATGGTGACCCAGCACAAGGCTGGCCACGTCATGGCTGGGGGAGGAAGCCCTTGTGAGTCAGCCGACCCACAGCACTTCCTACTATCCACGTCAACGGGGGCGCCGATTGGCAGCCCAACCGTTAGGCGTGGCTACCCGGCCGTACATCAGCTCCAGGCAGTCAGCGGGGATGGAGTGCACGCCCCCACATGCACGGCGCCATCCTGTGGACAAGGGAAAAAGGAATGAACATGATAAGAATCAAAAATAGAAAAGCAGACCAGTGGAAAAAAAGCGGGAGGAATGGAAGGAAAAGGGGGAGGGACCCCCGACAACTAAGCAAAACAAACATGTATGTATGTATATATATATATATATATATATATATATATATATATATATATATATATATATATATATATATAGTGCACCGTTGGTAAACCTGAATCAACGGGACACTTAAGAACATCAATGAATAGCAACATATTGGTATAAGCATATATATAGCAAAATAACATAAAATAGATCGAGTGCAGCCCTGACCACAGGCTGGACCGCAGGTGTCCCCGAATGGGGACCACCAGGGGTCAAGCCCATGGACCACGGTGCAGTCGATCCATACAAAAAGTATTGACCTAAATAGGGTACATATTAATTGTTAACTGTACTGTATGTATCACACAGTAGTGTATGTCTAAAAAACCTTGAACCAAATTTGGACAGGAAGAGACAGGGCTGGGGAGAAAAGAAGAGGGAGGAGAAGGAAGAGACGGGTTTAAACTAAAAATACCAGTCATGGGGGGAATAGGCAGCGCTACTGTTTCTTCACAGGAAGCATTTATAAGAGTGCGCCTCGTTAAGACCAGGGCGAATATTGGCATTCAAGCGCTCAATCCAGAGGGATTCTCTCTGGAGGATACGCTGGTTCCAATCGCCGCCCCTTGGGTCACGAGGTATAACCTCCAAAACAATAAAGTTGACATTGGTGGTGTTAAACCAATGGTACAAATCCAGGTGCCTGCTCACCGGGGTGACCATCTAGCCACCTGATGAGTAGTAAATGTGGTCATTTATTCGTCGTCGAAATTGACGGAAAGTCTTTCCAACGTAAAACATGTTGCATTTGCAAAACGAGATATACCACCCCCTCAGTGCTACAATCTGCTCTGAAGGTCGGAGCAAATGTCTCACCATTAGGCAGAATAAATCTGTTGCCCTCGGCCACCCAAGGGCACATATCGCAATGGCGGCATTTATAAATGCCTCGCGGCCCGGGGACTATGGTCTTCTTATGGCTATAAAAGCTGCGAGTTAGGCGGTCTCGCAGAGAAGTAGTCCGCCTAAAGGTAATCTGAGGCATTGCATTCACATGTTTGCCCACTATTGGGTCTTCATGCAGAAGATGCCAATGTCGGTTGAGAATATTGCGCAGTATGCCCTGGTGACTGGAAAATTTGGTGATAAACTTAACAGGGTGATTAGGGGAAATAGGTTTAGTACGATAGAGAAGGGAGTGTCTATCCTTTGACAAAGCCAAATTGTAGGCCTTGCGAAGGGTGCTCTTGCTGTAGCCTCTCTTCAACAGGCGCATCCGCAATAGGTTAGCTTGTCTCTTAAAGCCTGCAAGTGATGTACAGTTCCGCCGTAGCCTGATGTACTGGGCGTACGGAATACTGCGAACCAGTGCTGGTGGATGTGCACTGGTAGCATGCAGGATAGTATTTCCTGCCGAGGTCTTGCGGAACAGATCTGTCGTAACCTGGCCGCTCAAGTCCTTCCTCACCGTCAAATCCAAAAAATTGACTTCATGTTCGTCTACAGAAAATGTAAATTGTAAATTGAAGTGGTTGACGTTAAGGTGTTGGACAAAGTCCGTCAGGAGCTGACGGGGACCCGTCCACACCATGAATACGTCATCAATATATCTCAACCAAATCTCAACATATTGGATATATTGAGCTAGTATTTCGTCAGAAAAAATGTAGCGTTCCCACCCCCCCCAGGTACAGGTTGGCGTAGGCAGGGGCACAACATGTGCCCATTGCCACGCCCTGCACCTGGAGGTAGTGGGAACCATTGAACGAAAACCAATTGTTGGTAAGAATAAATGATAACAGTTTGAGGAGGAAGTCGTTGAGCGGCCAGGTACGCTCGTCCTGTTCCTGGAGGAAGGTTTTGACCATCCCGACACCCTGCTCGTGAGGGATGCTGGAGTAGAGAGCCTCCACATCCAATGTCACCAGCAGGGCGTCGGGAGGGAGAACCAACCCATCCAGGGTTTTCAAGAAATCAAGGGTGTCCTTGATGTAGGATGGAAGTGCATGGACATGGGGCATTAGAAAAAAGTCAATGAAACGGCTTGCATTCTCGGTAAGATTGCCAATACCGGAAATAATAGGACGGCCTGGGGGAGAAATTAAATTTTTATGGGTTTTAGGTAGGGCATAAAACGTAGCCTCCCTGGGGAAGCGGGTGTTGAGAAAATTATAAGTGTCTTGGTCGATGAGACCGGACTGGAAAGCCTGTCCAATCAGGTCCTTGTAGACAGACTTAAATTTGGCCGTTTGAGATGGCTGAATTTTCTTGTACCAAGATTCATTGCCAAGTATGTCCATGCACATTTTCTCGTAGTTTTCCCTAGTCATTAAGACTATGTTCCCGCCCTTGTCTGATGCCTTGATGATCAGATCGGGATGGTTTTGTAACCTATCGATAATGCGTTTCTGTTCCGGAGAGAGAGGTCAGAGCGAGAGGGGGGTAACGTGCAACGTTTGAGTTCGCTGACACATGCATTTAAAAATGCCCAGATCTTAGGATTGGTTGTAAGGTCCGGGAACTGGGTGGATTTGGGTTTGAATTTTCTTTTAGGTACAGATGGCAAGAGCTGTGCTGTGGACGGTGCATTGGTAGAGATCCCATTGGTCGAGGAGCTACACCCCTCATGATCACTCTCCTCCAGGAGGAGGATTAGATCTCAGAGTGCGCGAAATTCCTTCATTGTAAAATTTTTTACTTTTTCAGAGATTTGGCGTTCTTGGTTCGCCCTAATATTTGTAGGATCGAAAATATATCTATATGTCAAATTCCTGCAGAACAGGTATAAGTCTTTGATGACATCATACCTGTCCAGGGGGGCTGTTGGGCAAAAGGTCAGGCCGAGTTTAAGGACTTCATCTTCCTCACTTGACAAATTAAATGGAGTAAGATTAATAATTGACAAGTTTAGGTCGGTGGTGTGGGAGTCTGACTTAACGGAAAATTTGTAGGCTGTGATGAGGCAAGGTTAAAATGTGTATCAAGGGTGGTCTGTTTAGTGCCTATATTCGAAGGTATAGGTGCCAAAGGTGCTGATGTGCCCTGGTTAAGTTGCATAGGACCAGGTGCTGTATTAGTCACCTGTCCTAATCCATTGGTGTTAGATGGTCTGGCTTGGGTCACAGCCAGGCCAGGTTGCATCATCTGCAAGGCTTGCAAGGCCACATTCCCCAGATATGTATCCTGTGTGTGAGTTTGTATATCCCGTGGGTTGAAGGACGCATTTGGTTTGGCGGCTGGATCCTGTCCCCTCTTAGGGTATGATGTGTGGTGGCCCCCACGGGGTGTACGTGCACGTGGACCGCCCCTAGTTCTGGAACGTGTCATGATGATATTAGAGTGTGTTGATTGATGTGAGGTATTTGATACTGACGATGAGTCTGATTCCCATTCAGTATCTCTCTGATCAGAGGCAACAGTTGAATCGGATGGACCATGTGGGTTGCGAGGTCTTCGAGAGCGGGGTGGACCCTGCCATCGGTACGCAAAACCTTCTGAGAAGGCAAGTTGGTCTTTAAGAAATTTGGTTTGCTTCTTATTAACGATATCCTTATTTATTTTAGTAAGATACTGTTTCACCTCGTCCCACTTTTTTGCATAAGATTCATGAGTTTTGATTGCCTCATTCTTGGTGTAGAGTGTGGCCAATTCCGAATCTAGGGCCAGGAGGTCCGATTGATATTGAACAACTAGGAGTTGGCATAACTCCAGGCTGCATCTGGTGAGGGTATTCTCCCACTGTATTTTAAAGGCATTAGAAGCATTATCAAAAGAGGGGAAAAGTTGGATCCTAAAGCCCAATGGGCAGATCCCCTCCTTGATATATTTTAAAAAGAACTCTATGTGCCAATAGAGATTGGATTTGTGTTTCAACAGTCTCTTGGCTGTGTTGACAAATTGATTTAATCCGATATCATTTCTAACAGGGGTATTACAGCTTAGTTGGATCTCAGCCATGTATCCTGTCCATGAATTGCCTACAAACTCCATGTTTTGACTCATTGGTTACAAACCCAAATAGTAAGATGATAGGTAGACCCCAAGGGATAGACACAAACCTGGAGAAAAGGTAATATTATTCTTGGATATCCCAAGTATAAGATAAACCTAAAAAAAAACAAAAAATAAAAGGAAAACTAGTTATTGCTAATTGGTTCAAGCGTTATAGTACAATCAGACAAACAAATAGAGGAAGGAGATAGAAAAGTGTTATGTAAAGATCCTGCTAGCTGGTGAAAACCACCAGCGGGTGCTACCACCCTAAATTCAATCAAATAGTTTGTATGTGCGCTCCTAAGTCGCAGGGTGTCTAGGCGCACAAAAAGGGGGGAGTAAAATTAAGGGTGCCACATCCTGAGTAGTAGTAGAGAGAATGGAAGGGAAGGAATTGGACTTTATTGGCACCGGTATTAAAATTGTATATTTTATTAGAAAATTAACAGAAACATAAATGACAAAAAACACAAAAGAGAGAGATAAAAAAGGCCAACATACAATGTACATATAATACAGTAAGGCGGCAAAGCCTCAAAACAGTGTGCAAATCGCATAGCCTGTCAGATACTAATGGTTGTAACAACAGTCACATATAGCAATCACATATATTACAGAATAACCTGTGTTCATGAGGCGGCCAAAGAGAGGGATAATGACCGTCTCTAAAGGTCGTCTGTACAGAGTGGGTACACAGATGTTAGGTTGAATCCCAGCTGCCCTACATGTTTCGCTTAACCTAGTAAGCTTCTTCTGGAGCATGTGGTGAAAACAGACATCTGCATAGGGACAAAACAATGATAGTAAATATCCTGATATATAGGCATACAAAATAGGATTTAACATATATATGTAGAGGTTGTTGTACAGTCATCCAACTGAATAGAGCTAACAACAAAAAAATACATGATTACTTTTGGGGCTACATATAATACCCTTGTCACACCAAGGGGAGGGGGGGTAAGAGTAGGGAAGCAGAAAAAGAAGAGGAAAGAGGGGGGAAAAAGAAACAGGGGGGGGGAGGAGAAGAAAAAGAGGGGGGGGGGAAAGGGGGGGGGAAAGGAAAAATGAAGGGAGAGGGGGAAGGGAGAAAACAGGGAAGGAAGGGCCTGAATGCTGGGAGTGCCTACCAGGCCCGCAGACACAAAAGGAGCCAAACGTAGGGACCAGGGCTGCATAATCTGGTATGAGGGAATATTCTAGTGGAAGGAACCACAACTATAATCATGTGTTAAACGAAGATACATACCTGAGAAATATTTCAGGTGATCAGACCTTGTAATAAACCCAGCCTGGTAAGCTGGAATAGTAACGAGGGGGGTCGGTACGCTGTGGTTGGAGCAAACTGCCTAACACAATTGCTGGAATTAACATAAGACAGAGTACTTCATATAACCTGAAATGAATAATGTAATGAGTAGGATATACAGTCGACCAGGTACTGATGAAATAAAAGGGGAGCTAGGGTAAGGACTATTGCCCAGAACCTCACCTACAGTGCAAGTGAAAAAACCACCAATACAAAAACCCCAAGTACATGCAAGGGTTAATAACGTATGCTTAGACTGTTAAAGGGAATAGCAGACCCGAATGGTGAAGCAACATGCACAAGCAAGATTAAAAGTAAAGATAGAGTGCCTGGAATAAATGTAGAGATCCCTGTTGTATTCAATACCCACAAAACACCGGGGTGTAATAGAGCAGAAATAACAACTTAATAGCCATTGAAGCTTATTAGGGCGTCACTCACATAGGTACAGATCATAATCAAGGACTCACTGTCATTGAAATCCGATCCCAAAAAAGGGGATTGTATGAGGAGGCCGGAGGAAAAGAAAGCCCCGACCTATAGAGCCAAACAAGGGCAGGCGAGGTGGGTACACCTCATATGCCTAGGACCTGTTGGATAATATGGATAGTAAATTCACAGACAGCGGTATGTGGTGACATATTAGCCCAAAAGAAACAGATCTATAAATGCACTTACCCAGGTGTGTTAGGCAAGAATATGCTCCCAATACAGCGACCCTATATATGCCCCCCCCCCCGGATGGGGATACCGTCATGTTTAGAGCGTGTAGCGCGCTCTATTTAAGCACCATGGTCCCGGGTGATGAGTCATGATTATGACGTCATCAACCCCGGCCGGTATTCCCCGCGCATGTGCGGGCCGCAGGCGTCACCATGGTGACCCAGCACAAGGCTGGCCGCGTCATGGCTGGGGGAGGGAGCCCTTGTGAGTCAGCCGACCCACAGCACTTCCTACTATCCACGTCAACGGGGGCGCCGATTGGCAGCCCAACCGTTAGGCGTGGCTACCCGGCCATACGTCAGCTCCAGGCAGTCAGCGGGGATGGAGTGCACGCTCCCACATGCACGGCGCCATCCTGTGGACAAGGGAAAAAGGAATGAACATGATAAGAATCAAAAATAGAAAAGCAGACCAGTGGAAAAAAAGCGGGGGGAATGGAAGAAAAAGGGGAGGGACCCCCGACAACTAAGCAAAACAAACATGTGTGTATATATATATATATATATATATATATATATATATATATATATATATATATATATATATATATAAAGTGCACCGTTGGTAAACCTGAATCAACGGGACACTTAAGAACATCAATGAATAGCAACATATTGGTATAAGCATATATATAGCAAAATAACATAAAATAGATCGAGTGCAGCCCTGACCACAGGCTGGACCGCAGGTGTCCTTTAGAGACGGTCATTATCCCTCTCTTTGGCCGCCTCATGAACACAGGTTATTCTGTAATATATGTGATTGCTATATGTGACTGTTGTTACAACCATTAGTATCTGACAGGCTATGCGATTTGCACACTGTTTTGAGGCTTTGCCGCCTTACTGTATTATATGTACATTGTATGTTGGCCTTTTTTATCTCTCTCTTTTGTGTTTTTTGTCATTTATGTTTCTGTGAATTTTCTAATAAAATATACAATTTTAATACCGGTGCCAATAAAGTCCAATTCCTTCCCTTCCATTCTCTCTACCATTCCACATTAAGCCCATATGGAACATAAGATTGTAAGGTGTAAATACAGAAGGTCTTGAAGCGTGAAACACCTCGGATCTTGGAAGCACCTCTCCAGGGGGGCAACGAATTGGTCAATAACTTGAAACTTAGTGCCCCTCGGATCTTTGTTATGACATAACGCATAATGTTTAGGGACGCTATGGTTTGTCTTTCCTTTTATGATGTTATTAATATGTTTGTTGACTCAGACAAAATATGTTATAATAGTGCGGCCAACATACTGCTTATTGCAGGGACATGTGATCAAAAAGACCACATGTGTTGTAGCGCAGGTGTAAAGGGTTATCATGAGAAAAGATTAATTTCTCTTACGTCCTCCGACAGTCGCCGCCCCTTCATATTCGTCACAATAGGGTTATTGACCTTTGCTCCGTAGGAGTAGCTAGGCAACAGAATATGTTAATATCAAAGCTTTTAGCATACCCCACCCCCAGGGGGTGGTCCCCTCAGTCAATACCCTCCTGCTTCCTGCATTCCTACCTCAGTTTCATTTGTCTAGCTCAGGAGTTAGTTAGGCTGTGCCTGTGCTGGGGCTTTTTAGTCTCAGCTTCTTTTTCTCTTTTTGATTTTATTTGGAGTTTTTTCTCTTTATTTAGCTGTTCTTTTTCAGCTCTAGTTAGATCTTCTGATGAAGATGATCGTGCGGTGCTGGGTCTCGGGCTGGCCTCCCTGGTTATCCGGGGTTCAGGGCCAGTGGCTTCCCAGCCTGCCATCGAGCGTTCAGCTAGGTTCCCCTGGCAAACATGAACGACCCATCCCTGTTCGCTGCAGGGATGCTGCGGTGAGGTGGCTACCTCACTGGACGCCATGCGGTTTCGCACCGCAGTTCCTTTGCGTCCTGGCTGCGACTCTCCCTGTCCTTAAGTGCAGCGGTTTGATCGCTTGTGCGGGCTCCCCACGCCATCCGGATGGTAAGTGTATTTCTGTGTGGGGACCTGTCTGTTTTTGGGTGTCAGTCTGGGACTGTGGGACCCTGCATGTCTGTGCATGATGTTGAGCTCCCTGTCAGTATAGCTGCTTCTCTGTGGGCTGCAAGGGGGGGGGGGGGGGCGGGCTTTCCTGCTCTGCGTAACAGGCTGTGTGACATGCTGTGTGCTGTGAAGGGCATGATTGTGAGACATGTTGTGGGCATACTGTAAGGCGACCGCTGCTGTGGTCCGCCATTTTTTTGTGACATGTTTGTGGTGACCGATCCTGTGTGGTGAGAGCGCCGTTTTGGCGCCAAACGCTACCATTTTGGCGGCGCTCGCGCGGGCCGCATGTCAGTGTTTTTCTGCCTCTACAGCCTCGGCCGGCGGCCATGTTTTTGTAGCCTTGCATCACTTCCCTGGCTCTGAGGACAGCGATCGGTGCAGCAGCCTGTGTGACCAGGTTTTACCTTCCATTCCTGTATTCCTTGCCTAGTATTCCTTGTCCCTGTGGGGGTCAGTGTATTCAGTTGGTGTGCGGTGGGCCACGCTCGCCGCGATCTTAAAGGGGCAGTACCCCCTTTTTTCTTACAACACTGGGGCATGGATTCTCAGGAAAGCAAGTTTCCTACCACTCTGGTAGGGGGTCAAGGGGCTGCTGCTTCCCCCGAGGGGGCTGATTTGGCTACTATTGTGGCAGACCTGGCTGCTCAGGTGCAGATGCTGGTGGCTGATCGATCCACAAAAGGGCGATGGGGCTGCTGTGGCTGGGGTGCCCTTCTCAGGGTCCCGTTCATCTCTAGACCTTGTGGGGTCTGAGGGGGAGGCTGAGGTAGAGGTGGTTGATAATTCTCCATCTGGCTCGTCTGAAGAGCTTTCACTCATGGATGGGTTGGTTGATTCTATCAAGCAAACACTACATTTGCAGGATGACCCATGTCCTCCTGCCTTGCTGGCCTCTTATGGGACGCAAAGAAGACGCAAAACATTGCAGGTTTTTCCTTGCTCTGAGGAATTTCAGCGCGCTGTTGATGAACAATGGCGCAATTTAAAGAAGCCTTTTGCTGTGCCGAGTAGGTTCAAGCTGCGTTATCCCTTTACGCCCGCTACTGATGAGCGATGGTGTGTACCACCTCCGGTGGACCACGCGGTGGCCATTTTAACTAAGTCCACTGCGATTCCGGCGGAGGATACCCCGGTGTTCCGGGACCCCACGGACAGGAGATTAGAGTCTCTTGCCCGCCATACTTATACGGTTACTGGTTCAATGCTGAAACCTATTTTTTGCTTCCCTTATGGCAGCCCAGGCTGTCGTGGATTGGACGCAGGTGCTCAGGCGCATCCTGGTGGCTGACTCTGCCCCGCCGACAACATTGGCTATGGTGGATCAAATTCATCAGGGTGTCATGTATTTGTGTGATGCGGACTTAAAATTAGTCCATTTGGCTGCGCGTGTCCAAAGTGTGGCGGTGTTGACACGCCGTCTGATTTGGCTATAATGTTGGTCTGTTGACCAAGCTTCTCGCAAACCTTTAGCTACTTTACCCTATGCGGGATCTCGCCTTTTTGGCGACTCCTTGGATACACTGATAAAGGGAATTACCGGGGGTAAGAGCACGTTCTTACCCCAGACTCACGAGTCTAAGGTTGTTCGTGGTAAGGAAACTGCCTCATTTGGACCCTCTCAGGGGTCCTTTCGTGCCTTTCGGTCATACTATAAGGGCAAGCCCTTCAAAGGCCAAGGCTCCCAGGAGAAGCCGTGGACGGGTAAGCAGAAGTCCGGCCAGTCCGGGTCCGCTGCCCATAACAATTCGGCCTGAAGGGGCGCCCTCACCCAGTTCTGGGGTGGGGGGTCGTTTGCTCGGTTTTCTTCAACCCTGGCTGGCCCGCGTTCGGGACAGGTGGGTTCAGGAAATCGTTCGATCCGGATACTAGATCGAGTTTCTCTCTCGGCCAGCGAGCAGATTTTTCCCCTCGAACCTTCAGCTATCTCCGGAGCGCTTGCAGAATCTGCACCTGGCGGTGCGGGACTTGCGGGCCCAGGGAGTGGTGGTCCCGGTGCCTCATCGGGACAGATTTCGGGGTTTCTATTCCAATCTGTTCTCTGTGCCCAGTAAGGAGGGCGAGGTACGTCCGATTCTGGACTTGAAAGCTCTGAACCGCTTTGTGCGGGTTCGCAAGTTTTGCATGGAATCCCTGCGATCAGTGGTGGCTGCCCTGGTTCTGGGAGTATTCATGGCCTCCATCGATTTGAAGGATGCGTACCTTCGCACCCCCGTTTTTCGAGGGTCACCAGTGGTACCTTCGATTCGCCATTGCGGAGGATCATTACCAATTTGTGGCGTTACCTTTTGGTCTCGCTTCGGCTCCGCGGGTGTTCACCAAGGTGCTTGCGCCGGTTCTGGCCTTATTGAGAGCCCAGGGCATCTCGGTCCTGGGGTATCTGGACGACATTCTGGTTCGGTCTGCGACCAGTCAGGGTCTGGTGAACGACCTGTCCGTCACGATGCAGACTCTACAGGAGTTTGGTTGGACGTTAAACTTTCCAAAATCGACGCTGTGCCCGTCGGTTCGTCTTCCCTACCTGGGAATGATCCTGGACTCTGTTCAGGCGAGGGTCTTCCTGCCGGACGACAAGCTCAGGACTCTTCAGGAAGAGGTCAGGTCCCTCAGGGACGTTCAGTGCTCGTCCCTCCGGACGTGCATGAGGTGTCTGGGATTGATGGTCTCAGCTTTCGAGGTGATTCCCTTCGCCCAGTTTCACACGCGGGGTCTCCAAGCGGAGATTCTGACCAGGTGGGATGGGCGGCCGCAATCTCTGGATCTCCAGATTTCATTGAGCCATCGCACCAGAAGGGATCTTCTGTGGTGGCTGTAGTCCCCGGCGGTGTCGGGGGGGCGAGTCTTTTCGCCCTTTATCGTGGACGGTGATCACCACGGATGCCAGCCTGTCGGGCTGGGGTGGTGTTCTGGGCGTTCTGTCCGCCCGGGCACTTGGTCGGAGGGGGAATGCTCCCTTTCCGATCAACATTCTGGAATTGCGAGAGATAAATCTCTACCTTCGACTTTGGATGGACAGGCTGCAGGAGCGTCCGGTTCGGGTGCAGACAGACAATGCCACAGCGGTGGCCTACATCAACCACCAAGGGGGCACCAGGAGTGCCCGAGCGGCTCGGGAGGTGGCCGACATTCTGCCTTGGGCCGAGACGCACGTCCCGGCGATAACGGCGGTTCAAATTCCGGGGGTGGAGAACTGGCAGGCGGATTATCTGAGTCGCCAGACCCTGGACCAGGGGGAATGGTCCCTTCACCCGGATGTCTTCCAGATGTTGTGCACGAAGTGGGGTTCACCAGATGTGGACCTGTTCGCGACTCGTCTAAACAACAAAGGTGAAAAGGTTCGTGGCAAGGACGCGCGTTCCTCGGGCAGACACGTCAGACGCGTTAGTGGCTCCGTGGCATCAGTATCGACTGATGTATGCATTTCCACCGATTCAGCTGCTATCCAGGTTCCTTCGCAGGTTGGTCTCGGGAACCGCGCACGGTGATTCTGGTGGCGCCGGACTGGCCTCGCCGGTCTTGGTACGCAGATCTCGTGAATCTGGCGGTCGACGCTCCGTGGCGTCTGCCTCTTCGAGAAAAATTTTCTGTCTCAAGGGCCGATATTCCATCCTGCTTTACAGTCGCTGGCTTTGACGGCCTGGCTGTTGAAACCAAGGTCCTGAAGGATAGGGGTCTCTCCCCTGAGGTCGTTCACACTTTGATTAAGGCTAGAAAGACCTCTTCGGGGAAGGTTTACTACCGTACTTGGAAAGCGTATTTTGCCTGGTGTGAGTCCAGGGGGTATTCCCCTCGCTCATGCTCGGTGTCTAGAGTGTTGGCTTTCCTTCAAACGGGCGTGGACCAGCGTTTGGCGTTGGCCACATTTAAGGGTCAGATTTCTGCGCTAGCCGTTCTTTTTCAACGCCCTGTGGCGTTTAATTCCTTGGTTAGCACCTTTGTTCAAGGGGTGCGACACCTGGTCCCTCCGAGGAGGGAGCCTTTGCCACCATGGGACTTAAACTTGTTCTGTCCGTGTTGCAACATGCTCCTTTTGAATAGATCAAGGAGATCTATTTGTCTATGTTGTCCAAGAAGGTCGCCTTTTTTGGTGGCGATCACTTCGGCTCGCAGAGCTAGCAGCCTTGTCCTGCAGTTCTCCGTATTTGGTGATTCACTTGGATAAGGTGGTCTTGCTACCTAACCAGTTTTTTCTCCCGAAAAGGATTTCGGAATTTCTCCTCAATGAGGACGTTGTCTTGCCTTCGCTTTGCGCAAAGCCTAAACATCCAAAGGAAGTGGCTTTGCATTCCTTGGATGTTGTTCGGGCGATCAGGGTTTCCCGTCATCGCCTAAATCCTTTCGCAAGACGGATTCTCTCTTTGTCCTTCCAGAGGGGCCTCTGAAGGGCATGGCGGCGTCGGCCTCTACCATCGCCAAATGGATCAGGCAGGTCATTGAACAGGCCTATGCTTTGAGGGGGAAAGTTCCTCCCATGCCTGTGAAGGCGCACTCTACAAGATCTCTGAGTACGTCTTGGGCATGTCATCATCGGGCTTCTGTGGCCCAGGTGTGTAAGGCGGCGACTTGGTCGTCCGTTCACACCTTCTCAAAATTCTACAAGGTGGATGTTCAGGCATCGGCAGATGCTTCCTTTGGCCGTAAAGTTCTTAGTGCGGCAGTGCCTTAGGGTCCTTTGTTTGGGTCCTTGGTTGTTGGGGTATTTTTACCCCTAGGTTACTTGTTCTTTCCTGAGTTGTTGCTCCTGTTGAGCAAGTTTTTTTCATGTTGCCCAGTTGGTTTCCTTCCTTTGGTAAGGTTCCTTTCTCTGATGTGGGTATTGCGTTGCCTTAGGCGCGGCTGCTTTTTTTCCCACCCCTCATGTCTACACTGCTTTGGGACGTCCCTATTGTGACGAATATGAAGGGGCGGCGACTGTCGGAGGACGTAAGAGAAAACGGAATTTTTGTAAAATCTTACCTGTAAAATTCCTTTCTCTGAGTCCTCCGACAGTCGCCGCCCCCGCCCCTCTTTTGGGGTTTTGTTTATGTACTCTACTGCTATGCTACTGAAACTGAGGTAGGAATGCAGGAAGCAGGAGGGTATTGACTGAGGGGACCACCCCCTGGGGGTGGGGTATGCTAAAAGCTTTGATATTAACATATTCTGCTGCCTAGCTACTCCTACGGAGCAAAGGTCAATAACCCTATTGTGACGAATATGAAGGGGCGGCGACTGTCGGAGGACTCAGAGAAAGGAATTTTACAGGTAAGATTTTACAAAAATTCAGTTTTTTCCTGCCACCACCACATATACAAATTAGCTAAGGATGGGGAAAACTTAGAACCCATTGAGGCTCCATGAAACTGCAAATAGAACTTCAAGTCGAACATAAAATACTGCAATTATATTTTAAGAATTCAATGGACATTACAATAAACTCACAAAGTTCCTGACTGTAGTTGCTATATTGTATCAGATGATGTTTGACTGTCATAAGAGCTAGATTGTGTGGTATGCACAAATACAATGATTTTACATAAACTGTGACCCAGTTATAGGTGGACAACCCCTCAATCTCCCCAATATGGGCCAATAAGTGTCCGGTATCCCCAAGATAACCGGGTAACCACTTGACAAGAGGCTGCAAATGTTTAGCCACCTAATCACTAAGTCTCTCCAGCAGGGACCCAATTTCTGCCACTATCGGGCGACCCTGAACAGGAGATTGTTGTTTATGAATCTTAGGTAGATGATGGAATATGGGCACAACAGGCTTATCGACATATATGAAGTCAGAAATGTTTTGGTCTATTGCACCCATATCCCTACCATCATCCAGCTGCAACAGGTTACGCTGTAGAATGACAGTGGGATCTAAATCAAGTAGCCTATATGTGTCTGCATCACTCAACTGTCTCAAAGCTTCTCATTTTTAATTCTCAGTGTCTAGCACTACCACCACACCACCCTTATCATCCTGACGGTTTGTAATCTCACTTCTTTTTTAAGAGCTTGTAAGGCTACATGCTCTGCTTTGCTAATATTAAAACGTGCAGGGTGTGATCCTGACAACTCCTTAAATTCGTTCAACTCCCTTTCAACAATACTCTGAAAAGAATCCAATACTTACCTGTACTGGGTAAAAATACTTATCCCCAGTAGAAATGTGGGTCTCCCCAATACCATGGGACCCTTTATCTGATTTACATTGAAGTGATTCTAGAGCAGATAGTGCAGATAAATAATTGAACAAAAAGGGAGGAAGAAGAGGATGAAAAATCCTTTAATTGTGATGTGTGTGGTGTGTCATTTTCTTCCTCCTCCTCCTGGAAAAAATGTTTTCTCAGCATAAGATTTCTAACAAAATCGATTGACATCTAAGATAGTAGAGAAGACATCAAACTGGTGGGTAGGAGCAAATGATAGCCTTTTGATAGTGAAACTTCACTCTCTGACAAAGTCACAGATGATAGATTAACTACATTGAAGACAGTGCCTATTCCTTTTGTTTTCTTGTTCTCCTGGGGTATTTCCTTTAGCTTTGTTTTTTCTCCCCCGTCTCGTTCTTTTTTTTCTTCCCTTTTGATGGTGTTTCCTGTTAATCTTTCATAAGATGCACAAGGCAGCAGAGCTCTCTCTTGAGAAAACGGATCCAATCGAGCTGTGCGAGGTATTGGATGACCTGGGCTCAGCTGCATCCGAGTATTCCGATTGTGTATCCGATGCCTCAGGTGAGCTAAAGTTAACCATTTTGTCTTTTGCTGAGCCTGATCTCTTCTTAACCCCTTAAGCCCCAGAAGATTTTACCCCCTTCCTGACCAGGGCCTATTTTGAGATTCGGCACTGCGTGACTTTAACGGACAATTGCGCGGTCGTGTGACGCTGTACCCAAATGAAATTGACATCCTTTTTTTTCCCCACAAACAGAGCTTTCTTTTGGTGGTATTTGATCACCTGTGCGATTTTTTGATCATGCGCTAAAAACAAAAAAGAGCGACAATTTTGCAAAAATAATATTTTTCACATTTTTTTATATGAAATTCCCCCCAAAAAAATGTAAAAATCAAAATTTTTTAACATTTTAGGCCAATTTGTTTTCTGCTACATATGTTTGGTAAAAAAAAAAAAAAAAAAATTGCAAAAAGCGTATTTTGATTGGTTTGCACAAAAGTTATTGCGTTTACTAACTAAGGGAAAGATTTTTGTCATTTTTATTGTTTTTTTTTTAACGAGTAATGGCGGCGATCTGCGATTTTTTTTTTTGCAGGACTGCGACATTGCGGCGGACAGATCGGACCCTTGACTGACATTTTGGACACTTTTGGGGGTACCAGTGACATTCTACAGTAATCAGTGCTATACATATGCACTGTTACTATAAAAATGACACTGGCAGGGAAGGTGTTAAACTTTATTGGAGAAGGAGAAGGAGGGGTTAGGTGTGTCCCTAGGGGCGTTCTTCTAACTGTGATTGGATGTGACTTTTCATGTAACAGCAGAGATCTACGGTCCTACATAGCAGTACCATAAGATCTCTGCTGTTACACAGGGGAGAAAGACAGGTGGCTTGGTTTACATTAGCCGCCTGCCTTTCTCCCGGTGTAACCGAGGATCGCGAGTGACCGGCGGACATCGGATCCGCCGCTCACACGTGCGGGGGGGGGCGTGAGCGAGCGGGAGCGCGCCTCCAGCGGCCTGTGAGGGGCTGACTAACGACGTAAATAGTCTAGGCAAGTTAACCACTTGCCTACAATGCACTTTCACCCCCTTCATGCCAAGGTCAATTTTCAGCTTTCAGCGCTGTCCCACTTTGAATGACAATGGCGCATGGTCATGCCACACTGTACCCATATGAATTTTTTATCATTTTTTTTCACACAAATAGAGCTTTATTTTGGTGTTATTTAATCACTTTTTTTTTTGTAAGAAATAAAAAACCCAAAGAAAAAAAAAAAAGAAAATTTTGAAAAAAAAAAAAAAAAAAAGTTTGTTATTTTTTGTGAGTAAATTTTGAAAATAAATACTTTTTCTCCTTCACTGATGTGCGCTGATGAGGCTGCACTGATGAGGTGGCACTTATGGGCACTGATGAGGTGGCACTTATTGGCACTGATGAGGTGGCACTTATGAGGTGGCACTGGTGGGCAATGAGAGGTGGCACTTATTGGCACTGATGAGGTGGCACTTATGAGGTGGCACTGATGGGCACTGCCGGGTGGCACTGATGAGCAGCACCATCAGTGCCCACAATCAGTGCCCATAGTGCTGCCAGTTAGTGACCATCAGTGCGTAGATGAGCAGGCACTGATGGGCACTGACTGGCAGCACTATGGGCACTAATAGCGGGCACTAATTGGCACTTTATTTACATTTTGTGTAATCAGGGCACTGATGATCATTGTGATTGACACATAGGCCACGGCCATGGCATTGTCCGATTGAATTCTTACTGGACACCCATAAAGACGAATTGTCCAATGATCCAGACAAAGTCTGATCACTCAAAGTTCCAGGATATTGATCAGCAGTCTGGAGTCCAGACCCCCTGAGGACCATCTGTGCCAAGGGCGCCTCCCCACCCGGACAGAATGGTATTCATGGTGACAACCGTTCAGTACAGGTGGAGAAAGAATTTTCCCTGTCGAAGTGCCGGAGAACAAAGCTACCTCTAGAGACTAAATTTTCTCCCATTTCGCTAGAATCTTTTTTTGCAGAGATCTCATGTGGAACTGTGCGAACGGAACAGCCTCAAAGGTAGACACCATCAAACCCAGCACCCGCATGCAAGCCTGGAGGGATGACCGTCTGCTAGATAACAGAAGCTGATGGGAGTTTTTCCAGAGGAAGAAAAACTGTGGCTTAGGCCAAGTCCAGAGTCAGACCTAGATAGTCCAGTTTTAAGGACGAACCAGAGCAGACTTCTGAAGGTTTAGAATCCAACTGAACTCCCTCAGAGTTCGCAGAGTATTCTCTAAGTTGTCCATCAGAGCAGTCATAGACTCCGCTCGCACAAGATGATCATCCACATACCACAGTACCTTGATCTCCCATTGACGCAACAATTACAGCACCGGGGCCAACACATTTGTGAAGACCCAAGGGGCGGAGGCGAGACCAAAGGGTAACGCCACAAATTGGTAATGCACCTCCCCCGCGGCAAAGCAGAGGAAGCGCTGGTGACCAGCACATATTAGAATGTGAAGGTAGGTGTCCTTGATGTCGATAGAAGCAAGAAAATCCCCCTGATGTAGGCACGCCACTACCGTGCGAATGGACTCCATTCGGAACTTCTGTACCCTCACAAAGCAGTTTAGCGCCTTGAAGTCCAGAATTGGAACCTCTGGTGGAGACCCTGAAGGGCTTAGATCCCTTGTCTTGAGACCCTGAGGGACGAAAAGGTCTCTTATGAGCTAAGAAGAATGGCCCAACGGGGCTCCTTGCCCTTGGTAGCCTGCGGAAGAAGAGTACTCTTCCCCCCCTGTTAGACCCTTAATGATCCAAGGAAGCTCCAAACAGGTGATACCCTACAAAGGGGAGATCTGACAAGGTCTTCTTAGAAGTCTGGTCCACAGACCAGCATTTCAGCCATATAATACGCCGAAGGACCACTGCTGATACAGACAGCCTAGAAATCAAAAGGAGCCACATCCAAAGAGGCATCACAAATAAACTGTAGCCCCTGGACCAACTGATCCGCCAGCTCCGCAAAGGCAGGGGGAAGCTGTTTCCCCTCCAAGTCCCGGTGTAAAATTTTAGCCCACTCGGTCAGAGTTTGTGACACCAGGGCAATAGTAAGTAACGGCCTAAGTGCCGAACCAGCCACAGTAAACATATGGCGGGGAAGAGTCTCTGCTCCACTATCAACCGGATCTTTAAAGGCTGGGGACTCCTCAACCGGAATTAGGGTAGCTTATTTAAACTGGAAACCAGCGAGTCCACTGCAGGTGGGACTGTACACTTTAACCAGGGAATCCTTATAAGGATACCGCATAGCAAAACGCTTAGGGGGCCACAAGAGTGCGTTTTGGACAACCCCAATGTTTTGTGACAATGCAAAGGAAGTGGAAAAGGGGAACACCCCTGCCACTGTGGAGGGCCTGTGGTGCCAAAAAAGACCAGCGCCTCTGACGCAGCATTTCCGTCATGTTTAAAAATATCACGCACTGACACAATCAGTGCATCCACCAGCTTTTCATGCGCGGCTAGAGGAGCAGAGGAAACATCCTCACTTTCTGAGCACCCAGAACGGTGACTTGCGTCCGTGGCAGCCAAAACAGATTCAGGATCTGATGAACAGATGAGGCAGGGGAGGGGCGGGGGCGCTATATACTAAGGTTACCCAGAAAACACAGCAATCAGGGGAGGGCCGCCGACTGCGATTCCACAAGGGGGACGTTGACCAAGGTCCCACGAATGGACCACCTACTGGACCCTGCAAAAAACAAGGGGGGAGGTCCACACAACAGGAAATAGCCCCATTAAAAGGGGGCTGCCCGACGTGATGTGGACGCGCAGGCAGGGTACCATGGTGGTCCCACAGCGCTAAAAAGGGTAAGATGCTCTTCATAACGGCGGCATGACTGCCATCAAAAAATAAACCACCCCCACAGTGCCACCCCTTCCCAGGGAGGTGCCAAGCTGGCCGCATGGCCTAGTAGGCCGCAAGCCGCAACCTAAATGTTTGTGGACGTCCAGCCGCCTAGGCGCAAGCCCCAGCGGAGCCGAACACCCAGGGACAGCAGAGGAGAGGGCAGATGCCCAAACGGAGGGTAGTGGCTTCAGCCACCCTCACCAGGGCCACCCCACATAGCTCCCGAGCAGTAGGTTGCAAAGTCGCGGCCTAAATTTTGGGCCGGATACAGCCACGTGAGCCGCGGGCCCACAGACGCCAAACAATCTGCTCCCCCAGCCCAACAACTGCAGCAGGGAGCCCAGAGGACATTCCTGCCCTAGTCACCAACCCCCAGGGTAGCAGGGAACCCTGCTCAACCCCCCATTGCGCACCAGCAAAAACCCGGCCAGCCGCAACTCCAACAAGCCCCCCTTAAGAGCATGTGGCAAAAGCCAGCTCATAAGCTCACCCAGGGAAGGGGGGGGAGTGAAGACCCACAGTGACCACCGAGATTTTAGAGGGGCTGGGAGGAGGGAGGGGAACTTGAGGGTCCCACTGTCCCAGGGAGGGGCCCACATCCACCCCAAAATCCTCCAGGGGTAGATGGGGGGACAGTTACTTACCATACCAGCAACAGGGTGGGCACCACTCCTGACAGACCACCGCTCCATCGGAATGTGGGTGGGTGTCAGTCAGGTGGAACACTGCTACTCAGGCCGAGGCCAGGTCATATTCACCCTTGCGAGACGTTTAACTCACAGGCCAGCCCACCTCCAGTGGGGCTATGTCGCGGCCGACCTAGTGCGGAGCTGAGGCCTGCAGGAAACCAGGACCAGAGATCCCAGCAAGAAAATAGGTCCTTACTCCTGACTAGGCAGAAAAAAACTGAATGCCTATAGCCCCATAGGCGTAGTCAAATTTTTCCTGCCTAGTGTTCTACTCCTGTAGGGGGGCAGCATAACCCAACTGTCAAGATAAGGAGCTGTGTCTGTCAATGAACGAAAGAGAAAACGGAATTTTTGTAAAATCTGACCGTAAAATTCCTTTCTCTGAGTCCTCCGACAGTCGCCGCCCCTCATAAGTCATCACTACTGGGTATTGACTTCCGCTCCGCAGGAGTAGCTAGGCATAAGACTTAGTTAAAAGAACAAAAGCATTTAGCATAGACACACCCATGGGGGCTGTCCCACTGGTCAATACCCCCCTGCAGTAATCCCTCCCAACTCAGTTTGGTAGAATAGCAGTAGGTGTACAAAAAAACAACCCCAAAAGAGGGGCGGGGCGGCGACTGTCGGAGGACTCAGAGAAAGGAATTTTACGGTAAGATTTTACAAAAATTCAGTTTTCTCTTACTTTCTCCGACAGTCGCTGCCCCTCATAAGTCATCACTATTGGGATGTCCCAAAGCAGTGTAGACATGAGGGGTGGGAGACACAACCGTAGAAAAGGCAACGCAGTACCCGCATCAGACACAGGAACCTTACACACACAGTAAGAGAACCTTCTGGGCAACGGAAAAGGCTTAACAGGAGCAACAGCCCAGGAAAGCAAATAACCCAGGGGATAAACAACCCCAACAGCCAGGGACCCACAAAAAAACAAGGGTCCCCTATGGCACTGCCGCACTGAGAACTTTGCAGCCAAAGGAAGCATCAGCTGATGCCAGAACATCCACCTTATAGAATTTGGAAAAGGTGTGCACCGACGACCAAGTCACAGCCTTGCACACCTGGGCCACGAGGCCTGATGCCGGTAGGCCCAGGACGTACTCAATGATCTGGTAGAGTGCGCCTTAACAGGGAAGGGTCGAACCCGTTCCTTCAAGGCATAGGCCTGTTCAATGGTCTGTCTGATCCATTTGGCAATGGTCGCTGCAGACGCAGCCATGCCCTTCCGAGGTCCCTCAGGAAGGACAAAGAGGGAATCCGATTTCCGAAATGATTCAGTGGACGACAGGTATACCCTGATCGCCCTGACAACATCCAAGGAATGCATTGCAACCTCCTTAGGATGCATAGGCTTCGCACAGAGCGAAGGCAAAACAATGTCCTCATTAAGGTGAAAATCAGAGACCGCCTTAGGGAGAAAAGAAGAATGAGGTCACAAGACCACCTTATCCTTGTGAACCACCAAATAAGGAGAGCGGCAAGACAACGCCACCAACTCCGACACCCTGCGAGCCGAAGTGATCGCCACTAGAAAGGCAACCTTTTTAGACAGCAGAGGTAACAATATCTCCCGGATGTTTTCAAAGGGAGAACGCTGTAACACGGACAGAACCAAGTTCAAGTGCCATGGAGGTAAAGGCTCCCTCCGGGGAGGAGCCAAATGTCGCACACCTTGAATGAAGGTGCGAATTAAGGAATGAGACGCCACAGGGCGTTGAAAAAGAACAGCCAGCGCAGAAACCTGGCCCTTTATCGTGGCCAGCGCCAGGCGCTGGTCCACACCAGTCTGAAGGAAAGCCAACACTCTTGTCACCGAGTATGAGCGAGGAGAAAACCCCTTGGACTCACACCAGGCAAAATAGACTTTCCAGGTGCGGTAATAAATTTTACCAGACGAGGCTTTCCTAGCCTTGATTAAAGTAGGAATGACCTCCGGGGAGAGACCCCTGTCTCTCAGGACCTGGCTTTCAACAGCCAGGCCATTAAAGCCAGCGACTGTAAAGCAGGATGTAAGATCGGTCCCTGAGACAGTAGATCTTCCCGCAGGAGGCTCGACCGCCGGGTGAACAACGTCGGCGTACCAGGACCGGCGTGGCCAGTCCGGCGCCACTAGGATCACCAAGTTCGGTTCCGAAGCTAGCCTGCGAAGGAACCTGGACAATAACTGAATCGGAGGAAAGGCATACATCAGACGATACTGATGCCAAGGGGCCACCAACGCATCCGAGGTGTCCGCCCACGGATTGCGCGTTCTTGCTACAAACCTTTCCACATTGTGGTTTAGCCGAGACGCGAACAGATCCACGTCCGGGAATCCCCACTTCGCACACAGCATTTGGAAGACCTCCGGGTGTAGGGACCATTCCCCCTGGTCCAGGGTCTGGCGGCTCAGATAGTCAGCCTGCCAATTCTCCACATCCGGAATGTGAACTGCCGAAATCGCCGGGACACGAGTCTCGGCCCAGGACAGAATGTCGGTCACCTCCCGGGCCGACCTGGCACTCCTGGTGCCCCCTTGGTGGTTGATGTAAGCCACCGCGGTAGCATTGTCCGTCTGTACCCGAACAAGACGGCCCCGAAGTCGCTCCGACCACTGGAAGAGAGAGTTTGATCGCTTTTAATTCCAATACGTTGATCGGAAGGGAGGATTCCTCCTCCGACCAAGTGCCCTGGGCAGAAAGGTTGCCCAGGACTCCACCCAGCCCGACAGGCTGGCATCCGTGGTAATCACCGTCCACAGCAACGGGCGGAAGGATTTCCTTCTGACACAGCCGGGGACTGAAGCCACCACAGAAGATCCATTCTGGTCTCGTGACTCAACGAGACCCTCAGATCCAAGGACTGAGGTAGTCTGTCCCACCTGGCCAGGATCTCTGCTTGGAGAGACCGAGTGTGAAACTGAGCAAATGGTATCGCCTCGAAGGCTGATACCATCAACCCCAGGCACCGCATACAGGTCCTGAGTGACGAGGACTGGTTGTCCCTGAGGGACCTGACCTCATTATGAAGGATCCGGAGCTTGTCCTCCGGCAGAAAAACCTTTGCTTGAGCAGAGTCCAGAACCATTCCCAGATAGGTAAGACGAACCGAAGGAGACAAAGTCTACTTCTGAACGTTGATGGTCCAACCGAACTCCTGTAGCGTCTGTACCGTAGTTGACAGATCGCACGTCAGGCTCTGACTGGCACTCGATCTTAACAGGAGATCGTCCAGATATCCCAAGACCACAATGCCCTGTGCTCTCAACAGGCGCCAGCACTTTGGTAAAGACCCTTGGAGCCGAAGCGAGACCGAAAGGTAACGCTACGAACTGATAATGGTCCTCCGCAATGGCAAACCGAAGGTACCTCTGATGACCCTCGAAAATGGGGATGTGCAGATACACATCCTTCAGGTCGATAGAGGCCACCACTGAGCAGAGGGATTCGATGCGGAACTTCCGAACGTGCACGAAGCAGTTCAGAGCTTTCAAGTCCAGGATAGGATGCACCTTGCCCTCCTTTCTGGGCACAGTGAACAGATTGGAGTAAAAACCCCTGAAACCTGTCCCGATGAGGCACCGAGACAATTACCCCCTGGACCAAGAGCTCCTGCACCGCTTGATGCAGGTCCTGTAAACGCCCTGGGGTCAAATGAAGATTTGAGGGAAAGAATCTGTCCGCCGGCCGTGAAAGGAATTCTATCTTGTATCCTGATCGAATGATTTCCTGAACCCACCTGTCCGGAATACGGAGCAGGCAAGGTTGGAGGAAACCGCGCAAACGTCCCCCCACCCCTGAAACGGGTGAGGGGGGTTCCCTTCGGGCAGAGGCGGGCTGAGCCAACGTGCCGGCATGGCCGGACTTTTGCTTACCCGCCCAGGGCTTCTTCTGGCCACCTTGGCCCTTGAAAGGTTTGCCCTTGAATTGTGACTTAAAGGCACGAACGGACCCCTGAGTGGGGCTAAAGGCGGGACCCCGCTTGCCGCGAAAGGACTTGTTCTTCGGATTTTGGGGCAGCAGAGTGCTCTTGCCCCCAGTGACACCTTTCACCAAAGTATCCAAGGCCTCGCCAAAAAGGCGAGACCCATAATAAGGAAAGTCAGCCACCGTTTTCCATGACGTCTGGTCAGCAGACTAGCTCTTCAGCCAGATCAGTTGACGGTTAAGCACCACGACACTAGACAGGCGTGCAGCCAAAGGGGCCTCATTTAAGGCCACATCGCACAAAAACATGACCCCTTGATGAATTTGGTCCACCATTTCCAGCGTAGCAGGCGGGGCAGAATCCGTCACGAGAGTGCGTCTAAGCACCTTAGTCCAGTCCGCCACCGTCTGAGCCACCATGACAGAAGCGAAAATAGGTTTGAGCATAGAGCCCGCCACCGTACAGGCATGGCGGGCAAGAGACTCCAACCTCCTGTCCGTAGGATCCCGGAACACCGGGGCATCCTCAGTGGAAACCAGAGTAGCCTTGTTCAACACGGCCACAGCGTGATCCACCTTGGGGGCCACGCACCAGCATGCATCCGTAGAAGGCACAAAGGGGTACAGCAGTTTAAACCGACTAGGCACCGTAAAGGGGCGTTTTAAACTGCGCCATTGTTCATTCACTGTGTGATGAAACTCAGTGGGGCATGGAAAAACCTGCGCCGACTTGCGGGCCCTATGTGTACCAAATGAGGACACAATGGCCGGAGGAGTGGGCTCATCCTCCAAATGTAGTGTTTCTTTCACAGAAGAAATCAAATCATCCATGTGTGCGCGTTCTTCAGGCGACCCCTGGGAAGATTCATCAACCCCCCTCCACCTCCGCCTCCCCCTCAGACCCCAGAGGGCCCAGGGACGAGCGAGACCCTGAAAGGGGCACGCCAGCCACAGCAGCCACATCACCATCTGAATCAAAGGAGAAAGATAATCTGGGCCTTTTCCTAGCAGCACATTCAGCCATCAGCACCTCCATTTCTGACACCAAAGACGCCACCACAGCGGCCAAATTAGGTATAACGGGGGGTTCCGCAGAACTGGGGTCCCCCACCAAGGCTGGGGGGAATTTGCTGTCCTGAGAATCCATTGCAAAAATCAATAAGCAAAAGTACTGGCCCTTTAAAAGCGCTGCGGATAGCGCAACCCACCGCTATAAGCACTGTGTACACAGACCCCCCAAAAGGGACAAAACTGAGCCAGAAAGGATAGAACAGAGAGATATGGAAGAGACAGTCTGCAGAGCCCCACAGAGTGTTACCACACCGATCACTGCTCCAGAGGAAAAGGAAGTGAGGTCACCAGAAGCTGAACTATATGCTGCAAGGCCCAGGGAAAATGGCTGCCCATAGGAATGAATGGAAGGCTTCGGCAAGATGGCCGCCGACGTGCTCGGAACAATCGTTCTGCCACACACAAGATGGCGCCGGATGGCGCCCAATCCCCTACATAGCAAGCTATAGTAAAAGCCCACAGTGAAGCCAGACATGCTGCCCACATCCAAAATAGCGGACCGCACGGTTTTTAGCCGCAGCGGTCGCCTTACACACAGTCTGCACCTCCCAAACACTAAAAGTGACAGAGGAGAGGGGCCCCCACACCACACAGCCAGCAGTGTATTGACGAAGACCCCCGCAGGGATCGCATCAGGGAGCTCCACAAACGCACAGACATGAGGGGACACACAGCAACACAGGACTGCCACCCCAGACAGAGGTCCCCACACAGAAAGTACTTACCTGTACCGGATGGCGTGGGGTGCCTCTATGAACGGAAAGCCTCTGTCCTCAGATGAAAGGGAATGCCGTCAGCCAAAAACTCAGGACACCGCAGCACAGAACCGCATATGTGTCCAGTGAGGTAGCCACCTCACAGGCTGCATCCCTGCTGTGAGCAGGGATGGGTCGTTCATAGCGCCAGGGCGAACCATAGCCGAACGCTCGATGGCGGGCTGGGGATCCATCTAACCCTCTGCCCTGGAGAGCCAGGGTGGCCAGTCCGATTCCCAGCTCCGCTTGATCCATCTTCATCTGAAGATCCGACTAAACTAAAGCTGACAAAATAAACAGCTAGTAAAGCAAAGAAAAAACTGACATTTTGCAAATAAAAATCAAAGAAAAGATTAGAAAGGCTGAGACTGAAGCCCCAGCACAGGGAAGCCTGACTACTCCTGATGCTAGGCAGAGACAAACTGAGTTGGGAGGGATTACTGCAGGGGGGTATTGACCAGTGGGACAGCCCCCATGGGTGTGTCTATGCTAAATGCTTTTGTTCTTTTAACTAAGTCTTATGCCTAGCTACTCCTGCGGAGCGGAAGTCAATACCCAATAGTGATGACTTATGAGGGGCGGCGACTGTCGGAGGACGTAAGAGAAACTAATATTTTAGGCAATAGTCAGCATGGATTCATGAAAGACAGAAGTTGTCAAACAAATTGGATTTCACTTTTAATAGATTTTTATTAAAAAATGTAAGTACAGCGTAAAAGGATTTTTGTAATTGCCGAATAAATATTAGACAGCTGGAACGTAGCTACCGAGAATGTCAAACAAATCAGATTTATTTTTATGACGAAGTACGCAAAAACTGGGACAAAGGGGTGGCTGTGAACATGCGAATAATGTATAAATTAAAGTCTACGGGTTTAGAAAATTCAGCTTGTAAATAGATAGAAAACTGGTTAAAAGACCGATTTCAGAGAATAGTGATTAACCACTTCAGCTTCATGAAGGTTTACCCCCTTTATGACCAGGTAATTTTTTGCAATACAGCACTCTGTTATTTTAACTGACAGTTGCGTGTTTTTGGTAAAAAAAATCCCAATAAGCATATATTGATTGGCTTGAGCAAAAGTTATAGTATCTACAAACTATAGGATATTTTTTTTTAATAGAAATGGCGGTGATCAGCGGCTTATAACAGGACTGCAACATTGCGGCAGACAAATTTGGACACTTTTTTGGGGACCAGTGACTCCAATACAGTAATCAGTGCTAAAAAATATGCACTGTCACTATACTAATGACACTGGCAGGGAAGGGGTTAACATCAGGGGTGATCAAAGGGTAAATGTGTTCCTAGGAAGTGCTTGCTAACTGTGTGAGGGTGCTTTAACTGTGGGAAGACAGAGATCCATGTTCCTGCTTAGCAGAAACACAAGATCTCTCTCTTCCCTTGTCACAGAACGGCGATCTGCCTTGTTTACACATCGTTCTGCCTCTCTTGGGAATGATCGGCGGGTCACGGTGGACATCGGGTCCGCTGGATGGGCTGATTGGCTCCTGCTGTGTCCAACCACAATGGGAGCGGGTCTCCAGTGGCGCAGTTGCTCACCCGACCCGGAAGTGCAGGCTCACATACCTGTACGTGATTCTGTGTACAAGAGTCACTGCCCTGCAGTAAATGTACGTAGGGCGGTCGGCAAGGGGTTAATGATTCACTCTGAATAGTCTAAGGTTATTAGTGGTGTACCCCAAGGTTTGGTGTTGGGACCCTTACCTTTTAACATATACTATGGGGGAGAATAGCCGGAGGAGTCAATGGTAGAAAAGGATCTGGGTGTACTAGGAGATCATAAACTTGATAATAACATGCAATACCAAGCTGCAGTTTCTAAAGCTAGGAAAGAGAGAGAGGAGAAAGAGAGAGAGAGAGAGAATTTTAGCCTGTTACAAATCATTAGTAAAACCACATCTGGAACATGCACTTCAGTTTTGGGCACCACTTCACAAAAAGGATATCGCAGGACTGAAGAAAGTGCAGAAAAAGGGCAAACAAACCGATAAGAGGCACGGAGGAGCTCAGCTATGAGGAATGATTAGCTGAACTGAATTTATTCTCTCTGGAGAAGAGGCGATTAAGGGGGGTTATGATGAACATGTACAAATATATAAGTGGTCTATATAGTGAACTAGGTGTAGAGCAGGGGTCTTCAAACAATGGCCCTCGAGTTCGGGAATTACAATTCCCATCCTGCCTAGTTATATCTGTTAATGTCAGAGTTTTACCATGCCTCATGGGATGTGTAGTTCTGCAACAGCTGGAGGGTCGTAGTTTGAGGATCCCTGAAGAGTCATTCATTTTTAGGTCATTACAGAGGACAAAAGGGCACTCTTTAGGTCTAAATGAAAAGATATTTAACCTTTACATATGGGAAAGCTTCTTTATAGTAAGAGCTTTGAAAACGTGCAATAGACTCCCGCAAGAACTAGTTCTGACCAGCTTAGTTGACTGTTTTTAAAAAAAAAAAAAAAAGAGCTGGAGGCATTCCTAAATGCACAAAATATATCTGGATACTAATTTTTAGAAGTAACAATGCCAGAGGTAGTTGATCCAGGGAATATTCAATTACCTCCTGGGGGGATCAGTATTTTTTTTCATTTAGTGAATCGGATAATGCTTTATTTGGGTTTTTTGCCTTCCTCTGGATCAACTATGGGTATACAATAGTGTAAATTAAGGTATTCTATTTGTTTTTTTATAGGCTTAACTAGATGGACTAGTGTCTATATGCAACCTAACTACTGTATGTAATTCTTTATCAATCACTATTCTATAACTCTGTATAGTTAACATGTATGCTTTCCATCAAAGTTATTTTTATGTTTTGTTTTATTGAACCAAAAATTAAACATAAATCATCTTCATGCAATAGCTCTTCCAGATCAAGACACATGAAAGGAAGCAAATAGATCTCACAAAGGATATACATCTTTCCTAATTGTTTCTCTAATGTTCCTGCTTCCTAGATAGCTGTAGCAGTCAAAAACTTTGTTGGACATCGCATAATCAGTGCAAATCATCAGCTGAAATAGCCTTTCACCCTTTCTAACCTATATACAGTATACTGCTTAACTATTGTGCAATAGAGTCAAAATCATCTGTGAGGTTTGAACTTCTTTGCTTATTAAATAAACAGAAAGGGTGGTGTGCAATTTGCAGTATTTCATTGCAACAAATGGGAGACAAATATATCATTGATTTGACTACTTAGGCTTCATTCACATATTGGAGTCCTGGATCATGGGCAGAATCGCTGCATTTGATGCGGAGAACGGCTGCATCGATGCGGAGAACGGCTGCATCGATGCGGAGAACGGCTGCATCGATTGCATGGATGACATCATCCCGGCTCCCCCTGCCTCTCCTGGGACAGCCCTGCCAGCGCACTCTAAAGTTAAAACAAATTACTGTCAGTCCCTCTGTTTCATGGATTCCTTCCTACAGTGTATAAAGGTTAATGCAAACTGATAGGGATGCACCGAAATTTCGGCCACCGAAATTATCGGCCGAAAATGAGCCTGTCTCATTTCGGCCGATAATGGGTTAACATTGCCGAAAATAAAGGCCGCCGTGAGGAAGGAGGAGGGCGCGGCGCAGCGCAGAGCAGGTTTTAAAAGTCCCGCCTCTGGCCGGCCACCCGCCTCTCAATGACGTCCCTACTACTAGATGTCTGCATGAATGGACATACCAGGCGGGGGGGGCCGGGCGAGCAGCCGCTATAGATACTAGAACTATGTGATCCTTCCCTGTCAGCTCAGCGTACTGTGTGTGAATGAGAACTGACCTGACACCGGGCGGGGGAGTGGGGGGAGCGGCCGTTAATAACGGTAACTATGTGAGCCTTCATCTCCGCTGACAGTGAAGTGAAGGGCTCACATAGTTATAGTTATTAGCGGCCGCTCCCCCCGCCCTCCCGCCCGGTGTCAGGTCACTTCTCATTCACACACAGTGCGCTGAGCTGACAGGGAAGGATCACATAGTTCTATCTATAGCGGCCGCTCGCCCCGCCCTCCTGCCCGGTGTGTCACTTCATTCAACACAGATCGTAGTAGTGACATCACCGGGAGGTGGGCCGCCGGCCAGAGGCGGGACTTTTGAATGAAGGACACCCGAGGAGGTACGCTGAGCCACTGGTTGCACTGATACTGGTTGCACTAATGCAGCACAAAGGGGTTAATTAACTGGCACTGGTCGGTCACTAATGCATCAGTGACCAGCAGTGGCAATACATTAACCCCCTCATGCTGCATAATAGAAATACCATTGGTAATTAAATTAACCACTTGCCAACCCATCACAGTACATATACTGTGACAGGGTGGCAGCGACAGGTGTAGGTCGCTGCCTGTTTTTGGTGTATGCCCCTCTTCTATCTATTTTACATTTTTTTGGGGGGAAAAAAACGGAATTTTTGTAAAATCTTACCTGTAAAATTCCTTTCTCTGAGTCCTCCGACAGTCGCCGCCTCTTCATATTCGTCACATATGGGGTATTAGACTTTGCTCCGAAGGAGTAGCTAGGCAACAGAATATGTTAACATTAAAGCTTTTAACATATCCCACCCTCAAGGGGTGGTCCCCTCAGTCAATACCCTCCTACTTCCTGCAACCATATCTCAGTTTTAGTGGAATAGCAGTAGAGTATACAACCAAACCCCAAAAGAGGGGCGGGGGCGGCGACTGTCGGAGGACTCAGAGAAAGGAATTTTACAGGTAAGATTTTACAAAAATTCAGTTTTCTCTTACGTCCTCCGACAGTCGCCGCCTCTTCATATTCGTCACATATGGGGACGTCCCAAAGCAGTGCAAACATGAGGGGTGGGAAACGCATCGGCGCCGAAAAGGCAACGCAGTCTCCGCATCAAAGAAAGGAACCTTACCAAAGGAAGGAAACCAGCTGGGCAACAGGAAAAACAAGTGCTCAACAGGAGCAACAACCCAGGAAAAGACAAATAACCAGGGGATAAAAAACTTATCCCAACAGCCAGAGGTCCCCAATAAGGGACCCTAGGGAATTGCCGCACTAAGAACCTTGCGGCCAAAGGAAGCATCCGCCGATGCCTGAACATCTACTTTGTAGAATTTTGTGAAAGTGTGTACGGTCGACCAAGTCGCCGCCTTACACACCTGGGCTACAGAAGCCCCATGACGACAGGCCCAAGACGTACTCAGAGATCTAGTAGAGTGCGCCTTCACAGGCACAGGGGGAACCTTCCCCTGCAAGGCATAGGCCTGTTCAATGGTCTGCCTGATCCATTTGGCGATGGTAGAGGCCGACGCCGCCATGCCCTTCCGAGGACCCTCTAGAAGAACAAACAAGGAGTCCGTCTTTCGAAAAGACTCAGTCGATTTAAGGTAAACCCTTATCGCCCGAACAACATCCAGAGAATGTAATCTCACCTCCTTTGGATGTTTAGGCTTCGCGCACAGCGAAGGCAAGACAATATCCTCATTAAGATGGAATTCCGAAACTCGTTTCGGAAGAAAAGAAGGATTAGGTCGCAAGACCACCTTATCCAAATGAACAACCAGATACGGAGACTTGCAGGACAAAGCTGCCAGCTCCGACACTCTGCGAGCCGAAGTTGGACAACATAGACAACGAGATCTCCCTGATCTGTTCAAAAGGAGCACGTTACAACACAGACAGAACGAGATTCAAGTCCCAAGGGGGCAAAGGATCCCTCCTAGGAGGAACCCGATGCCGCACACCCTGAACAAAAGTGCCAACCAAGGAGTTGGAAGCCACGGGACGTTGAAACAGAACGGCCAGCGCAGACACCTGACCCTTTATCGTAGCCAGCGCCAAACGCTGATCGACACCCGTTTGAAGGAAGGACAGCACTCGGGAAACCGAGTACGTGCGGGGTGAAAACCCCCTGGACTCACACCAGGCAAAATAGGCCTTCCAAGTACGGTAATAAACCTTCCCCGAGGAAGACTTCCTCGCGTTGATCAAAGTATGAACGACCTCTGGGGAGAGACCCTTCTCCTTCAGGACCTCGGTCTCAACAGCCAGGCCGTCAAAGCCAGAGACTGTAAAGCAGGATGGTATATCGGTCCTTGAGACAGGAGATCGTCTCGAAGACGTGGGGCGTCGACCGCCAGATTCACGAGGTCTGCGTACCAGGAGCGGCGAGGCCAGTCCGGTGCCACAAGAATCACCGTGCTGCGTTCCGAGTGTAACCTGCGAAGGAACCTGGACAGCAACTGAATCGGTGGAAACGCGTACATCAGCCTGTACTGATGCCACGGGGCCACTAACGCGTCCGACGCGTCTGCCCGAGGATCGCGCGTCCTTGCCACGAACCTTCTCACCTTGTTGTTGAGACGAGACGCGAACAGGTCCACATCTGGAAGACCCCACTTCGCGCACAACATCTGGAAGACAGCCGGGTGGAGAGACCATTCCCCCTGATCCAGGGTCTGGCGACTCAGATAGTCCGCCTGCCAGTTCTCCACCCCCAGAATGTGAACCGCCGTTATCGCCGGGACATGAGTCTCGGCCCAAGACAGAATGTCGGCCACTTCTCGAGCCGCTCGGGCACTCCTGGTGCCCCCTTGGTGGTTGATGTAGGCCACCGCCGTGGCATTGTCCGTCTGCACCCGAACCGGGTAGCCCTGCAGCCGGTCCGTCCAGCGATGAAGACAGATTTATCGCACGCAATTCCAGAATGTTGATCGGAAGGGAAGACTCCCCCTCCGACCAAGTTCCCTGGGCGGACAGAACGCCCAGAACACCACCCCAGCCCGACAGGCTGGCATCCGTGGTGATCACCGTCCACGAGATAGGACGAAACGACTTGCCCCCGGACACCATCGGGGACTGGAGCCACCACAGAAGGTCTCTTCTGGTGCGATAACTCAACGAGATTTGAAGATCCAGAGATTGAGGTCGCCCGTCCCACATGGACAGGATCTCCGCTTGGAGACCCCGCGTGTGAAACTGGGCGAAGGGAATCGCCTCGAAGGCCGAGACCATCAATCCCAGACATCTCATGCACGTCCGCAGAGACGAGTGCGGAACGTCCCTGAGGGACTGGACTTCCTCCTGAACAGTTCTGAGTTTGTCTTCCGGCAGGAAGACCTTCGCCTGCACCGAGTCCAGAATCATTCCCAGGTAGGGAAGACGAACCGACGGACTCAGTGTCGACTTTGGAAAATTTATCGTCCAACCAAACTCCTGCAGAGTTTGCATCGTGACAGACAGGTCCTTCCCCAGACCCTGGCTGGTCGCAGACCGAACCAGAATGTCGTCCAGATACCCCAGGACAGAAATGCCCTGGGCCCTCAATAATGCCAGAACCGGTGCAAGCACCTTGGTGAAGACCCGCGGAGCCGAGGCGAGACCAAAAGGCAACGCCACGAACTGGTAGTGATCCTCCGCAATGGCAAATCGAAGGAACCTCTGGTGACCCTCGAAAATGGGGATGTGAAGATACGCATCCTTCAAATCGATGGAGGCCATGAATTCCCCCGGAACCAGGGCAGCCACCACCGACCGCAGGGATTCCATGCGGAACTTGCGAACCCGCACAGAGCGGTTCAGAGCCTTCAAGTCCAGAATTGGACGAACCTTGCCCTCCTTTCTGGGCACGGTGAACAGATTGGAATAAAACCCCCGAAACCTGTCCCGATGAGGCACCGGAACTACCACTCCCTGAGCCCTCAGGTCCCGCACCGCCAGGTGCAGGTCCCGTAAACGCTCTGGAGACAGCTGAAGATTTGAGGGAAAAAATCTGCTCTCCGGCCGAGAGAGAAACTCGATCTTGTAACCAGATCGAACGATCTCCTGAACCCATCTGTCCCGCACGCGGGTCAACCAGGGCTGAAGAAAACCGAGCAAGCGTCCCCCCACCCCAAAACTGGGTGAGGGCGCCCCTTCAGGCCGCACTGTTATGGGCTGCGGATCCGGATTGACCGGACTTCTGTTTTCCAGACCAGGGCTTCTTCTGAGAGCCTTGACCTTTGAACGGTTTGCCCTTGTAGTGCGACCGAAAGGCACGAAAGGACCCCTGAGGGGGCCGAAAATTAGCATGCTTCTTCCCAGAAGCCCCCTTAGCCTTGGGGAAATGGGGCAAGAGAGTGCTCTTACCTCCGGTGATCCCCTTAATCAACACATCCAAGGACTCCCCAAAAAGGCGAGACCCATCATAAGGCAGATTGGCTAAGGTCTTACGTGAAGACTGGTCCCCCGACCAACATTTCAACCAAACCAGGCGGCGAGACAACGCACACGTGCAGCCAACGGGACTAGGTCCAAGTCCGCATCACACAGATACATGACACCCTGGTGGATTTGATCCACCATATCCAGGGTCGCCGGCGAGGCCGAATCGGCCACTAGGACGCGCCTAAGCATCTGCGTCCAACTTGCGACCGCCTGGGCCGCCATGAGAGAGGCAAACAGAGCCTTAAGCATAGAACCCGTAACAGAATAAGTATGATGGGCAAGAGACTCCAATCTCCTATCCGTGGCATCACGGAACACAGGGGAATCCTCTGCAGGAATCGCAGTGGATTTGTTTAAAACCGCAATAGCGTGATCCACCGGGGGTGGCACACACCACCTTTCATCAGTGGAAGGCGAGAAAGGATAACGCAGCTTGAACCTACTTGGTACAGCAAAAGGTTTGCGTAGATTGTGCCATTGTTCCTTAACAGCGCGCTGAAAATCATCATTGCAGGGAAAAACCTGTGGCGTCCTGCGTTTTCTCTGCGTCCCATAAGCCGCCAAGGCAGCGGGGGGACACACTTCATCCTGCAAACGCAGCGTTTGTTTTATGGAAGCAATCAATTCATCCATGATTGCAAGCTCTTCAGGCGAGCCAGGGGGAGAATTATCAACCCCTTCAACTTCAGCCTCCACCTCGGACCCCACTAGATCCAGGGAGGAGCGGGACCCCGATAAGGAGGCCCCCGCCATAACAACCCCATCACCTTCACCCTCAGAATCAGAGGAAAGAGAAACTCTGGGTCTTTTAGTAGATTGAGCAGCCACCAGCATCTGCACCTGAGCAGGAAGGCCAGCCACAAGAGTGGCCAAATCCCCCCCTGGGGGGGAAACAGCGGTCCCCTGGCTTTCCACCAAGGCGGTAGGAAATTTGCCCTCCTGAGAATCCATTGTCCCTATAACAAATGCCGGATAATAAAGGGTTAACTGCCCCTTTAACAAGCGCAGCGAGCGAAGCCCACCGCACCACACACAAGCACAATGAGACCCCCACAGGGACAATAAAACTGACACAGGCAATGGATAGGAAGGATATAACCTGAGGAGACCCTCGCCGCTGCTGCTGCTGCCTCGATCGGTGTTCCTGGAGAAGAGGAAGTGATGCTGCCAGGGCGCTCTGTGAAAGCCTATGGGAGGCTACAAGAAAATGGCCGCCATGCATGTAGAACATGCGGCCGGAGCGAGTGTAGGCAAAATGGCGCCGTTTGGCGCCGAAACCGCCGCTCCACAGTACAGTAATGCACACATGACTGTAGATATATATATAAAAAAACATGTCAGATCGCCGCAGCGATCGCTGTATAATGCCCAAACATGCCACAAAACATGCCCCACAGCACACAGCTTTACACACTGACAAGGCTGACACACACAGTGTCACACAGCTCCCCCCCCCCCCCTTGCAGCCCACAGCATGCAGCCGAGAGATAGGGAGACAAACAGTGTGAATAGAGGCAGGTTACACAGTCCCAGACTGACACCCCCCCAGACAGACAGGTCCCCACATAAATACACTTACCTCACAGTGGCGTGGGGGACCCGCACAGGCGAACAAGCCGCTGCACATGAGGCAGGGAGAGTCGCATACAAGACGCACAGAATGGGGGTTAAGAAACCGCACAGCGTCCAGTGAGGTAGCCACCTCACCAATCATCCCTGCACCGAACAGGGATGGGTCGTTCACTGTGCCAGGAGCGTTACCTGGCTGAACGCTCGATGGCAGGCTGGGAAGCCACTGACCCACGACCTGCGACCAGGGGGATCAGCCCGAGACCCAGCCCGCATGATCCTCTTCATCCGAAGAACTAACTAATGCTGACAAAAAGAACAGCTAAGTAAAGGTAGAGAGAAAACTCAAACAAAAAATCAAAAAAGAAGAAAGAGTCTGGGGCACAAAGCCCCAGCACAGAGAGAGCCAGCCACTCCTGACAAGTTAGACATTAAAACTGAGATATGGTTGCAGGAAGTAGGAGGGTATTGACTGAGGGGACCACCCCTTGAGGGTGGGATATGTTAAAAGCTTTAATGTTAACATATTCTGTTGCCTAGCTACTCCTTCGGAGCAAAGTCTAATACCCCATATGTGACGAATATGAAGAGGCGGCGACTGTCGGAGGACGTAAGAGAAATTCATTTTCGGTTTCGGTTTTCGGCCAAGGGCATCCTGCATTTTTGGTTTCGGCCCAAAATTTTCATTTCGGTGCATCCCTACAAACTGATGCCTCTCCCTTTTTATCTCTGATCTTTCATCGCCGATCTTTCATGGCCAGTCACGTGCCCTCCGACAAGAAGAAAAACAGCTGGTCGAGGGCACATGAGTGTGACCAGCGATGAAAGATCGGAGAAGGTATCGGTTTACAACCCTTACACACTGTAGGAAGGGCCCCAGGAAAAAGAGTGACTGACAGCGATTTGTTTTAACTTTAGAGTGTGCTGGCAGGAATGTCCCAGGAGAGGCAGGGAGTCTCCTGGGAGTGCAGGAGGGCTGTATAATGTAAATGGGCTGTATCATGTTAGTGGGAGGGGGGGCTGCATAATGTAAAACTGACAACTGACTGCGTTTAACTGACAATTGCACGGGCGTGCGATGCTGTAATAAAATTGATGTCATTTTTCCCCCACAAATAGAGCTTTCTTTTGGGGGTATTTGATCATCTCTGCGGTCATTTTTTGCGCTATAAAAAAAGAGCAACAATTCTGAAAAAAAAATTAATATTTTTACTTTCTGCTATACAACATTCTCAATAAAAATAAAAAATCTAAATTTTTTCATCATTATAGACTAATTTTTACTCTGCTACATATTTTTGGTAAAAAAAAAATCCCAATAAGTGTATACTGATTGGAAAAGTTATCACATCTACAAACTAGTGGAAAGATTTATGTCATTTTTATTTATTCTTTTACTAGTAATGGCAGCGATTAGCGATTTTTAGTGGGACTGCGACATTGCAGTGGACAGATCGGACACCAAACTGACAGGCACGTTGTTTCGGTGGCCGGTCAGCAAGCGGTTAATATGCAGGGGGGCTGTAAAATGTAAAAGGGGCTGCGCCATTTAGTATTTACTGTTCTAAATAAATACAGTTGTATGTTTTTTTTTTTTGTTTTTTTTTTAGAGCAGATAAAATAAAAAAATGGAGGGGTTCTTCTGATAGCTTGATTTTTTTTTAAATTAAAACCACGAGCAGTAATCGTGATGCATCGCAGAATCAAATCAAATCATTGACAGGATAGTCGTAATCAAATCGAATCGTGAGACCAGTGAAGATGCGCACCTCTAGTTAGCGCAACACAAAATGCAATTTAAAATAATTAAATGTAACTTTTTCCTAATGTTCAAAATAATTTTTCAAAACCACACCAGACCCTGTATATCTACATACAAATATCTTATTACCAGAAATACCCTGAAACCTTCTAACCGATTTTGGGGTATCCTCTGTATATGTACTTTATGTGTGCTCAGGCTAGTTCACACCACAATAGCAGATCACCAAGAACTACAAGTAGAATGAGAGTTATATTCACAAAACTAAAACATTAATTGTTGTATGTTGTTCAGAAAAGAAAAGCTTTTTTTTTTTAGGAGATAATGTATCCTCCTCGTTTTTACAACCCCCACCCCCCCCCCCCCCCCCCCAAAAAAAAAGGTTAATTTGATGGATCACTTGGTCTTTTATTTTCTATCACTATCCTATGTTTCAAGTTTTAATACTGCTCCATCTAAATATATTTTTCCGAAATACATACTTCATGTGAAAATATAGTAGTGAAAGCATCACCTCAATTGTGAAGGTTAAAGAAAAGAGGTAAAGAAAATTGGGAAAGTGAGATGAAATAAGAGAGCAATCAAGACAAAGTAAAATATTGTGCTGGCATTGTTAAGCTCTACTAATCAAGGACAATGTGAAGCTCCTAAAATAGAAACATTATAATACTCTCAGGTTAATGGTGTGCTCACCGAAATATTAATTTGAGAAATGATCAACTCTAAATGAGCTCATTAGGAAAAGATTATAAATATATTTAAGTTGGAAACACAAACACTAAATTAATCATAAACATGCAGTTTCAAGCATTTAGCATTATGCTCATTTACAATATGGAACATGAGGAATAGCTATTTTAGGATACCAAAATTAAGATTTGCTAGCTTCACTAGCACAGTACTTACAAGAATGACAGCCACAAGAAGGTCTACGCCTGAAAGCAATCCTATGTACATTACTTGTGCAGACACAAAAAATGGTGTCTGCAAAAGTTTGGACACCCTGCAGAGTTAATATCTTGTACTGCCCCCTTTGGCAAGTATCACAGCTTGTAAACGCTTTCTGTAGCCAGCCAAGAGTCTTTCAATTCTTGTTTGAGGTAACTTTGCCCATTCTTCCTTACAAAAGTCTTCCAGTTCTTTGAGATTTCTGGGCTGTCTGTCACGCACTGCTCTTTTAAGGTCTATCCATAGATTTTCAATTATGTTGAGGTCAGGAGATTGTGAAGGCCATGGCAAAACCTTCAGTTTACGCCTCTTGATGTAATCCCCCCGTGGATTTCGAGGTGTGTTTAGGATCATTATCCATTTGTAGAAGCCATCCTGTCTTTAACTTCAGCTTTTTCACAGATAGCATCAAGTTACATCCAAAATTTGTTGAAATTTTATTAAATCCATTTTTCCTTTTACTCGTGAGATGTTCCCTGTGCCACTGGCTGCAATACAACCCCAAAGCATGATTGATCCACCCCCATGCTTAACAGTTGGACAGAGGTTCTTTTCATTAAATTCTGTGACCCTTCTTCTCCAAACGTACCTTTGTTCATTTTGGCCAAAAAGTTCAATTTTAACCTCATCGGTCCACAGAACTTGTTTCCAAAATGCATCAGCCTTGTCTATATGTTCATTTGCAAAGCTCAAACGCTGATTTTTGTGGTGAGGACGTAGAAGAGGTTTTCTTCTGATGACTCTTCCATGAAGACCATATTTGTACAAGTATCCCTTTATAGTGGAATAGTGTACCACAACTCCAGTGTCTGCCAGATCTTTCAGGAGGGATCGTGCAGTCAAACGTGGGTTTTGAATTGTTTTTCTCACAATCCTGCAAGCTGTTCTGTCTGATATTTTTCTTGGTCTTCCAGATCTTGCTTTAACTTCCACTGTTCCTGATGACTGCCATTTCCTAATTACATCCCGAACAGAGGATATTGACATCTGAAAAAGCTTTTCTATCTTCTTATAGCCTTCTCCAGCTTTGTGAGCGTCAACTATTTTCAGTTTCAGTTATCTAGACAACTGCTTAGAAGATCCCATGGTGCTGATTGTTGGGGCAAGGTCAGATGAGTCTGGGCATTTAAAACCTTTGAGATTGACATCACCTGGTCTTCCCAGACGATGATTGAGAACAATCCATGACACTGGCAGGTCTCAGCCTTGCAAAGGGGGCAGTGCATGCTATAAATTCTGCAGGGTGCCCAAACTTTTGCAGATGCCATTTTTTTTGTTTTCTGTAATGTTGAAAGTGTCAATGATGGAAATAAAATCTAAAATTTTGTGGACATATTATAAGAATGTCTAATCTGTAATTTGATGCCTTTTGGAGATTTTACCATCTTTCCTTGGTTTCTTTATGCACATTAATACAAATTTTTACCTGGGGTGCCCAAACTTTCGATCCCCACTGTATATATCAGCCATTGTACCTAATATTGGCCTTTTAGGATGGATTTATGTTTTTATGGTTTTCAACAATAGCACCTGCAAAAAACTGGCAAAAAGTAAAACATTTTTGCTCCTCTACCCAAATTTCCATGCTGGTCAAGAGTTGAACACTTTCCTAAATGAAGAGAAACACAAAGTAGGGTGCTGGGGTTAGTGAGATCAAGAGCAACATTGTATTCAGACAAAGCACAATTACAGTATAAAACTGAATCTAGCATGGAGGCAGCCGCAAGATATGTCACGCAACATTGGTCCCAAATGAACTCTGCAGCAGGACAACGACTCTAAGGCTCCCTTCACACCTGAGTATATAATTTTCAGGCGTTGTTTAAGGCATTTTTCAGGCGTTTGAAGGCAGACATTGACATCTAACAAAAACGCTTGTATTCTGCCATAAGAGAAGCTCATGTACTTCTATGAGCTTTAGGCGTTTTACTTCAAGTGACAAAATGCTCATATGTGAACAGGGGTCTTTCAAATGAATGGAATTTTGCTTTGAAGAAGGCTTTGAGGCAGCCTACATCCACAGAAGATCCCCAGTTAGTTCTCGTAGATGTTTGGAACAACCTGCCTGCTGAATTCCTTCAAAAACTGTGTGCAAGTGCACCTAGAAGAATTGATGCTGTTTCGAATATATATATATTTTTCAATCTTTCATACTAGTCACTGGAAGTTCAACATGGCACAGAACTCTGAGGATCTGAAAAAAAGAAATGTCCCTCTACATAAAGATGGCTTAGGCTTAAACAGAGCTTCAGCACGGTGGCAAAGACCATACAACAGTTTAACAGGACAGGTTCCACTCTGAACAGGCCTCGCCATAGTCGACTAAAGATGTTGAGTGCATATGCTCAGCGTCATATTCAGAGGTTGTCTTTGGGAAATAGATGTATGAGTGCTGCCAGCATTGCTGCAGAGGTTGAAGGGGTGGGGGGGGGGGGTCAGCCTGTCAGTGCTCAGACCATACGCCACCCACTGCATCAAATTGGTCTGCATGGCTGTCGTCCCAGAAGAAAGCCTCTTCTAAAGATGATGCACAAGAAAGCCCACAGTTTGCTGAAGACAAGTAGACTAAGGACATGGATTATTGGAACCATGTCCTGCGGTCTGATGAGACCATAATAAATGTATTTGGTTCAGATGGTGTCAAGCGTGTGTTGCAGCAACTAGGTGAAGAGTACAAAGACATATGTGTCTTGCCTTCAGTCAAGCATGGTGGTGGGAGTGTCATGGTCTGGGGCTGCATTAATGCTGTCAGCACCAGGGAGCTACAGTTCACTGAGGGAACCATGAATGCCTACATGTACTGTGACATACTGAAGCAGAGCATGAGCCCCTCTTTTTAGAGACTGGGCAACAGGGCAGTATTTCAACCTAAGGACCCCAAACACACCTCCAAGATGATCACTGCCTTGCTAAAGAAGCTGGGGGTTAAGGTGATGAACTGGCCAAGCATGTCTCCAGACCTAAACCCTATTGAGCATCTGTGATGCTTCTTCAAATGCAAGGTGGAGGAGCACAAGGTCTCTAACATCCACCAGCTCCGTGATGCCATCATGGATGAGTGGAAGAGGACTGCAGTGGCAACCTGTTAAGCTCTGGTGAACTCCATGCCCAAGAGGGTTAAGGCAGTGCTGGAAAATAATGGTGGCCAAGCAAAATATTGACACTTTGGGCCCAATTTAGACATTTTGACTTAGGGGTGTACTCACTTTTGTTGCCAGCGGTTTAGACATGAATGGCTGTGTGTTGAGTTATTTTAAGGGGACAGCACATTTACACTGTTATACAAGCTGTTCACTCACTACTTTACATTGTAGCAAAGTGTCACTTCTTCAGTGTTGTCACATGAAAAGATATAATAAAATATTTACAAAATGTGAGGGGTGTACTCCCTTTTGTAAGATACTGTGTATATATATCTCCATATCCACACTATATTAATATTTATTTTTAAAGCAGAAACCCCTCTTATTAGTATTTTATTAAAATGTGGACTTCTAGTTATATGTGTTTATGCTTTTATCATTGTACTACTATATTCTAGGTATACAGTAAACCCCCCTCCATTGCGGGGGTTACGTTCCGGACCCAGCCACGAAAAGTGAAATTCCGCGAAATAGAAAAACCCTATTAAAATGCATTGTAGGCATGTTTATTTTACTGTCACTGTACGTGTAGAAGCATTTTAAGGTCTTTAAACACACTTTTAAAACAATAGAAACTCATTTAAATACATAAAAGATACTAAGAGACATAGCAAGAGCTATGTAAAAAACCACAAAAATATTTCATTTTTAATGATTTATATAGTAAAACAACATTACAAAAAAATCAGCGAATTACCGGGACCGCAAAAACTGAACCGCGATGGAGCGGGGGATTACTGTAAATCTACGCAACACAGTGGCTTAATGGTTAGCGCTCTGATCTAGCAACACTCAGGTCATGAGAATTGCAATGTCGAGAGGACATCTGCATAGGTGAAAGCATACATACATACATCAGCGTGATACAATTTATCTCGCTTATGGCACGTATGCGTTCGCCAAAGCACAAATGCATTTGCCATTGCAATTCTAGGAAGGTGGTAGCATGGGTGGGATTTTTAACTCGTGACCTAAGTGCTGCTGGCTAAGAGTGCTAAAGATTAAGCCACTGTGCCAAGTACAACTATACCTAGAATATAAAGTAGTATCACGATTACAGAATGAACATACAGTGCATTGCGAATGTATTCGGCCCCCTTGAACTTTTCAACCTTTTGCCACATTTCAGTCTTCAAACATAAAGATATAAAACTGTAATTTTTTTTGAAGAATCAACAACAAGTGGGACACAATCATGAAGTGGAACCACATTTATTGGATATTTCAAACTTTAACAAATAAAAAACTGAAAAATTGGGCGTGCAAATTTATTTAGCCCCTTTACTTTCAGTGTGGCAAACTCTCTCCAGGAGTTCAGTGAGGATCTCTGAATGATCCAATGTTGACCTAAATGACTAATGATGATAAATAGAATCCACCTGTGTGTAATCAAGTCTCAGTATAAATGCACCTGCACTGTGATAGTCTCAGAGGTCCGTTTAAAGCACAGAGAGCATCATGAAGAACAAGGAACACACCAGGCAGGTCCGAGATACTGTTGTGGAGAAGTTTAAAGCCGGA
Source organism: Pelophylax lessonae (assembly GCF_965119305.1). Taxonomy (NCBI): domain Eukaryota; kingdom Metazoa; phylum Chordata; class Amphibia; order Anura; family Ranidae; genus Pelophylax; species Pelophylax lessonae. The sequence goes on along the minus strand of NC_138769.1, from coordinate 383,012,849 downwards.
TTTGGATACAAAAAGATTTCCCAAGCTTTAAACATCCCAAGGAGCACTGTGCAAGCGATAATATTGAAATGGAAGGAGTATCAGACCACTGCAAATCTACGAAGACCTGGCCGTCCCTCTAAACTTTCAGCACATGCAAGGAGAAGACTGATCAGACATGCAGCCAAGAGGCCCATGATCACTCTGGATGAACTGCAGAGATCTACAGCTGAGGTGGGAGACTCTGTCCATAGGACAACAATCAGTCGTATACTGCACAAATCTGGCCTTTATGGAAGAGTGGCAAGAAGAAAGCCATTTCTTAAAGATATCCATAAAAAGTGTTGTTTAAAGTTTGCCACAAGCCACCTAGGAGACACCAAACATGTGGAAGAAGGTGCTCTGGTCAGATGAAACCAAAATCAAACTTTTTGGCAACAATGCAAAACGTTATGTTTGGCGTAAAAGCAACACAGCTCATCACCCTGAACACACCATCCCCACTGTCAAACATGGTGGTGGCAGCATCATGGTTTGGGCCTGCTTTTCTTCAGCAGGGACAGGGAAGATGGTTAAAATTGATGGGAAGATGGATGGAGCCAAATACAGGACCATTCTGGAAGAAAACCTGATGGAGTCTGCAAAAGACCTGACACTGGGACGGAGATTTGTCTTCCAACAAGACAATGATCCAAAACAAAGCAAAATCTACAATGGAATGGTTCACAAACATATCCAGGTGTTAGAATGGCCAAGTCAAAGTCCAGACCTGAATCCAATCGAAAATTTGTGGAAAGAACCTAAAAGCTGCTGTTCACAAACGCTCTCCATCCAACCTCACTGAGCTCGAGCTGTTTTGCAAGGAGGAATGGGCAAAAATTTCAGTCTCTCGATGTGCAAAACTGATAGAGACATACCCCAAGCGACTTACAGCTGTAATCGCAGCAAAAGGTGGCGCTACAAAGTATTAACTTAAGGGGGCTGAATAATTTTGCACGCCCAATTTTTCAGTTTATTTGTTAAAAAATTTTGAAATATCCAATAAATTTCGTTCCACTTTATGATTGTGTCCTACTTGTTGTTGATTCTTCAAAAAAAAATTACAGATTTATATCTTTATGTTTGAAGCCTGAAATGTGGCAAAAGGTCAAAAAGTTCAAGGGGGCCGAATACTTTCACAATGCACTGTATATAAATAGAACTCAACATTTTCATAAAATACAAATTGGCAAAACAAGTCGACTATTTTTTGATGATTTAACAATGATGTTGCATTTGTATTTTATGTATTTTATGGGAAGATAGATTCTCTTGATCTATGTTCATTTGTTAATCATGGTACTACTTTATATTCTAAGCATAATTGTGCTCTTCTCAATGGCTTAGTGGGAAGTACTCCTACCTAGAAAGACTTATGGGTTCAAATCCCAAGCATGGTATCACCTGCTTACATTTTAAACAAGCAGAGTATGCTGAAAATAGGCGAATACCTAATTGCCACTGCCTTTTCAGAATAATCGTTTCTTTAACCACTTGCCTACCGGGCACTTTCACCCCCTTCCTGCCCAGGCCAATTTTCAGCTTTCAGCGCTCTCACGCTTTGAATGACAATTGCGCGGTCATGCTACACTATACCCATATGAAATTTTCACACAAATAGAGCTTTCTTTTGGTGGTATTTAATCATCTATGGGTTTTTTATTTCTTACAAAAAAAAAAAAGAAAAAGGGAACATTTTGAAAAAAAAAAAATTGCGCGGTCATGCTACACTGCACCCATATGAAATTTTTATCATTTTTTTCACACAAATAGAGCTTTTTTGGGTGGTATTTAATCACCTCTGGGTTTTTTTATTTCTTACAGAAAAAAAGAAAAAAGACAGAAAATTTGGAAAAAACAAAAGTTTTTCTTATTTTCTGCAAGTAAATTTTGAAAATAAATACATTTGTCTCCTTCACTGATGTGCGCTGATGAGGCGGCACTGATGGGCACTGATAGGCTGCACTGATGGGCACTGATGAGGTGGCACTGCTGGGCACTGAGAGGTGGCACTGACGGGCACTGAGGCGGCACTGCTGGACACTGATGGGTGGCACTGATGGACACTGACGGGTGGCACTGATGAGCAGCACCATCAGTGCCCACACTCAGTGCCCATAGTGCTGCTAGTCAGTGCCCATCAGTGCCTAGATGAGCAAGCACTGATGGGCACTGACTGGCAGCACTATTGGCACTGAAAGTGGGCACTGATGGGGGACACTGCTGGCGGGCACTGTGGGCACTGATGGTGGGCACTTATTGTATTTTATTTACCTCTTTTGTAGTCAGGGCACTGGTGATCAGTGCCCTGATTACATTTTTCTGTGTCCCCTAAGCGCTGATTGGCTCTGCTCCTTCCTCACACGCAGTCTCTGTGTGAGGAAGGAGAGCTGGCGATGAGAGATGATCTCATATGTTTACATATGAGATCATCTCTCATTGCATGGTCCGATCAGGTGGTAAATGGCCGCTGTGATTGGCCATTTACCACAATCTGTGATTGGCTGTGTCCAAGGGACACGGCCGACAGAGATTTTCCACGATGCGCGCTCGCGGGAGCGCGCGGGGAGCCTGTCACTGGGAGGCCGTATAAAGACGGCCTCCCGGAAATTAGAGCCCGCGCTGTAGCCGTCTTTCGGCTATAGCGGGGGCAGCAAGAAGTTAATTTGCATGCTCAATTGTATGCAATGGTATGTTATTTAGCAAAAATTTTGTGTGTAAATAAAATAATCAAACACTGGTGAACACGCAGGGTGTTAGCATGGCTGGGATTTGAACTCATCACCTAAGAGCTTTTTGCTCATGAGCGCAGACCACTAAGCCAATGTGCCACATACAATTAGACTGCATAATAGTTTAGTAAGCTTAAAGAAGATAATAGATAATTAGAACCCTATAGCCTCCTAAAAAATAAATATAACATGAAAAAAATAACATAACAGATACTTCATGGAATAGCAGACTTTTCTCTGTAATAATCCTTCAGAACAGCATTCATTAGCAAAAGAAGAAAACAAACCATGCCCAATAATTGTAATATAAATAAATAGCCACACACAAGGTAGAGCACACCCCATATTTATTGGCATACATGTACACACATGATCACAGCTAAATACTGCAGTGTAGTTTCAAATAGGAAACTTGTTGGCATTTGCCAGTGATGGAATTCACTAATGCATATTCGCCTATTTGTACTCCTACTTTTCCGTTCACATGTTCACCTAGTTGTGGTCTCAGTTGTTTTAATTGGGAGTAATTAAATGTAGAATGACTGTTTCTTCTCCTTATTCTTGGTGAATTAGGCCCATGGTCTCTACTACATTGGTACAATTACTCTTTAACCCTTTTCTGTGTGTCAACCTGATAGTACATTCAGGGTGAATCTTTCAAAGATAATTAAAAATGTAAGTAGAGATTTTGCTCATATTTATGTTAAACCTACAGTCTTTTTAGCTGATACACTTTTCCAAAATTGAACCATCCCCACAACTACTATGGAACACAAGTTCTGTTTACACGCTGCCATTATCCAGTGGTCATCCTGGCTATGAAATCTCCCAAAAAAATAAAGCTCCATCTGGATGGATTCTCTAGCGAATAAAGCTAGAAAATTACTTACCAAGTTCTCATCTCGTTAACTTACTTAAATTGGTTGAAAACGGGAACTTTGCTGAAAGGGATGAACATGGTGTCCTAAAAAATATTCCATCTAGGTAAAATTCGACATTTTCGCAACACATTTAAAAGAGGAACTGATATCACAAGAGCATCTTCTGAAAGCAAGCCATTGTATGTGAGTCATGAATCAGAGGAGGAACATTTTGATGCTATACCAGTTATTCTCAGTTGTCCCAACCTAACTGCCTTATAAATTGACCTGGAAGGCAGACTTGGGTTTAGGGTCTGAAAGGATTTTAATTTAAGGGCCAATGGCATACATAAAGGCATACTGATGGTGGAGATCAGATACAAAGTCCCCTCCCGATAGTACTTGGTACCAATAAAACCTTCCAGAATTTACCCTGAGACCTCCCATTTATGTTTCAGAAGATGTGTACAAATGGGCACTAAGTTCCACACTTAGTGGACTTGCCCTGAAGTTAAAGTGGTATTAAACCCAAAAGTAAACATTTATTATATTGCAGCCTACCAATTCTTAAATGTAATGGCTGCATTCCTTTTGTCTTTTGGGCTTTCTTACTTCTATTTTTATCTGGTGATCAGTCTAGTAAGTTGTTTTTTCAAAACAGCAAGTTCTACAGCAGAATATATCAGTTACAGTGATAAGACAAACTATTTACCCACTATTTAAGAACTGAAAGAAGTTCCCACAATGGTCAGCTTTTATTTATGTATCCCAAAAGGAAAAAAAGAAAAAAACATTGCTGTAACTGCTTTTAAAGTATTTGCTGGAGTTTGGCTTCACGTTGTTAATATATTTAAACCTGCTTGTACATCTAACACTCCCCTACCCCCCAGACAATGCCGGAATAAACTCTGTTGAGGCCCCTAGGCAGTCGAAACCCTGGAGCCCATGTGTGCGCTCTAGTGGTATAACATTGAATTAAGTAGTGAGTACGTCGGCTGCTAGATAGAGATGATTATTACTACTGTACATTACACACACGTAGGTTGCACCAAAATATTTTACAAACTGACAGCTGAAACAGGATAATATTTTAAGAGACAAACTGTAGACCTGATGTCTTTGATTTATGTTCTTTAAGTTGTTATTGGGTACATTACATTAATACAGTATTTTCTCTATAGAGTCTTTGATGTAAAGTTTGTTTCTTTGAGTTGACAATTTTTTTCAAATCTTTGTTAATAATTTAAGAAAGCTTCAATGTCATTTTTTTCAAGATCAAATCAATATTATTTTGATCTATTGTAGCAGGGCCCTTAACCACTTAAGCCCCGGAGGATTTGGCTGCTAAACGACCAGAGGGTATTTTGCGATTCGGCACTGCGTGACTTTAACGGACAATTGCGCGGTCGTGCGACGCTGTACCTAAACGAATTTGGCGTCCTTTTTTTCCCACAAACAGAGCTTTCTTTTGGCGGTATTTGATCACCTGTGCGATTTTTTGATCACGCGCTATAAACAAAAAAAGAGCGTAAATTTTGCAAAAATAGCAATATTTTTCCCTTTTTTTTATATGAAATTCCCCCCAAAAAAAATGTAAAAATCAAAATTTTTTAATATTTTCGGCCAATTTGTTTTATGCTACCTATGTTTGGTAAAAAAAAAATCGCAAAAAGCGTATTTTGATTGGTTTGCGCAAAAGTTATTGCGTTTACTAACAAAGGGAAAGATTTTTGTCATTTTTGTTGTTTTTTTTTTTAACGCGTAATGGCGGCGATCTGCGATTTTTTTTGCGGTACTGCGACATTGCGGCGGACAGATCGGACCCTTGACTGACATTTTTGACACTTTTGGGGTTACCAGTGACATTTCTACAGTAATCAGTGCTATATATATGCACTGTTACTGTAAAAATACACTGGTAGTGAAGGGGTTAACTTTATTTGAGAGGGAGGGGCTGTGTGTGTCCCTAGGGGCGTGATTCTAACTGTGATTGGCTGTGGCTTCAACTGTATGCAGAGTGATCAATGGATCTACATAGTAGATCCATGTGATCATCTCTCATACAGAGAGGAGAATGTTTACACAAGCTGCCTGACTTTCTCCCTCTCCCCCGCCGATCGCAGAGTGGCCGGCGGCGATCGGGTCCGTCGGTCACACGCGCGGGGGGGTCCGTGACCACGCGTGTGCTCGCTCCCTAAACCCTCACAGGCGAGCGACGTAGACCTACGTCACTTTGCCTGTGAGGGGCTGACCGCCGCCGTAGATAGTCGTGCGGAGGTCGGCAAGTGGTTAAACAGTGTGAGGCAAGTGCCTACTCTGTTTATTTAGTAATCCGTCACTGCCCCAAGACTGACAATACTGCTGTCCAAAGGTGCCTTCTGTGCTCATTGGTCCAGATTAGGGGGGCTGGCAAGATCATCAGGTGAAAACAGAGGAAAAAAGCCTAAAAAGAAAAACAGGTGCAGCCACCTCATTCAATAATTGATCAGCTGCTATATGTTACATTTTTGGGTTTGATAGCGCTTTAAATATTTTTGGACAACAATTCATGCCCTTGTCTACTTAGCTACCATGGTCAATATCCCCAAGAATGTACATACAGTTCTATTAAACATGCCCATAGATGACATTCCTAAATATTATTTCATTTTTTCTCAGTGGTCAATATTGCAGTGACAAACAAAATCACCTGGATTATGCTCAATGAAAAAAATAGTAAGCTTTCTACAAGACAAACAGGTGAAGTTTGAGAAAGCCTGGAATCTATGGATACACTATAAGAGGTATGCTTAAAAAGTTTGGTGAATGGTATCAGAAAATAAACAAAACAGAAGATACAAACAAATTACCTTTATTGGCCTTAAAAATTATCGTAATCCTTTACAACAACACACTTTTGAGAATGTTCATAAAGCTTCTGGAAACTATCAGCAAAGGACTGTTCAGGAACCAATCGGAGAACCGCTGCCACACATTCTTGGATTGCCGCCACGTTCGCAAAACGTGGTCCATTCATGACGCTCTTGTAGGCGACTCTTTTGGGGTCGAGGGGGGAGACCGTAAGTGCCATTCCATCTATTGCCACTTGGATTCCGGATGGAACTGGTAGCACCAGGTCTCATCCCCTGTGACGAAGGTTGGCAGAAAGGATGGATCCTGGTCACACGATAATGAAATCTCCAAAGGTTTCAATCCAGTTTGTTTTCTGTTCATCCGTCAGCTTGGGCAGCACAAACAGATCTTCCACTAAGGCAAATCTTCGCAGACCATGGTGTGACCTGTGTCCTTGCTAACCCTTAATTCCTCCGCCATCAATCGTAGAGTCAGTCGCTGATCTCCTGTCAGCATTTGCTACACGCGATTCATCATGTCTGGGATTCTGCTTGTCAATGGCCGACCCGAACGTGGTTCATCCTTAGTCATTACCTTACTGTCGCAAAAGTGTTTGAACCAAATGTTGACACATTTTCTGCTCATAGTATCGGTCCCATACACCCCAACATTTCATGGATCTCCATCGTTGTTTTCCCCAATTTGTAGCAGAACTTAATGTTCACTTGTTGCTCCATTGAACTGTGACCGTACCGCTCACACTAACTACGTTCCACAGCCCGTAGCGGGTTTACCCTGACAGTCACGTGTACTCCACGCTAGGTGGCCTTCTCGATAGGTCTATAGATAGCCTTGTGCGTGAGTGCACACCTTGCTCATGTTGCCGTTGAGATATCGGACTATTTACAGAACTTTTTAGACACACAACACAATCTCCTACCTAGTTAGCCAACTAGGATATAGATAGAGTGGGAAGCCAGTTGGATCACAAGTAGGGTTGCACCAATACTGTTTTTCTATCGGCGAGTAGGAGTACAGATACTTTCGGTCATATACTCGCCAATACGAGTACAGATACTCTGCGGTGCAATTTGTGTCAATACAAAAACAATAGGCGTAAATCGCACTGCAAAGAATCACAAGCAATTTGAACAGGAATGTGGTGCAATACCTGCCTGAATTGCATGCAATTTCCCCCACTGCTCCTGTGTGTGTATAGAAAGGGAAAAGTGCCATCTAGTGGGCAGTTTATCTAAAATTTTAGAACTCACAGTACATATCCGGCCAAATGCAAAGTCTTCATAAGTGTCCCAATCCCACCAATGATAGGCTGCTGGAAATGCTCACAGGGCTGAAAGAGAAGTTTTCAGGACCCTGTGGGTATAAGGAAGGTGTGATGTCAGTTTGGGGGTGGACTGCCTCTACATTTCCTCCAGAGGCCGTGATTTTTCATTTGGCCAGATGTGTACTGTGAGTTCTAACAGTTTTAATAATGTGTCCACTGGATGGTACTTTTTGCTTTACACACACAAGCAGTGGGGGAAATAGCATGCAATTCGGACAGGAATCGCACCGCATTCCGATTCAAATCGCATGCAATTCTTTGCAGTGCAATTTTCGCCCATTCATTTTGTGTATTGACGCGAAACGAACCGCGAAGTATCGGTTTTGGGAACATTTGTGCGAGTACCGATAATCACGCAAATGCTTGGTAGCAGCACCGATCGGTGCATCCCTAGTCTCAAGTACAGTCAATCCCCGGGTTACAAACCAGATAGGGTCTGTAAGTTTATTCTTAAGTTGAATTTGTATGCAAGTTGGAACAGGTGCGTTTAAGTTTAACGCCAGCCAAAATAAATATTCTTTAGTCTTTTGACCCTGCCTTTAAAACCTAAACGTCAACTATATCAATCTGTTATGTCTCAGATACTATACTGTATGCTACCTCATATTTTAAAGATATTTTAATAATTCCTGGACACTTGCCAAATATGCCATCTTCCCTCACTCTTTTTATAGTAGCTGTAGTACCTCTTACCATGTTGAACACTGAAAATGTAAATATTTCCGGCATGGAGTTTTCTGGTCCCCACTTTCAAACTAAATTTGACATTTTCTGTTTCACTATTACCCAACTTTTACCATCCATTCCCTCTTTTCTTCTGTTTCTAGAGCAAATGGTAAATATCTCCAGACTATACATCAATCACTTAAAAGTAATCACTACCCACGTAGGAGCCGCTGGGTTGGATGGGCTCTCCATTCTTTGCTTAGACCTTCTCAAGATCTTCAGCTCCTCTGACATACCAGGTTTAGTGTACAAACATACATCACAGGATTTTACTGAAGGTAATACTTATTACCCACTAGTAGTTCTATATCAAAGAAAACCAGTACCGAACCAGGTAGTAAAGGCAAACCTAATATATGGTCACCAAATATGGTTGTCAACTAGGCAAAAATAACATGGATTAACAATGGTAATAAACACAATTTAGCATACAAAATGATTAACAGTAGGGACCAGGCATAGGATGACATTTGGCTTCCAGATCATCATAAACAGTAGCAAGACCATCTCCAGTGCATCAGTGAGTAAAAGTACAGTTTAAGCTACCGAGTGCTGGAGTTATACTGTCAGGGTGCATTTATGGTGGAAATGCTAGTCCTAGACTGACTGGGTATGCACTGCCACCGCCCAAAAGAAAAAGGGGATGATAGAGGCAGTAGGGGAACAAAGGGGGCTTGCAAAAACTGAATTTTTGTAAAATCTTACCGTAAAATTCCTTTCTCTGAGTCCTCCAACAGTCGCCGCCCATTCACACAGTCTTCACTTATGGGGTATTGACTTCATCTCCACAGGAGTTTCTAGGCATAAGACTTGTAAAAGAACAATAAATCTACATCGTCATACCCATGGGGGCTGTCCTACTAGTCCAATAACCCCCTGCAATAGCCATTCCAATTCAGTTTGGTCGCAAGCAGTGAAAGTGTATAAAAAAAAAAGGCCCCAAAAAGAGGGGCGGGGCCGCGACTGTCGGAGGACTCAGAGAAAGGAATTTTACGGTAAGATTTTACAAAAATTCAGTTTTCTCTTACGTCCTCCGACAGTCGCCGCCCATTCACACAGTCTTCACTTATGGGGATGTCCCAAAGCAGTGTAGACATGAGGGGTGGGCAACGCAACCGCCAGAAAAGCAACGCAGTACCCACATCAGAGAAAGGAACCTTACATATACAAGAAGGTAACCTTCTGGGTAACAAAAACAAAGGCTCAACATGAGCAACCCAGGAAAACAAGTAACCAAGGGGAAGAAAACCCCAACAGCTAGGAACCCGAATAAAAACCAGGGTGTCCTAAGGAACGGCCGCACAGAGAACTTTGCGGCCAAAGGATGCATCAGCTGATGCCAAAACATAAATTTTTAGAATTTTGAGAAAGTGTGCGCCGACAACCAAGTCACAGCCTTGCACACCTGGGCCACCGAGGCCTGATGCCGATAGGCCAGGGACGTACTCATCTATCTGGTAGAGTGCGCCTTGACAGTAAAGGGAGGAACCCGTTCCCGCAACGAATAGGCCTGTATAATGGTCTGTCTGATCCATTTGGCAGTGGTTGCTGCAGACGCAGCCATACCCTTCCGAGGTCCCTCAGGAAGGACAAACAGAGAATCCGATTTCCGTAAAGGATTCAGTCGATGACAGGTAGACCGTGATCGCCCTGACAACATCCAAGGCATGTAAAGCAACCTCTTTTGGATGCTTGGGATTCGCACAAAGCGAAGGCAAAACAATGTCCTCATTCAGGTGGAATTCCGAAAACCACCTTTGGCAAAAAAAGACTGATTAGGTCGCAAGACCACCTTATCCCTATGAACCAGCAGGTAAGGGGAGCAGCAAGACAACGCCGCCAACTCCGACACTCTGCGAGCAGAAGTGATCGCCACCAAGAAAGCCACCTTTTTAGATAGCATAGGCAACAAAATTTCCCTGATGTTTTCAAACGGGGAACTCTGTAACACGGACAGAACCAAGTTCAAGTCCCATGGAGGTAAGGGCTCCTTCCTAGGAGGGGCCAAGTGCCTCACACCTTGAACAAAGGTGCGAATTAAGGAATGAGACGCCACAGGGCACTGGAAAAGAACAGCCAGGGCAGAGACCTGACCTTTAATCGTGGCCAACGCAAGGCGCTGGTCCACCCCAGTCTGGAGGAAAGCTAACACTCTCGACACCGAGTAAGAAGGAGGAGAGAAACCCCTGGACTCACACCAGGCAAAATAAGCTTTCCATGTACGGTAATAAATCTTACCAGAAGAGGCTTTTCTAGGCTTGATCAAAGTAGGAATAACCTCTGAGGAGAGACCCCTGTCTCTTAGGACCTGGCTTTCAACAGCCAGGCCGTTAAAGCCAGCGACTGTAAAGCAGGATGGAAGATTGGGCCCTGGGACAGCAGATCTTCTCGCATTGGCAGCCGCCACGGAGGCTCTACGGCCAGGTGAACGATGTCCGCGTACCACGACCGGCGAGGCCAGTCCGGTGCTACCAGAATCACCAGTGATGGTTCAGAGGCCAACCTGCGAAGGAACCTGGACAACAGCTGAAGCGGAGGAAAACTGGATTTTTGACTTACCGTAAAATCCCTTTCTCTTAAGCTCATTGACAGACGCAGATTTCTTGATTAATATCAGTAGGGTTATACTGCCCCCTACAGGAGTAGGACAATAGGCAGAAAAAAAGTTCTGGCTACGCCTATGGGCAGTCCCAGAGGGTATACCCTTTCACTTCCTGGTATAGGATGCCAGTTCTGTAACAAAAGCAGTGTCAGAGAAATCATACCAACCCAACTCAAAAAGACAGAGGGGCGGGTACTGCGTCTGTCAATGAGCTTATGAGAAAAGGATTTTACGGTAAGTCAAAAATCCAGTTTTCTCTGTCGCTCATTGACAGACGCAGACTTCTTGATTAATATCAGTAGGGAAGTCCCAAAGCAGTGCCATAAATGAGGGGTGGGACAGCAGAAACAAATCCACAAGGCTAAACATAGCCCACCAGGTAAAACAGGACTCATCGAGACCCATCTGAGAAACAGAAACCCTCAAGGGAGACTAAGGGCCCCCTTAAACAGCAGCCCGCAACTTTGTGGCAAAAAGAGGCATCCGCAGATGCCAGCACATCAACTTTATAAAACTTAGGAAAGGCGCGACCAGACGACCAGGTAGCCGCCTCGCCAACCTGAAGCACAGAAGCCGGATGGTGAAAAAAACCCAGAAGGAATTAAGCGCCCGAGCAGAAGTGCCTGCACAGGGTAAGGAGGAACCCGACCCTTATTGAACCATCCTGTACCACCGTCTGCCTGACCCATCTGGAAACAGTAGCAGCAGATGCAGGCAACCCTTCCCAGGGCCATCCGTGAGCACAAAAAAGGAATCTGACTTGAGAAAAAAAGTCAATAGTTGCCATGTACCCCCAAAATGCCCGAACCACAACCAAAGCATGTATGCAAGTCGTGTAGGCTGAGGACATAAGGAGGCAAATAAGACAACCTCATGCAAAGTAAAAAACTGAAAGCACCTTCGGAAGGAGGGACGGTCCCGGACGAAGTATCCTGTATCCCTATGCACCATCAGATAGGAAGAACGACAGGACAACGCTGTCAGTACCGACACCCTGGGCCCAGCAGCAATAGCCACAAAGAAAAAAGCCACCTTCAGGGACAAAGTGAGCAGGGGAATCCCCTGAAAATTTGCAAAGGGAGGGGTCTTAAGAACCGACATCACCAAGTAAGGTCCCATGGTGGTAACGGAGGTCGCACCGGAGATAGCAGGTGTCGCACCACCTGGATGAAGCATGCACCAGGGAAAAAAAAAAAATGGCCAATAGCCTGAGGAATAATATTGCCAAGGCCGAGACATGACCCTCGATATACGCAAGGCCAACCTTGAGAAACTCCCCGGGGAAAGAAGGCAAACAATCGAGCCACATAGCAAGAGCTTGGGGGAACCCCAAAAGACGCACACCACGCAATATATGACTTCCACGTACGATAATCCATCGTTCTAGAAGTCGCTTTCCGTAGTGTGAGCAGAGTAGGGATGACTGAAGTAGACAATCCCCTTCTCTTCAACACCCGGCTATAAACAGCCAAGCAATCAAATCGACCGTAAAACAGGATGGAAGATTGGTCCCTGACAGCAGGTCCTCCCTGAGAGGAATTCCCCAGGGAGCGTCCGCGACCAGCCCAACCAGGTCAGCGTACCAAACGAGACCAGTCTGGAACCGCAAGAATGATCGGAATCCCTTCCACCTCTATCCCGCAAGCAGTCACATTAGTAACCTGAGAGGAGTAAAGGTATACAGCAGCTGATACAGACCCCACGGGCCAACCAGCGCGTCAGCGGTGTCTACCTTAGCATCCCGGGAGCGGGTCACAATCCGCTGTACATCACTCTTGATCCGGGACGTCAACAGAGCCCCATCTGGAGTACCCCAACTTGGGCACAACTGGTGGAACACCTCCGGATGGAGAGACCATTCTCCTAGATCCAAGGTCCGTCGACCGAGGAAATCCGCCAGCCCATTTCCCACTCTTGAAAAGGGAACAGCGGAGAAGGCTGGAACAAGCGTTCCGCACATCGGAGGATGTCGGCCACTTCCAAGGCCGCAGGAGCATTTAAGGTACCACCTCAGCAATTGACACAAGCCACGGCCGTGGCATAGTCCGATTGAAAGCGCACTGGACAATCCCAAAGAGGAGCGGTCCAGCGAAACAGGCAAGCCTGATCGCTCCCAGTGCCAGCACAGAAAGAGGCCAACCTGGACACTTCCAGGGACCAGATTTCCTTAACAGACAATCCACGAGAACCCCTCCTCACCCGGATAGACTGACATCCATGGTAACATAGACCATAAATCGAAAAGGAGGGACTTCCCTGGACAAGCATCAGGGGCTGAAGCCACCATATCAGTGACTCCCTGGGCACCAGGCTCAGCTGAATCGGATTTGCCCAAGGAAATGTGATTATTGTTCCACTCGAGAAGGGTGTCCTGCTGGAGGATTCTCATGTGGAATGAGCGAAAAAGGGCCGCCGCGAAGGACGACACCAGCAGTCCCAGAACACATATACCGGCCCGAAGGGACGACCATTTGCTGGGCAGCAACAGTTGATTGCAGTCCGAAGCTCGTGGAGTGCGTGCGAAGGAAGAAACACCCTGGCTAAGGGCGCCGACAGTCCCGCTGTCACAACAGCGCCAGAACCAGAGCCAACCGCCTATGTGAAAACCTGAGGAGCAGAAGCGAGACCAAAGGGTAATGCCAAAGGGTAATGGTAATAGATAATGGGCCACTCCCACTGCAAAACGCAGAAAAAACTGTGTCCTGCGCATAGAGGATGCGAAGGCAGGCATCATTGACGGCCATGGAGGACAGAAAGGCCAATGCAGGGGGGCCAACACCATGTGATGGATTCCGTCTTGAAACTTTGAACCAGCACGAACCAGTTCATCTCCTTAAGTCCAGTATAGGACGCTGTCTTGAATCAAGGAGAGCCACGGAGCCGGGAACCGGCAAAGACGTTCCCCCACCCCAGATATGGGTGGGGGTATCCTTCAGGTTGAAGCGGCCATGTCCGCAGGTCTGGAGAGAATTGATTCTCGTTTTTCCAGACCAGGGTCACTTGGAACCCCCCGAGGGAGCCTTGAAGGACTTTGCCCCATCGACCGACCCTGAGGGATGAGAGAACTCCCTGTGTGCTGAAAGGTAGGGTCCTCACCAGTGACGGGGGTCCACACCCTTAGTAGCCTACGGGAGAAAGGTACTTTAACCCCCAGTGAGACTTGAAAAAAGTCAGCCAAGGAAGACCAAAACAGACGATCCCCAGAGGGAAAGATCAGGGAAGCAAGCATCCAAGGCCGATCCGCAGACCAACACTTCAGCCACAACATGCGCCAGAGGACCACTGCCAAAAAGGGCAAACAGCTCAGCATGGGAGCAGTGACCAATGCAGGAGCACAAACAACTGCAGCCCGTGCACCAGTTGGTCCAGCAGCTCTGAAACAGCAAGGGGGAGCAGCCTCCCCTCCAGGTCACGGCGTAGTAGCGTAGCCCATGCAGCCAATGTGTGTGACACCAGGGCACCCAGCAACACCAGTCTTAAGCAGGCCCCGCCAGAGAAAACACAGTGCGGGACATAGATCCCGCCCTCTGATCCACCGGATCCGCACAGGATGGGGGAACCTCCACCGGGATCACAGCAGCTCCATACAGTCTGCATACCGGCGGATCCACCGTAGGTGGTACAGACCATTATACAATGAGGGACCCTGCAAAAAGATAGCGTCTAGCACCCCCTTAGGCTGGGAGCAGTGTCCAAACCTCAGAGGAACGTTTTGGATGGTCCCACTCCTGTTTGAGCATATTGCCAAGTACGCAGGAAAAACCTTTGCTGCTCTGGAAGGCACGTGAGCGACAATGTAGCCTGCACCTCAGTCGCAGCCACGTTCTCCATATAACAGTATCACGCACAGACACTAACAGTGCTTCCACCAGTGCCTAGGCTTGCGAGGCATCGAAGGCAAAAAGGGGACAGAAGACCCGACAGGGAGACCCGTGTCAGCAGCGACTGCTGCAGACCCAGAGTCTGAGGCATTAGATGAGGAAGGGGTAGGCAGAGGGTGTTTATTAGCACCCTGTCCTTTAAAGGCCACCCCCAGCCGGGACACGAATGAATCCAGGGCCACCGAAGTGCATCTATAGCCAGCCGGGAGCCCGGCGTTCCTGCGGCCACCTTGAGGGGGTCAGGTAGGGACTCAAGTTCAGCAGGGTCCATTTTACACTAGGGGGACCCGTTAGCAAAGATGGAGACAAAAACTTTTTTTTTTTTTTTTAAACGTCCCGCCCGTCTATAGCGCCCCCAAGTGGCCAGGCAGCGCGGACTAGAGACTCCCCCCGCAAAGAGAGAGAGAGACCCCCAAGGCTCACCAACCCACAGCCAGATGCACCAGAAGGCCCAGAGAGTCGCAGCAGCACGCTGCAGAGTATCTGGGGAGGTCAGCAGCGATCCTGCTGCAGAGCATTGCGCCTGGATCTGGGGAGGTCAGCGGCGATCCTGCTGCAGAGTATTGGGCCCGGGTCTAGGGAGATTAGCCGCGATCCTGCTGCAGAGTATTGCGCCCGGGTCTGGGGAGGGGCTCTGCACGCCTCCAGGAACTCCCATACAATGAACCCAAACACTGACATATGAGCCGGGTGTACCAAGATGGCCGCCGCCATGCAGAGCACATGAAGGCTACAAGAAAATGGTGGCCCTGCGCAGCCCGCGGAAAAATGGCGGCCCCGCGCGATCCGCAGCGCCAAAGGGCACAACCGGGGGCCCCCCCCCCCTCATGCCTACCCACGGATCGATCGGCAGACGGGCCTGAAAAACACAGGTAGCAACCCCCCCCCCGCACGATCGTTCGTGCGTCACCGGCGGCGCACCCCCCGCCCCCATCTGCGGCCTGTAACCCAGATTCAGCCCCCTGGAGTCACCTCCCAACAACCACACTAGTGAGGGGGGGAGGGGAGGGGGGGCAGATAGGTGGGGGTGCGTAACAGGACAGACGGGGACCCGGGATTTTGGTGGTCCGACCATCCCAGAGAGGGGCCCGCGTCCACCCCAAAACCCGTCAGGGGGAGAGGGGGAACAGTTTACTCACCATACCGGAACATATCGGGACGTTTAAACCGCGGGCCAGTCCCCGTCCAGTGGGACTATGTCGCGGCCGACCCAGCGCGGAACTAGGGCCTGCACGCGCTCGTAGGACGGCTGGGGTGACCACTGGATCTCAACATCCAGCCCGTCGCCAGATCTGGCATAATTGCTTGTAGATCTCACAGGAACAATCCGGAGAAAAAAACTAGCTAAAAAATTATCTAAAAAAAAAAAAAGCCTTGCCAGGACCAGAGATCCCAGCAAGGAACTTAGGTCCTTACTCCTGACTAGGCAGAAAAAAAACTGGCATCCTATAGCAGGAAGTGAAAGGGTATACCCTCTGGGACTGCCCATAGGCGTAGCCAGAACTTTTTTTCTGCCTAGTGTCCTACTCCTGTAGGGAGCAGTATAACCGTACTGATAATAATCAAGAAGTCTGCGTCTGTCAATGAGCGACAGAGAAAGGCATATATCAGTTGATACTGACGCCAAGGCACCACCAGTGCATCCGAGGGGTCTGCCAGAGGATCTCGTGTTCTTACCACGAACCTTTCCACTTTGTGGTTCAGCCGAGACGCGAACAGATCCACATCCGGGGATCCTCACTTCGCACACAGCATTTGAAACACCTCGGGGTGTAGGGACCATTCCCCCTGGTCCAAGGTCTGGTGGCTCAGATAGTCGGCCTGCCAATTCTCCACACGCGGAATGTGAACTGCTGACAATGCCGGGACATGAGTCTTGGCCCAAGACAGAATACCGGTCTCCTCCTGGGCCGCCTGGGCACTCCTGGTGCCCCCTTGGTGGGTGACGTAAGCCACCGCCGTGGCATTGTCCGTCTGCACCCGCACAGGACGGCCCTGAAGGCGATCCGACCAATGGAGCAGGCACAGCCTGATCGCTCTCAATTCCAAAATGTTGATCGGAAGTGAGGATTCCTCCTTCGACCAGGTGCCCTGGGCAGACAGGTTGCCCAGGACGCCACCCCAGCCCGACAGGCTGGCATCCGTGGTTACTACCGTCCACAGAATTGGCCGGAAAGATTTTCCATCCGACACCGCCGGGGACTGAAGCCACCACAAGAGATCCATTCTGGTCTGGTGGCTCAGAGACACTCTCAGGTCCAAGGACTGAGGCAGTCTGTCCCTCTCTGCCTGGAGAGATCTCGTGTGAAACTGGGCAAATGGTATCGCCGCGAAGGCTGACACCATCAACCGCATACAGGGAACGCATACAGGTCCTGAGTGACGAGGATTTGTTGTCCCTGAGGGACCTGACCTCGTTCTGCAGAGTCCGGAGCTTGTCCTCCGGCAAGAACACCTTTGCTTGAGCAGAGTCCAGAACCATTCCCAGATACTGGAGACGAACCGAAGGCGGCAAGGTCGACTTCTGAACGTTGATCGTCCAACCGAACTCCTGAAGCGTCTGGACCGTAGTGGACAGATCGCGCAGCAGGTCCTGACTGGCACTCGATCTTAACAGGAGATCGTCCAGATATCCCAAGACCGCAATGCCCTGTGCCCGCAACAGGCCCAGAACAGGCGCCAACACTTTGGTAAAGACCCTTGGAGCCCAAGTGAGACCGAAAGGTAACGCCACAAACTGGTAATGATCCTCCGCGATAGCAAATCGGAGTTACCTCTGATGACCCTCGAGAATGGGGATGTGCAGATACGCATCCTTCAGGTCTATGGAAGCCAGGAACTCTCCCGGATTCAGGGAGGCCACCACTGAACGGAGTGATTCCATGCGAAATTTCTGAACGCGCACGAATCGGTTCAGCGCTTTTAAGTCCAGAATCGGACTCACTTTGCCCTCCTTGCTGGGCACAGAGAACAGATTCAAATAGTAACCTCAAAACCTGTCCCCCTGAGCGAGAAGATCCTGCACCGCCTGATGCAGGTCCTGTAACTGCCCTGGGGTCAAATGAAGATCTGAGGGAAAGAATCTGTTTGCCAGCCGTGAAAGAAATTCTATCTTGTACACTGACCTAATGATTTTCTGAACCCACCTGTCTGTGATTCAGAGCAGCCAAGGTTGTAGGAAACCGCGCAAATGTCCCCCCACCCCTGTAACGGGTGAGGGCGCCCCTTCAGGCAGAGGCAGACTGAGCCGGATTTTTGTTTGCCAAACCAGGGCTTCTTCTGGCTACCTTGGCTCTTGAAGGGTTTTCCCTTGTTCTGCGCCCTGAAGGCACGAAAGGACCCTTGAGTAGGTTTAAAGGACGGACCCCGCTTACCGCTGAAAAACTTGTCCTTGGGATTCTGGGGGAGCAGAGTGCTCTTACCCCCAGTGACACCTTTAACCAATTCTTCCAAGGATTCCCCAAAAAGGCGAGACCCCGCATAGGGGATGCCAGCCACTGTCTTCCTGGATTTTTGGTCAGCCGACCAGCATTTCAACCAGATTAATCGACGGTTAACCACAGCGACACTGGACAGGCGTATCACCAATGGGGCCTCATTCAGAACCGCATCGCACAAATACATGACCCCATGATGAATCTGCTCCACCATGTCCACAGTAGTGGAAGGGGCAGAGTCGGCCACAAGGGTGCGTTTGAGCACCTTAGTCCAATCCGCCACAGCCTGAGCCACCATTACAGAGGCAAAAATAGGCTTGAGAATGGAACCCGCCACCGTGTAGGAATGACGGGCAAGAGACTGCAGTCTCCTATCAGTAGGATCCCTAAACACCGGGGAGTCCTCAGTGGGTAACAGGGTAGACTTGTTCAACCTGGCCACCGTGTGATCCACTTGAGGAGGCACACACCAGCGCGCAGCCGTAGTAGCCGCAAAAGGGTAGAGAAGTTGAAACTTCTTAGGCACCACGAAGGTGTGCTTCAAATTACGCCATAGCTCATTCACCTTATGGTGAAATTCTGCGGGGCAAGGAAAAACCTGCGCCGTCTTGCGGGTCCTGTGTGTTCCAAAAGAGGACACAACGCCTGGAGGGGTGGGCTCATCCTCCAAAATGTAGTGTTTCCTTCACTGCTAGGATCAATTCATCCATAGCTGCGCGTTCCTCTGACGACCCAGGGGGGATTCATCCACCCCTGCAACCTCCGCCTCCCCCTCAGACTTGCGGGTCCTGAGAAGAGCGAGACCCTGAAAGAGCCACGCTACCTACAGCAACCATGTCACACTCAGAATCAGGAGAAAAGGAAATCCTAGGCCTTTTCCTAGCAGCACGTTCAGACATCAGCACATCCATTTTTGACACCAAAGCTGCCACAATAGCAGCCAAATCAGTCTGGTTAGAGGATGCAGTGGACCCTGAATCCCCCACCAAGGCTGGCGGGAATTTGCTGTCCTGGGATTCCATATCAGCAAAGAAAAGTTTTTTTTTTTTTTTTTAACCTGGCCCTTTAAGTGCGCTGCGGACCCCTCCCCAGCACACCATTATAAGACTGATATACAGAGCCCCCGCAGGGATAAAAATGACCAGGAAAAGCACACAAGGCAAGGCAGGAAAAAGAACAGCAGGACAGAACCCCACAAAGTGTTACCAGCTCCTCCGGACTCTCCTGTGAGAAAGGAGGAAGTGATGTCACCGCTGGAGGCTGAACCAGGCTGCAGGCCAAGGGAAAATGGATGCCTATGTAAACTAATGGGAGGCTTCGGCAAGATGGCCGCTGGCATGTGCTCAGAACGATCGCATTGCCACACACAAGATGGCGCCGCAAGGTGCGAAAATACACCACATAGCATGCTGCAAGAGCGCCCACAGTGAAGCCAGACATGCTGTCCACATTAAAAATGGCGGACCGGCGGTGTTTTACCACGCAGCGGTGGCCGCATGTGTCCGCATCCTCAAGCACCCTAAGTGACATGTAGGAGAGGGACCCCCAAAAACCCCACACAGCGCTGCTGTGAGGGAAAAGCGCCCCCGCAGGGACCGGGAGCCCAAAAAACGCACAGACACAGGGGACACCACAGACACACATGGACTGCCGACCCCAGACAGAGGCCCCACATAAAATGTACTTACCTGTACCAATGGCGTGGGGTGCCTCATTTCAAGCGGGAAACCGCCGCCCTCAGATGGCAGGGGAGTGCCACCAGCCAAAAACGCAGGACACTAGGAATGCACGGACGAACCTATGCTGTGTCCAGTGAGGTAGCCACCTCCCCTGGCTGCATCCCTGATGGACAGGGATGGGTCATTTGAGGCCAGGGCGAACGCATAGCCCGCGAAACGCTCAATGGCTGGCAGGGATTCCATCTGACCCTCAGTCCTGGAGAACCAGGACGGTCAGTCCGATTCCCAGCTCCGCAACGCCGTCTTCATCCAAAGATCTAACTAACTAGCGCTGACCACATAAACAGCTAGCAATGTAAAGAAAAATGACATTTCCAGAAAATAAATCATAAAGAAAAAAAGGAAGGCTGAGACTGTAGCCTCAGCACAGGGAAGCCTATCCACTCCTAAGCTAGGCAGAAGACAAACTGAATTGGGATGGCTATTGCAGGGGGGTATTGGACTAGTAGGACAGCCCCCATGGGTGTGACAATGTAGATTTATTGTTCTTTTACAAGTCTTATGCCTAGAAACTCCTGTGGAGATGAAGTCAATACCCCATAAGTGAAGACTGTGTGAATGGGCGGCGACTGTCGGAGGACGTAAGAGAAAAAATTATTACAAGAGGGCAGTCCTTTGAGATGTTGTTCTGCCAGCTATCGTTTGGGCCCTTTAGGAGCTCTGGTGCACTTAATGACAGTCCGAGTTAACCTGCATGCAGTATAGGTACAGTATATTCTCAGCACAGGTGCAAGGTAGATGTGGATAAGGTCAGTATAATGCAGTATAGGGTTGGTATAGGTGCAGTCAAGGTTTGGAAAAGGTGCAGTATAGAGTGCAGTATGGCCTCTCACCAGTCCCCAGGATGCTACGGTGACCTCCCGCTGTAGAAGGGGAGGTCCTCTTGGTCTCCCCCCAAAAGCCTCCGGTGATCAGTGGTGGGAAACAGAGGGTGAGTGGACACTCCAGTCTCCCTGCAGGAGTGGTGCAGGTCCTGTGATATGGTCAGTGATGTGCTGCCCCCCCGGGTGTCCTCACTCCCAGTCTCAGATCTCTACTGGTATGGTCTCCTACTGGCAGGCAAATATCCAGACAGAGGTGTTCTTTCCAAATCCTTTGGTGCCAAGAAGAACTTTCTCGGGCAGTATGATAAAAATCATCTCTCCACTCATACTGCACAGTGCTCTTGGGATCTGTAGTGTAAGGAGTCTATTTGTCTCATTATCTGGCTGCCGTTTCAAACTACAACTTCCAGGAGACTCCGCACTCTACATAGAAGACTATGGGATTGCTTGGGTTTAACTCTTCCCCTGCTGACCGGAGGAGAATGGTGAAGCATAACATCAGTATCTCAGCAGAGGGAAAGAAGTATAAAAGGCAAGGTCTTCTCTATATTGCTGTAGCCCAGCAGCTGGCTACATAATAAAATGCTTTCAATAGTATATTAGGGAAATTTAATGTTAGGGTTTTTTACACCTCTAAAATAAATCCTTAATTTTAACCCCTTCCCACCCGGCCACCATCAAATGACGGCGGAGCGGTGCGGCTATTGTTCTGGTACACCCTCTCTCGTGCGCCTGTGGAGGCGCACAGTGCAACGATCGTGGCCTCGCCGTGTTGCTAGGACACGGCGCGATCCCGATCTTGGTAAAGAGCCAATGACTTGGCTCTTTACCCATGTGATCGGCTGTATCCAATCAC
Organism: Pelophylax lessonae; assembly: GCF_965119305.1. Classification (NCBI taxonomy): domain Eukaryota; kingdom Metazoa; phylum Chordata; class Amphibia; order Anura; family Ranidae; genus Pelophylax; species Pelophylax lessonae. The sequence goes on along the minus strand of NC_138769.1, from coordinate 382,990,997 downwards.
AGCCAGTCACATGTAAATGAGGAAGTGGCGTTTATCGGCTCTCCTCGCCTCACACTGTCAGAGTGTGTGGCGAGGAGAGCCGATCAGCGGCTCCTCCTCAAAGGGGAATCTAGAAAAGGTAATCAGGGCACTGATCATCAGTGCCCTGATTACAGAAAAGCGCAAATACAGTGCCCACCATCAGTGCTCATAGTGTTGCCAGTCAGTGTCTGCTCATCTGTGCCACCCGTCAGTGCCCATCAGTGCCGCCCGTCAGTGCCGCCTATCAGTGCCGCCTATCAGTGCCACATATTAGTACCTCCTCATCAGTGCCACCTCATCAGTGCCCATAAGTGCCACCTCATCAGTGCCCATAAGTGCCGCCTAATCAGTGCACATCAGTGGAGAAAAATTACTTATTTTCAAAATTTACTCACAGAAAATAAGAAAACTTTTTTTTTTTTCAAAATGTTCTGTCTTTTTTTTGTGTAAGAAATAAAAACCCAGCGGTGATTAAATACCACCAAAATAAAGCTCAATTTGTGTGGAAAAAAAAATGCCTGGGCAGGAAGGAGGTGAAAGTGCCCTGTATTGAAGTGCTTAAAAAGCTTACCACAGCATCAACAAATATACAGTATGCAATGCAGCAGCACTCAAGACTTTTGTTTCCAGTGCTCTGTTACAGTAATCCAATGACAAAAGAAAACCTAAATAACTTATTCTTATAGTTCTTTTTCAAACAGTACTATAATTTCCAAATTACAATAAAATGTAGTAGAATTTCTGCCTGACCCCACACACATTCTGGGCTAAAGGTCAGTACACCCCTAAACTGGGTACGTATCGAAATTCAGCAGCCGATCATTAGACCGGTTTCTCTCAAACAGTCCTGCTGGAAAACAACGGCTGCATCGCTGATTCCGTTTATTCTGATGGTGGGGAGTCTCCGCAGCAGGAGAGATCCCTGCATCCACAAGCTTGTGAGGATGAAGGAATGTGAGTTTTGTTTTTTCATTCAACCCGCTAGTTAAATGCTTGGTAAGGTCTAGGAGGCCGCGAAAAATACTTTACTTAAGCCCCGTACACACGTACCGATTGTCGCCCGTCTTTTGTCCAGTGCTGTCGTGTTGGTTGAAAAGTGCTCAAGACTGCATACAAATTTTGTCTGCCAACAACCAACTTCAGAAGTGATGCCATGTGATGGTTAACTTTCCGTGTGTTTTTTCTTCTCTGAGCATGCCCAGTCTTGCTCATCTAGCTTTTGTCGGCCGAAATCTGTACTGACTGACGAACAATCGGCCGTTCTGGTGACGGCCAACAAAAATTTTATAGCATGCAGACCAGATTTTGTTCGGCCGAAAAGTCGCAGTCGGTTGTCGGAAGCGTCATACTAACAAGCCGACAATCGGCCGATCGGACGTTTGCCGAACATTTACGGCCGACAATCGGCACGTGTGTACGGGGCTTTAATCCTCCTCTCCCAAAGGCTCCCTCCAGGCTGTAAGGCTGTCCCAACAGCCTCTCCTCGCCTATGCTCCGGCAGTCGAAGGTCTTCTGATTGGAGTAAAATAAAGCGCCAGCTGCTGAGAGAGCAGAGGGATAGGTAAGCAATACTGCTTATTGCAACCACATAGACCTAAACAAGCATTTAACCCTTGCATTGCCTAAAAGTCCCGCTGTGAGGGAGCTTTTTTTTTTAAACGGGCTTTACATTGTTAATGGTGTATGGAAACTCCATTGCCCTCATAAACATGCATTGAAAAAATATTTTAATTCTCTTTATTCTTTTAAACCTGTGCATGCAAAACTAGATAAACAATGCTTCGCAATACAATGGAAATAACTTATTGAGCTTTATTCTACTGCAATTTTAAATTGATTAATTTGGGTCAAATAACATCATTGCTCTTTGTGCAGCTACACTGTTAATATAAAAACACACTACAGTATATATAAAATCTATTGATTTTACATGGAATGTGATGCCCTGTTACACATCTGATTTATTTTAATTTTAGCCATCATAGGGTTGGAAAAAAAAAAAAGATCAAAAATAGGCATAATCCATTAACCATGATAGGGCTTGTAACCAAGATCTTGAGTTGAATAAGATAAAATGTTTTTTTTTTTTAGGTCAATGGTCATTTAACCACTTGCCGACTGGCCCACGCAGATTTACTGTGGCAAGGCGGCTCGGCTGCGCATAATCACGTAGATCTACGTGACTATGTGTATGTAGTGTCCGCGGCGCGCGTGCCACCGGAGCCGCGCTCCCGTTGTGATTAGATACAGTGGGAGCCAGACCGCAGGAGGAGCGGGCACGATTGTCACCGGCCTCCCGCAATCTTCAGGGAAACTGACAGGAGAGCCGCCTGCCTATGTAAACAAAGCAGGAACAATGAGATTGTGTGTCTCAGCTAAGCTGAAACACCGATCTCTGTGAGCCTGTCCCAGAGCCTCCCCCCCACAGTTAGTAAGCACAATTTAGGAGCACACTTAACCCCTTGGTCACCCCCAGTATTAACCCCTTCCCTGCCAGTGTCTTGTATACAGTAACAGTGCATATTATTTAGCACTGATCACTGTATTGGTGTCACTGGTCCCCAAAAAGTGTCACTTAGTGTCATATTTGTCCACCGCAATGTCGCAGTCCCTCTAAAAATCACTAATCGCCGCCATTACTAATAAAAACAAAAAAAAATAAAAAGTCCAAAAATCTATGCCTTAGTTTGTTAACGATATAACTTTTGCACAAACCAATTAATATATGCTTTTTGGAACTTTTTTTACCAAAAATATGTAACAGAATACAAATTGGCCTAAACTTGTAAAAAAAAATAGATTTTAAATTTTTTTATTGGGGATGTTTTATAGCAGAAAGTTAAAAATATTGTTTTTTTTCTTAAAATTTTCGCTTTTATTTGTTTATAGCGCAAATCTAAAAACTGCATAGGTGATCAAATACCACTAAAAGAAAGCTCTATTTGTGGGAAAAAAATGACATCAATTGTATTTGGGTACAGCTTCGCATGACCGCACAATTGTTATGCCCCATACACACGTGCAGATTATCTGCAGACTTTTGTCTGCAGACTTACCTTTTCTATGTAGTGCAAGGGTCTGCCGGATTGCATACAAATTGAAAGTGTTTAGGTTTGACCTCATATTATATGGTTTTGGTAAGTCTGCAGACAAAAGTCTGCAGATAATCTGCACGTGTGTACGGGGCATTAGTTAAAGCAACGCAGTGCCGATTCGCAAAAAAAATGGCCTGGTCATTAAGGGGGTAAAAACCTTCCGGGTCTGTATTGGTTAAAGATGAGGCATGCAAATTTTTTCCTTTTACAAATTAGGCCACTAATTCTATGTCTGTTTATCCTTCAATCAACTTTTGTGTGCTGTCCAAGTCCATACAATACAGGGGAAAAACATAAGAACATAAGAGGATTATTTGTCTCGCTGCATTTTAGTCAGTTTGTCCTAGATTTTTTAAGTGTCATCTGGCAAACTCAGTGCTGAAATGCAGATCACAAAAATGTACAAAAACAATTTATGAGATGAGAAATGCATACACACACAGGCCAGGAAATAACCCTCATCCACTACAGGCCCTAATAACAGCTTCCATATATCATGACGGTGACTCTAGTGTTCAGAGAAAATCAAGCAGAGATAAGTGCATTACATACCTGCTCAAAACTGATGGGTAGGTGCTTTGCTCCAGTTCATCAAAAAGGTGTTTTGCCATTAGTTGAGTCAGGGTGGTGTATTTGGAACAAGAATTGACGCAGATAACATTTTCCAGCTCTTGCACTGGTCAGTATACCCCTCAGTTAACTAGCAATTTCCTGGTATGGCCAAAGTCACAATGTGAGAGCGAGGTTGGTCTACTGAATAGGCTGTTTACTTTGCAAAGGAAATTGCACTATGCATGGGAACTTTTCCTACAGCTTAGCAAATGTTGTGAGATTTCCCCCAATCACATGCAATAGTTTAAAAAACATTTTTGCTTGCACTTGATTAGATAATAGAAGTCAGCAGATCTTCACCTCATTTACTGTAATAAAGAGGTTGTAAACCCAGATAAACAAAAAAAAAAAAAAATTGTAAGACAAAGGCATAATGAGCTAGTATGCAACACATACTAGCTCATTATGAAATTTTCACCTAAGCCCTCCAGTGGTGCCTGCACCTCGCTAAGACAGCTGACCTTTTCCCCGATGTTTCTTCCAGGTTCACGGGCTCTGGCGTGGGAACCACCATTTACGGCACGGCTCTGAAGGTTGGGTACAGTAAGTCGGACCTTCAAAGCAAATGCACTGATGACATTGGCTGCATTCACTCTGAATATCTCCTAAACTGTGTTTAGGAGATATTCACATCACAGTACCTACAGGTAAACTGCACGTAAAAAAAAAAAAAAAAAAAAAAAAATCACTCTCAATTCACCCCCCCTCACGATCTTAAAACAGCATGTCCTCGATTCATACAGAGCTGTTCTCTGCTCACTCACAGCTGTCAAAAAAAAAGAGCCTCCAGCAAATGTTTAACATTAAGGCTCCGTTCACATGTAGGCGTTTTGGGGCGTTTTTGGGGAGTTTTTCTGCTCTAGGATCAGCTCTCAAAACGCCCAACAAGAGAAATCCTATTCATTTTAATGGCCCCTGTTCATATCTGAGCGTTTTGACGCTGTAAACAAAACGCCCAACGCTCAAAAAAGTACATGAGCTTCTTTTTGGGCAGATTACAGGCGTTTTCCATTGGTTTCTATTCAATCTAAAAACGCCTGCACAAAAAACGCCTGTAAAAACGCCTGTAAATCGTGGCAAAAATCGCTGTAAAATTGCGGTAAAAAAACGCGCGAAAACGCTACGCTCAGGTGTGAATGTAGCCTTAGGCTGCAAGATAACTATAAAACACAATGTTTTACAATGTATTATTTCATTCTTTTAGGCTCCGTTTCCACTGCCGCGGCTACGAAGTCGTGCTACTTCTAGCGCGACTTCGTAGTGAAAGTTGCTTGCGGCATTCAGTGCGACTTGTCCCTCATTATAGAGGGAAGTCGCACTGAAGTCGGCTCAAAAGTAGTGCGTGAACTACTTTTGAAGTCGCCGCAACTGAAGTCGCGGCAGTGAAAACGGGCCACATTGAAACAAATGGCTTTTGACTTGCTGTGCGACTTGACATGTGTCAAGTCGCACAGCAAGTCGCACTAGTGGAAACCGGCACTTAGATCAAAGGAATTAACTTCTGTCTGTACGTAAGGGCAGTTTAACCTCTTAACCACTTGCCGACCAGTCACGTTGACTGTACTGCGGCAAAGTGGCTTGATTCGGTCCAGCGACGTAGACCTACATCGCTGGACTTCTCCCCTTCTGGGCTCGCTCCCGCTGTTTTCAGTCATAGCGGGAGTCGGGCCAGGGGAGGAGCGGCAGTGATCACCGCCGCTCTTCCCCGATCGTCGGGGAATCGAGTCTGGAGATCCGCCCGCTTGTGTAAACAAAGCGGGCGGATCTCCTAAGTGACAAACAGTGACAGATTGCAGGGTTCAGCATAGCTGAACATGCGATCTGTCCCTGTGTCACTCAGTCACCTCCCCCCACACACGTCAGTAAGCACCAGGCATACATTAACACCTCCCTCTCCAATACTCCAATAAAATTAACCCCTTCCCTGCCAGTGTCATTTTTACAGTAACAGTGCATATTTATAGCACTGATTACTATAGAAATGTCACTGGTACCTCCAAAAGTATCAAAAATTGCAGTCAAGGGTCCGATCTGTCCGCCGCAATGTCGCAGTCCCACAAAAAAAAAAAAAAAATCGCAGATTGCCGCCATTACTCGTTTAAAAAAAAAAAACACCAAAAATGACAGAAATCTTTCCCTTAGTTAGTAAACGCAATAACTTTTGCGCAAACCAATCAAAATACGCTTATTGTGATTTTTTTTACCAAACATAGGTAGCAGAAAACAAATTGGCCAAAGATTTAAAAAAAAATTTGATTTTTACATTTTTTGGGGGGAATTTCATATAAAAAAAATGTGAAAAATATTGTTATTTTTTCAAAATTTACGCTCTTTTTTGTTTATAGCGCAAAAAGTAAAAAAATCGCACAGGTGATCAAATACCACCAAAAGAAAGCTCTGTTTGTGGGGAAAAAAAGGACGTAAATTTCGTTTGGGTACGGCGTCGCACGACCGCGCAATTGTCAGTTAAAGTCGCACAGTGCTGAATCGCAAAAAGTGGCCTGGACGTAAGACAGCAAAATCCTCCGGTGGTAAAGTGGCTAAAGACTTAAGACACGATCAGTCCGATCAGGTCCGCCTGTCCGTTTTTTTTTTAAGGCGGACCTGATTGGGCCACCCATTTTCCTCTATGGAGAGGCAGATGTCAGCAGAGATGTGTCCGCTAACACCCGTCTGTCATCCGATCCGACAAGATCCGCTTAAAACAGATGGATGGCAATAGGTACACCATCCTTCCAGCGGGTCCAATCAGATAGGATCGGATGAAAACAGACATGCTGTCCATTTCAATCTGATCCCCCATAGAGGAGAGCGGGATTCCGATAGGTCCGTCTCTGCACAGTGAGCAGAGACGGACCTGTCATCCACCTGCTCAGCGGGGATCAATGGAGCGATCCCCCGCTGAGCTAGCGGAGTCCGCTGAGCGGATCCGCTCCGTGAGAAAGGGGTCTAAGCCTTTTTCTGACACTTGTTGCTTACAAGGTAAAATCAGTATTTTTGGCTAGAAAATGAATTAGAACCCCCAAACATTCTATATTTTCTTTTAGCAGAGACCCTAGAGAATAAAATGGCAATCGTTGCAATCTTTTATGTCACATTGTATTTGCGCAGAAGTCTTTCAAGCACAGTTTTTTGGGGAAAACTTTAATAAATGTAATAAAACTAAACAGTAAAGTTAGCCCGATTTTTTTGTACAATGTAAAAGATGAATTTACGCCAAGAATCCTGAGGGAATCGTGATCTTTATTCTAAGCAAAATAAATTGCAATTCTCATTTTATATAGGCTTACCTGTAGGTAAAAGTGAAAACAAAGACTTTACTTCCTCTTTAAGCCCTGGGAAAATTTCCCATGCAAAGTGCAACTTCCCTTGGCATGGGATGAGACAAACCACTGAACACTGGCAGGGGTGCTTACAATGATCAGCTTTTATTTATTCATGCCAAACCTTTATCCCAAAAGGAATAACTGTTTGTTGTAACTGACTGTAAAGTGTGAGCTGGCCTTTGGCTTGCATTTGTTAGTGTATCTAAATCTACTAATATATACAGTACATATATATATCCCCCCCCCCCCCCCCAACTGGCAATACTGCTGTCTGCTTTGTCTCCTGTGCTCATTCATCCAGAGTGGTGTTCTACTAATACAGGAGGAGATGTGTTCTTGTCCAGATCACCAGATGAAAACACTATACCCTCTCCCCCCGACTGGCAATGCTGCTGTCTACTGCGTCTCCTGTGCTCATTCACCCAGAGAGGTGTTCCACTAATTCAGGAGGTGTATTACTGGCCGGATCACCAGGTGAAAACAGAGGGGGAAAAAGCCAAAGAAAGGAAGACTAACCCAGCCACCATGTCTAATGATTAATAAGCTGCAATACATTTTTTAGAAAAACATTTTTTTTGGGGGGGGGAGGGGGGTTATACCACCTTAAATCTGCATTCCTGACATGCACATCTACAGCTTTTCCAAGGTCTTTAAAAGAACACTTTAAAGTGGAGCTCCACCCAAAAGGGGATGGTTTTTCCTCCCTTCTTCCACTGCTGCTGGCACCATTCACAAAGTGCAGCGCGCTTCACGCATGCGCAGTAAGGAACCGGCTGTGAAGCCATAAGGTTTCCCTTACACGAAATGGCAGCGGCAGCACCTGAGAGCGGATTGAAAAATCTGCTGACGTACTGATATTGTGGGATCCCTGAACAGGTAAGTGTCCTAATAATTAAAGTCAGCAGCTACAGTATTTGTAGATGCTGACTTTTAATTTTTCGGTGGAGGGGCTGGAGCTTCGCTTTAAGTCAATTCTGTTCAAATCAAATCCATGCAAACCACAAATATGAGTCTATTTCAGTTCTGCAGTCAACAATGTAATATCTTTGCATTTATGTTGCTTCGCCATTACTCTGCAGACAATCTACTATATCACCATCTAAATTCTAATTTGTATTACGTTTTTGTATGCAGTCACATGGATGCAAAACTCTGGCTGGTCCATGTGTCTCTGCTATCCGACGATGATGTTAAGTCTCATAGTGCAGTGATGTCACCCATTGGCAATCATAGCTCAAAGGGCACGGTTGGCTGGAAGAGAGTTCATACCCACCAGCCACAACAAACATCAGGGAAATGGGACAGAGCCAATGCTTTGCAGTCACATAGCTTAGAAATGCTTGTATTTAGATATCATTTTTCTGCAGGGACTATTAAAGCCACAGGGAAGAAACATTTAATATTGTGAAGCCTTTCCATCCAGGGTTTTTGTCAGTGCAACTGAGTATTACCATAGACTGACATTACTAGTTGTACGCTGTTGTAAAATATAAGGTGCAGATGACATAACTGGAACAATACCAATTTATAAAACCTATCTTTTAATGTTTAGCTATAATAGTGTTTTCACAGTTTAAAATTTTGCACTCTGGCCTCCACTAACTGTGGGCCACAAGAATACATACTGTATATATTCCACTGTAGAAATAGTGATATGCAGCATAAACATAGAAAATATATTTACATTTGATTGACAGTATATATATAAAAAAAAAAAAAAAGATATGAGTGTTACATAAAGCACACAATAAAGATTTTTGTTTTAGCTCAAAGATCTTTCAGCTGATATTTTCAAGCCTCCCTGCCAAAATGACTTTTACAAGAAGTGTTACTAACGTCTCAAGGCTCTGCTTCCTTTTATCTAAAATAAAAAAACTCTGACAGTCTTATTTGCGCCCTGAAATTTTATTTTAACAAAGTAAAAAGTAAAGTATCAAAAGTTTTATAGTCCTCCCAGAACTTTAAAGTTTGTCACTGACCTGAAACTGGCATGCATTTATTGAAGCCTGAAAAGTCTGAGCCATCATCCTGCATACATGTTACAAGTCAATGATTTATTAGGTTATAAGACCAAGTGCGGGATGAGTGATCCAGAGCAATGACAGCTTCCATATTTCTGTCTTTAAATAAAAAAAAATGAACTTTTGCTTTGTACTCTTTTTTATGGACACAGAAGCAGCTACACTTTCTGCACCACTTGTGGTTACCTTTTACCTCAATCTGTCATGGACTCAGATAAAAACAGAGCACACTGGGAGGGGGAAGGAAACTCAGGCTGGCCATACACAATTTTCTTATTCAATTTCCTTTAGATTTACCTTAAACTATGTAGTGCAAGGGCATGCCTGATTGAATACAAATTGAAAGTGTTTAGGTTTGACCCTATATTACATGGTTTTGGTAAATCTAAAGGAAAGTTGAACAAGAAAATTGTATAGTGTATGGCCAGCCTTAGGAAAGTAATCATCAGACACTGTCTATGATAAGGTCTTTTTAATTTACCCCAGTGGATGGTGACTTTTCTTACTCTCAAAAATTAAATTCAGTTAAGTTTTAGTTCAGCCTTAAAATATGATAAAAATATAAACTTCTGACAAGCCCATGAGACCAGAGAGGTCACCAGTAATTCATTTCCACTAAAGCTGCATGGCATATCTAATTATAAAGCCATCATGCACACTTAGTTTGATATCATAACACATTTTTAAAGGCCTATAATTTCAGTCACTTAGTTAATGGGCTTCAAAAAGAATGGAATCTGTAAAACGTTTTCTACCACTCAAATTTTGTTTTCTGCCATGCAACAGAAAATATAACTACGAAAGCAAGCTTAATACCTAAAAGAAAGTCAAGAAATAGTTTATCAAAAAAAAAAAAAAAGCTTGCTGGGTCTATAAGGTTGGATACTTAAATACACTTATAACTTATAAAATATTAAGTATATACAGTACTTTAATTAGCATCTATTGAATCTATTTTTACCATTATTATTGTCCTCTATGGTGGACTACTTACAATACAGGATGCAAGTTTCAGTGGTAATCTCAAGAAGCTACTGGGAAAATTTAAAATGCAGTAAGAGCCGGTTCACACTACTCCGAGTTGCTCATCCCCGATCGGTGTAAAGAGCCATTAAAAAATGTCTCTTTACCATGTGACCGGCTGTGTCCAATCACAGCCGGCCACATGCACTTCCCTCGTGCACACCACTCGCACGCGACCCCAGGGGTGTGCAGAGCGGCGATCAGGGATGGAGAGTGTCACTCTGACACAGTCCATCCCTGATCAGGGTAAAGAGACAATGAAATGGCTCTTTATCACGTGACCGGCTGTGTCAAATCACAGCCGGTCACAGAATGTCAACAGAGACAACGGTAACTAGCTGTTACGGTGTTCTCCTCCTCACACACTGATCCTGTGTGAGGAGGAGATTGCGGTAACAGCTAGTTACTGATCACAGTGCACCCTAAAACACATTGATTGACCCCCCCAATAAAGAGTACCTGTCACTAGCCCATCAAAGTACCTGTCACCAGCCCATCAAAGTACCTGTCACCAGCCCATCAGAGTACCCGAGTACCTGTCACCAACCCATCAGGTACTCTGATGACAGGTACTTGGGTTCTCTGATGGACTGGTGACAGGTACTCGGGTACTCTGATGGGCTGGTGACAGGTACTTGGGTACTCTGATGGGCTGGTGACAGGTACTCGGGTACACTGATGGGCTGGTATTCAGGTACTTTGAGTACCTGTCATCGGAGTACCCAAGTACCTGTCAGAGTACCCAAGTACCTGTCATCAGAGTACCCAAGTACCTGTCATCAGAGTACCCCAGTACCTGTCACCAGCCCATAAGAGTACCCCAGTACCTGTCACCAGCCCATCAGAGTACCCGAGTACCTGTCACCAGCCCATCAGAGTACCCGAGTACCTGTCACCAGCCCATCAGAGTACCCGAGTACCTGTCACCAGCCCATCAGAGTACCCGAGTACCTGTCATCAGAGTACCCGAGTACCTGTCATCAGAGTACCCCAGTACCTGTCATCAGAGTACCCCAGTACCTGTCACCAGCCCATCAGAGTACCCGAGTACCTGTCACCAGCCCAGAGTACCCGAGTACCTGTCAGAGTACCCGAGTACCTGTCAGAGTACCCGAGTACCTGTCATCAGAGTACCCCAGTACCTGTCATCAGAGTACCCCAGTACCTGTCACCAGCCCATCAGAGTACCCCAGTACCTGTCACCAGTCCATCAGAGTACCCCAGTACCTGTCACCAGCCCAGAGTACCCCAGTACCTGTCACCAGACCAGAGTACCCGAGTACCTGTCACCATCCCAGAGTACCCGAGTACCTGTCATCTGAGTACCCGAGTACCTTTCATCAGAGTACCCCAGTACCTGTCACCAGCCCATCAGAGTACCCGAGTACCTGTCACCAGCCCAGAGTACCCCAGTACCTGTCACCAGCCCAGAGTACCCCAGTACCTGTCATCAGAGTACCCAAGTACCTGTCATCAGAGTACCCAAGTACCTGTCATCAGAGTACCCCAGTACCTGTCACCAGCCCATCAGAGTACCCGAGTACCTGTCACCAGCCCAGAGTACCCCAGTACCTGTCACCAGTCCAGAGTACCCCAGTACCTGTCATCAGAGTACCCAAGTACCTGTCATCAGAGTACCCAAGTACCTGTCATCAGCCCATCAGAGTACCCGAGGACCTGTCACCAGCCCAGAGTACCCGAGTACCTGTCACCAGCCCATCAGAGTACCTAAGTACCTGTGAGTACCTGTCACCAGCCCATCAGAGTACCCGAGTACCTCTCTGTATCCCATCAGAGTACCCGAGTACCTGTCTCCAGCCCAGAGTACCTGTCACCAGCCCATCAGAATACCCCAGTACCTGTCATCAGAGTACCCAAGTACCTGTCACCAGCCCATCAGAGTACCCGAGTACCTCTCTGTATCCCATCAGAGTACCCGAGTACCTGTCTCCAGCCCAGAGTACCTGTCACCAGCCCATCAGAATACCCCAGTACCTGTCATCAGAGTACCCAAGTACCTGTCTCCAGCCCTTCAGAGTACCTATCTGCAGCCCATCAGGGTATCTGAGTACCTATCTGCAGCCCAATAGAGTACCTGAGTACCTGTATTCTGCCCATCAGAGTACCCGAATACCTCTCTGCAGCCCATCATAGTACCCGAGTACCTCTCTGTAGCACACCAGAGTACCCAAGTACCTGTCTCCAGCCCAGAGTACCCGAGTACCTGTCTCCAGCCCAGAGTACCCGAGTACCTATCTGCAGCCCATCAGATTACCCGAGTACCTGTCTCTAGCCCATCAGAATACCCAAGTACCTCTCTGAAGCTCATCAGAGTAACCGAGTACATTTTCTGAAGCCAATCAGTGTACCTGAGTACCCGTCTGCAGCCCACCAGAGTACCTAAGTACCTATCTGCAGCCCATGCCTCCTAGATTATGTGTTGGGGTGTTTGCTTTCCAAAATGGGGTCATTTTATGGGGGGGTTTCCATTGTCCTGGTGCTCCAGGGCCTTCAAAAGTGTGATAGGTTGTAATGAAATTATATGTGTAATTTATGCTCCTAGAACACCTGACGGTGCTCCTTGAATGTTGGGTCTCTGTATGTGGCCAGGCTGTGACAAAGTCTCACATATGTGGTATCGCCATACTCAGGAGGAGTAGCAGAATGTATTTTGGGGGTCATTTTTGCTATGTACATGCTATGTGTTAGAAGTATCTTATAAATTGACAACTTTGTGTAAAAAAACTGAATTTTTGTATAATCTTACCTGTAAAATTCCTTTCTCTGAGTCCTCTGACAGTCGCCGCCGCCTCTAAGTCATCACTGTTGGATATTGACTTCCGCTCCGCAGGAGTAGCTAGGCATAAAGACTTATTTAAAAGAACAAAGGCATTTGCATATACACACCCATGGGGGCTGTCCCATCTGGTCAATACCCCCCTGCAGTGACCACTCCCAACTCAGTTTGGTAGCATAGCAGTAGGTAATAAGAACACAACCCTAAAAGAGGGGCGGGGGCGGCGACTAAAGACTCAGAGAAAGGAATTTTACAGGTAAGATTTTACAAAAATTCTGTTTTCTCTTACGTCCTCAGACAGTGGCTGCCGCCTCCAAGTCATCACTGTTGGGATGTCCCAAAGCAGTATAGACATGAGGGGGTGGGAGACGCAACCGTAGAAAAGGCAACGCAGTACCCACATCAGAGAAAGGAATCTTACATGCACCGTAAGAGAACCTTCTGGGCAACAGAAAAACAATGCTCAACAGGAGCAAAAGCCCAGGAAAGCAAATACCAACAGCCAGGGACCCAAAAAAACAAGGGTCCTTCATGGCACTGCCGCACTGAGAACCTTGCGGCCAAAGGAAGCATCAACTGATGCCAGAACATCTACCTTGTAGAACTTGGAAAAAGTGTGCACCGACGACCAAGTCGCAGCCTTGCACCCCTGGGCCACCGAGGCCCGATGCCAATAGGCCCAGGACGCGCTCATAGATCTGGTAGAGTGCGCCTTAACAGGGAAGGGTGGAACCCATTCCTTCAAGACGTAAGCCTGTTCAATGGTCTGTCTGATCCATTTGGCAATAGTCGCTGCAGATGCAGCCATGCCCTTCCGAGGTCCCTCAGGAAGGACAAAGAGTGAATCCGTCTTCCGAAAGGATTCCGTAGACGACAGGTAAACCCTGATCGCCCTGACAACGTCCAAGGAATGCCAAGCAACCTCCTTAGGATGCTTAGGCTTCGTACAAAGCGAAGGCAGGACAATGTCCTCATTAATGTGGAACTCAGAGACCACCTTAGGTATTGCCCATAGAGAAGCCAAACATGCCTGCCCACCCCTAAAATGGTGGACCGCGCGGTTTTACCCCGCAGCGGGCGCCACACACACACAGTCTGTACCCCCAAAAAGCACCGAAGTAACACAGGGAAGGGGACCCACAAAAACATACAGCACCGCAGCGCATGCACAAGCGATCCCCGCAGGGACCGCATCAGGGAGTCACACAGGCACAGACATGGGGGACACACCGCAACACAGGACTGCCACCCCAGACAGAGACCCCACACAGAAGTACTTACCTGTACCAGATGGCGTGGGGAGCCTCTCAGAACGGAAAGCCGATGTCCTCATCTGACAGGGAGTGCCGTTAGCCAGGGACATGACACTGCAGCATCTCAGATGTGTCCTGTGAGGTAGCCACCTCACGGTTGCATCCCTGCTGCGAGCATAGTGCCAGGACGAACCACGGCTGAACGCTCGATGGCAGGCTGGGGGTCCATCTGACCCTCTGCCCTGGAGAACCAGGGCAGTCAGTCCAAATCCCAGCACCGCATGATCCATCTTCTTCCGAATAGTCGACTAAAAACTAAAAGCTGACAAAATAAACAGATAGTAAAGTATGAAAAAACTGACATTTTCAAAGAAAATCAAATAAAAGATTAGTTAGGCTGAGACTGTAGCCCCAGCACAGGGAATCCTAACTACTCCTGACGCTAGGCAGAAAGAAACTGAGTTGGGAGTGGTCACTGCAGGGGGGTATTGAAACTGAGTTGGGAGTGGTCACTGCAGGGGGGTATTGACCAGATGGGACAGCCCCCATGGGTGTGTATATGCAAATTCCTTTGTTCTTTTGACTAAGTCTTTATGCCTAGCTACTCCTGCGGAGCGGAAGTCAATACCCAACAGTGATGACTTAGAGGCGGCGGCGACTGTCGGAGGACGTAAGAGAAAAGAAGTTTTCATTTTCTTTCCACATTTTCCAAAAACTTGTGGAAAAAAATTACATGTTCAAAAGACTCATTATGCCTCATAGAATATACGTTGGGGTGTTTGCTTTCCCAAATGGGGTCATTTTGTGGGTAATTCCATTGTCCCGGTGCTCCAGGGCCTTCATAAGTGTGATAGGTCGTTAGGAAATTATATGTGTAATTTATGCTCATAGAACACCTGACGTTGCTCCCGGCATGTTGGGCCTCTGTATGTGGCCAGGCTGTGTAAAAGTCTCACACATGTGGTATTGCCATACTCAGGAGGAGTAGCAGAATGTATTTTGGGGTGTAATTACAAGTATGCATATACTGTATGTGAGAAATAACTTGTTATTATGACAATTTTGTGTAAAAAAAAAAAAAAAAATGATTTCTTCATTTTCCCAAGAATTGTGGGAAAAAATGACAACTTCAAAAAAACTCACAATGCCTAGTAACTAAATACCCTGGCATGTCTACTTTCCAAAAAGGGGTAATTTGGGGGGTATTTATACTGTCCTAACATTTCAGGGCCTCAAGAAATTAGATAGGCCGTCGGTACATCAGGTGTGATTAGGTGTGATCAATTTTCAATAATTGGCACCATAGCTTGTAGACTATAACTTTCACACAAACTAAATAACCACTAATTTGGGTTATTTTTACCAAAGATATGTAGTAGCATAAATTTTGGCCCAAATTTATGAAAAAAAAATACTTTTTTTGCAGAATTTTATAATAGAAAATAAAACAAAATGTTTTTTTGTTTTTTTTTAAACTTTTTGCTCTTTTTTTCACTTATATCGCAAAAAATGTCTCTATTTGTGTGAAATAAATGATAAAAAAATTTGATTGGGTACAGAGTTGCATGACTGAGTAATTATCATTCAAAGTGTGAGAGCGCTGAAAGCTGAAAATTGGTCTGTGCAGGAAGGGGGTGTAACTGCTCTATATGGAAGTGGTTAAAAAGATTCAGATTGTAAAAGCTTGTTTGCTCAATACACAACTATCCTTTTGTTCTTTGCAAAGATTTTATACTGACAGTGTGTAGCAATAAAATCATCTCTCAGTCACTATTTTTATTTCTTTTAAACATTTCACTGAAGTGAGACCTTACATCCCGTTTAATAATTTAATTGCCTGTCTCTTTCCTTTCTCTAAATCTCTGTTCTCCTTCTTGAGGGCAATGTTCACAATTCAACTCCACATTCAAACGCTTTAAGGCTTCATGTACCCTACAGCTCCTAAACTCAAGTTTCTGGCAATTTTTTTGCGAAAGCTCCTAAACTAAACTCCATAAAAGCCAATGTATCAATGTACACAGGGCTTGACAAATTTTCCTGAAATCTAGGAGCCAGCTAAAAAAGTTAGGAGCCAGTTTTTTTTTTTAACTAACAACCAAGCTTTATTTAATAAAACGGATACTAAATTTACACATAAATACGACTAGAACCCCACTCTCCTCTATAGCGCAATTGGATGAAAACAGACTGTCTGTCTCTTTCCATCCGATGCCATCTGATCCGATCCACGGGATGGATAGAAAATAGAACCACCATCCGTCTGCTTTTGGCGGACAGGATCAGATGGCGGCAGATTACTGCTCCATAGAGGAGAATGAAGGGTCCGATCAGGTCTGCCTGAAAAACTGACAGGCGGACCTGATCAGACAGCCCGCGTGAAAGGGGCCTTCGGCTGTGGCATGGCGATGAGGAAAAAAAAAAAAAAAGATTTTATATATATATATATATATATATATATATATATATATATATATATATATATATATATATATATTTTTTTTTTTTTTTAATAATAATAATAATTGGAGAAAAAAATAAATATTTTTTTTATTTTTTTAATAATTAAAAAAAAAAAAAGAAAAAATATATATTTTTTTTTACATTTTAAAAAATACATTAAATTAATAATAATAACCACACTCCCTGTCAAAGGTAACTAACTGGACAGGGAGATGGTAATGCATTGAGAACAAACAGGCAGTGGAAACAGTCATTACAACAGTCATTACTCCCGGCCACCACAAGAGGGCGCCAGTTCCCCATTGGAAGCCTCTCATCTCAAGTAGGCCGAAAAGCCGGGGCCTCAATTTTCGGACGGCGCGGAAGTCCGTGCACTCCGTGCGCGGAAGTCCATGCAAAAATGACAGGACACCCTCTGCAGGGCACCCCAGGCGCCAGGTCGCTAATTCTAGTCGCAAATGCGACCTGCGCCCGGGTTTTGTCGAGCCCTGAATGTACACATAGGCTTTTATCCGAGTGTAGGAGCTGCTGTGTTAGGGGAGCTTCCACTTCCATCAATCTCCCTCTTCGGAACATGGAAGAATCCCATTCAGGATAGAAAAGTGGAGGCCCCTGGCATCCTTAAAAAGTTATTAGCTGGTTGTTAAGGAGCGGGCCGGGAAGCCGACCACCGTGTCCTTAACAAGGGGTGAGTCAGTGACAGCTGAATGTACAAAAATCCAATGCCGGCAATACAAAAAAAAAAAAACACGTCGTGGGGTCCCCCCCAAATCCATACCAAACCCTCAGGTCTGGCTGTTTTCTTTCACATTTTTGTATTGCCAGCAGGAGAACCCTGCTGACAGCTGATGACTGTTAAGGATACGGTGGCTGGCTTCAAGGCCCACTCCTTAAAGAGTTCTGCCCCCCCAAAAAAAAAATTAAAAGTCAGCAGCTACAAACACTGTACCTGCTGACTTTTAATATTCATACACTTACCTGTCCAGGGATCCTGCGATGTAGGCACATCAGCCGATTTTCCACCTTCACCATTCATGGTAAGAGAAATAGGCAGTGAAGCCTTTCGGCTTTGCAGGCGGTTCCCTACTACGCATTCGTGAAGCGCGCTGCACTTTCTAACTGGCCCAGCGGAGGAAGGAGAAGGGAGTCCGAACCTCTGAGGAATCTCACCGTAGCGAGGTCTCCCGGAAAAGGGGATGGGTACCTGTCAAAAACAGGTACCAGCTTCCCCCTTCCCCCTTGAAAGGTGCAAAATGTGGAACCAGAGTTGGGGGGAAGGAACCAAACAAGCAGAGCTTCCCCTTTTGGTATGAGCTCAGCTTTAACAACCAGCTATTCACTGGTTGTTAAGGATGCCGCGACCTCGCTCCTTAATGCTGTAGCTACTAAACATAGCTTACACACTAGGCTAAACACTGTTAAACGCTGACAAAAAACACTAAAACATTGGTGTTTTTTCCCAGCGTTTCAAATGCAGTTTTGAGCTTTCTAGTGTGCATAAAGCTTTTTTGGGGGGGGGGGGGGGGTTCTGCCTGTAAAACTCCCCTGCCACTAAACTCCTGAAAATGCCTATAGTGCGCATAGACACATATGCTAACAGAGGGGAGTTAACAGGCAGAGAAAAGTAAAAGCTCAAAGCAGCTCAAACGCCTGTAGGAGCAGTTTCTTTGAGCTGCAGTGTGTATGAAGCCTTAGGGTCCTTTCACACGATTGATCCGATCAGATCCGCCTATCAGATTTTTAGGCGGATTTGATCGGATCCTCCATGCATCCCTATAGGGCAGCGGATGTCAGCAGAGACATGTCTGCTGACACCCGCTGCCATCCGCATCCAACCCTGTCCATGAAATCCGGAATGATGGAAACCCTATTTTCTATCCGTCCCGGGGATCGGATCGGATGAGAGAGGACAGGCGGTCCGCTCTCATCCGATTCCCCATAGAGAGCAGTGGGGCTCTGACACCTCCCTCTCCGCACAAAGAGTGGAGAGGGAGATGTCACCTGCCTGCTTAGCGGGGATCAGTGTATCGATCCCCCGCTGAGCAGCACCGAGTCCGCCAACGGAGCGGACCGTGTGAAAGGAGCCTTAAGAATTATTTGTGCAGCTGCAACACTAGACTTGCATCATTTCCTTCCTCAGCTTTGCATATAAACAATATATATATTTTTTTTTACTTACTGTAAAATCCTTTTTTAAGTTTATTGAGGAACACCGGATTCAGAGACATTTGGTTTATAGTGCCACCTACAGGAGGATTTGGCCCCTGGCAAGCAACAAAAGAAAAAAAAACTGACCAGCCTGGCATAACCCCTGCCACTCCCAGGATTCCACAGTATTAAATCCATTAAATAGTTGCCTAATACAGAAAAGTCTAAGAAGAATCTACAGATCCAGTAGAGTGTGTCTTGCCAGGAAATAGTGAAACCTGATCCTTAAAAACATAGGCTTGAATAATTTTTTGTCTTAGCCCCTGGGAAATGGTGGAATAAGAAGCAGATTCCTCTTTATTGGAAGCATCAGGAATAATAGGAGGCAGGGGCTGTGAAGCAGACACACCGCTTTAAACTACATCCAGACAATTATCCTATTCTGATATACTGGGGCCAGACAGATCAAAGTACGTTGTCCTAATTATGTTAAAAAGCGGAAACCACTTTGTACAGGAAGAAGGCTTTAGGCCACAATTCTACCTTGTTCTTGCTTAAGACCAGAAAAGGTTATTTACAGGACAAAGCCAACAGTGTAGACACACACTTCCAAGATAGGATGGTTCAACCAGTTGAGCAGAAGGGGACTCTACAGTACTGAGCAAAAGTTTTAGGCAGATGTGAAGAAATAACGGGTGAGGAACAGCCAAACTCTGCTAATAAAGTGAGGTATGGAAGGCAGTTTTATGTCACAGTTCATACACTATGGCAAGACTGAGCACAGCAACAAAGACACAAGGAAGTTATACTGCAAGAGCAAGGACTCTCCCAGGCAAAGACTTCAAAGCAGAGTGGGGTTTCAAGGTGTGTTGTTCAAGCTCTTTTAGAGAAGCACAAACAAACGAGCAACGTTGAGGACTGTCGATGCAGTGGTCGACCAAGGATATTTAATGCAGCATATGAAAGACACATCATGCTTACTTCCCTTTGGGAAATGTCCAGCAGTGCTATCAGCACAGAACTTGCAGAAACCAGTGGGACTCAGGTACACCTTTCTACTGTCTGGAAAAGTCTAGCCAGAAGTGGCCTTCATGGAAGAATGTGGAAATAAGGCTAAGTGAATCAACTATTCATTAAAACATAGGAACTGGGGTGCAGAAAAATGGAAGCAGAAACTCTGGGATGAGGAGTCCACATTTTAAATACTTAGCATTAGCAGGAGGCAAACTGTGCACCGAAGGGCTGAAGAGCGGTACAATAATGAAGGTCTGCAGGCAACAGTGAAGCATGGTTCCTTGCAAGTTTGGGGATGCATTTCTGCAAATGGAGTTGGAGATTTGATCAGGATCAATGGTGTTCTCAAAGTCTGAGAAATACAGGGAAATACCTATGCAACATGCTATACCATCAGTAAGGTGTTTGATTGTCCCCAAATTTATGCTACATCAGGACAATGACCTCAAACATACAGCCAATGGCATAAGGACTATCTTCAGCATAAAGAACAAGGAGTTCTGGAAGTGATGGTTTGGCCCCCACAAAACCCTGATCTCAACATCCTTGAGTCTGTCTGGGATTAAATGAATAGAAGGTTTTAAAGGCAGCCTACATCCATAAAATATCTGTGGCAAGTTCTCCAAGCTGTTTGCAACAACCTACCTGCCAAGTTTATTCGAAAACTGTGTGCAAGTGTACCTAGAATAATTGATGCTGTCTTGAAAGCAAAGGGTGGTCACCCCAATATTGATTTGATTTTGATTTCTCTTCTGTTCATTTACTTTCCATTTTATTAATTGATAAAAATAAAACTATTAAACACTTCTATTTCTGAAAGCATTCTTAATTTACAGCTTTTTTCATACCTTCCAAAAACTTTTTCACAGCAGTGTACACTATAGGTTCACATGACAAGCCCAAGAGAACCAAATTTGGAGACAGGGGTCAGTGTACTACATGACAAACAACTTTTTCAAAGGCTTAAATCAAGGATTAAGTGGATAACAGTTTTTGGAAAAAGATCGCTATTATTGAAATCTGACCCTTGATAGTACTCAACTGTCAGGATTCATTCCACCGAGTATTTTCTATGATAAGTTTCTTTCCTCACACCAAACATGCCTTCCATTTGTGATGGTAGACCTTGTGGATAACAAACTTCCTGGATTTTAACGTTGTGGGGATCATTGAGTTGGTGAGACCCCTGTCCCTCAAAAACTTAAATCCAGCAACTGTGAAGCAGGGTGGACTACCAGTCCTTGCAATGGAAGATCTAGTCAATCTGGAAGGCCCCCCTAGAGCGTCTGTTAGCAGTCTGATCAGGCTATCAGATTACATCATCTGCCTGGGTCGGTCAAAATCTATGTGGATTACAAAAATGCCCCTTACCTTGATCCTGCAAAGTAGACAAGGAAGGAGTTTTATGGGAGTAAAGACAGAGATCACTTTGTACTGAATGCACAGAGCAACCGGGACATCCACATCCAGTGTCCCAAATAAAACATGGTTAGTAGAACAGTTAAACTTTTTTCAGTAGAGAAAAGATGTCCATCCTCTTAGGACAAAAAACTGAGGCTTATTGGGTGTGAGAAGAGTTATACCAAGCTGGTCACTGTTCTTTGTTTGCCAGCATCCAAATCCTCCTGTAGTCAGCAGTATAACCCAATTGTCTATGAGCCCTGTATTCCTCAACAAACAAGAAAGAAATCAAGGATTTTTTCACAATCCTACTTTAACATGTCACTATCTTGCTAAATTGTAATACTTGGGTCATTGGCCTATTGTAAAAATGTCATCAGTCTTTTAACCATTTGCTTGCCCATGGGCTTATAGTCTTTGGTCCTTGTTCTAAACTTCTAGAGACGAATATGTGGAACATATTGTCAAATGCTCTTGAATTGACTATATACTATATCACTTTTAAAATCTATCACATTACCTAGGCCAATCTTTAATGACCCCATGCTGTACTATATATTGTGAATATTATCCCTTAGAGCAAACCTGGAATTTTTTTCCAAAATCTAGAAAAAATCTGCATAACATTAGAAGCCAGCAACTAAAAAGCTTTGATCTAAAAGTAACATTATTCACAAAATACTGTATGTAGATAGTTTCTTTTTAAATTAAGAAAGCAGGATAAGGGAAAACACTGTAAAATGAACCGTTAGTAAAAGGATCCATGGTGCTAAACAAGATAACATGCAGGTTAATCCACAATCATTAAATAAAACAAATTAATCTGTGCAGGAGGAAACGCCATTCTGTATTAACAAGCTGAGATCATCGATGACAGTGCAATGTAAAAAAATCTTATAGAATGGCAAGATTAAGCACAGCAACAAGAAATAGGGTGGTCTTGCAGCAACAAGGTCCCTCACAGGCAGAAATTTCAAAGTCATTTCAAAATGTGCTGTCAAAGCTCTTCTTCAGTAGGACAAAGAAACAAACAACGTTGAGGACTGAAAAAGCAGTGGTCAACCAAGGAAACATAGTGAAGCAGATAAAACACATCATGGTGACTTCCCTTTGCAATCCAGAAGATGTCCAGTAGCATCAGCACCTGACAGAATCCAGTGGGATCCTGGTACACTAATCTACAGTCTGGAGAAGTCTGTTCAAAAGAAGTCCTCATGGAATACTTGCCACTAAAAAAGATATACCTCTGATGTGGAAACCAAGTCATGCTTTGAAAACACTATAACTGGTGTGCAGGAAAATGGCGACAAGTGCTCCGGACATTTAAATTCAAAACTGAAATATTTGGGTGTAACAGGAGGCAGTTAGCTTGCAGAAAACCATGAGAGCAGTACAAGGATACTGTGCCTTGAAAAGTATTCATTCCCCTTGAAATTGTCCATGTTTTGTCAGGTTACAACCAAAAACATTAATGTATTTTATTGGAATTGTATGTGATAGATCAACACAAAGTGGCACATAATTGTAAAGTGGAGGAAAAATGATAAATGGTTTTCAAAATTTTTTACAAATGGATATCTGAAAAGTGTGGCGTGCATTTGTATTCAGCACCCTTTATCCACTTAAGCCCCGGAAGATTTTACCCCCTTCCTGACCAGGGCCTATTTTGCGATTCGGCACTGCGTGACTTTAACGGACAATTGCGCGGTCGTGCGACGCTGTACCTAAACGAATTTGACGTCCTTTTTTTCCCACAAACAGAGCTTTTGGTGGTATTTGATCACCTGTGCGATTTTGTGATCATGCGCTATAAACAAAAAAAGAGCGTTAATTTTGCAAAAATAACAATATTTTCCACATATTTTTATATGAAATTCCCCCAAAAAAATGTAAAAATCTAAATTTAACATTTTAGGCCAATTTTTTTTTTTACCATATGTTTGGTAAAAAAAAAAACAAAAAAAAAACAAAAAAAATCGCAAAAAGCGTATTTTGATTGGTTTGCGCAAAAGTTATTGCGTTTACTAACAAAGGGAAAGATTTTTGTCATTTTTGTTGTTTTTTTATTTTAACGCGCAATATCGGCGATCTGCGATTTTTTTTGCGGGACTGCGACATTGGAGCGGACAGATCGGACCCTTGACTGATATTTTTGACACTTTTGGGGTTACCAGTGACATTACTACACTAATCAGTGCTATACATATGCACTGTTACTGTAAAAATGGCACTGGCAGTGAAGGGGTTAACTTTTTTGCGAGGGAGGGGTTAAGTGTGTCCCTAGGGGCGTGTTTCTAACTGTGATTGGCTGTAGCTTGATGTGTAAGAACAGTGATCAACGGTCCTACATAGCAGAACTGTTTGATCACCATTCTTACACAGGGAAGAATGACAGATGGCTTTGTTTACATTAGCCGCCTGCCTTTCTCCCGGTGTAACGGATGATCGCGAGTGCCTGGCGGCACACGCGCGGGAGAGTCCGTGACCGCGCGGGAGCGCGCCTCTGGCGGCGCGCGCTCGCTCCCTAGAGCCTCACAGACTAGCGACGTAGCCCTACGTCGATTTGCCTGTGAGGGGCTGACCGCTGCCGTAAATAGTCGCGCGGCGGTCGGCAAGTGGTTAAGCTGGGTTCGGTACGTCCCTGTTCACCGTTTCAGATACGAATCAGGTGCAAATTTTTGCGTGAATTTGTACCTGAAATGGAGCCAAAGACATACAGGACCCTTCTGCAATTCGGACCTGGAGCTGTGTGAACTGGCTCTATTGAGGGCTGGTCACACTGTCCTGTCATGCAAATTGGATGTGGAGAAATCCGCATCCAATTCGCATCAGTGTGAACCCAGACTTGCTTTGATACCCTAACTAAAATCTAGTGAAACCAATTGCCTTCAGAAGACACCTAATTAGTAAATAGGAGTCCACCTGTGTGTAATTGAATCTTAGTTTAAATACAGCTGTTCTGTGAGGTTCTCAGAGATTTGTTAGAGAACATTAGTGAACAAAGCATCAAGAAGGCCAAGGAACACACCAGACAGGTCAGGGATAAAGTTGTGGAGGAATTTAAAGCAGGGTTAGGTTATAAAAAATATCCCAAGCTTTGAATCCTTTATCCGAAAATGGAAAGAGTATGGCACAACTGCACACCTACCAAGGTATGGCCATCCACCTAAATTGACAGGCTGGGCAAGGAGAGCAATAATCAGAGAAGCAGCCAAGAGGCCCATGGTAACTCTGGAGGAGCCGTAGGGATTCACAGCTTAGGTGGGAAAATCTGTCCACAGGACAACTATTAGTCGTGCACTCCACAAATCTGGCCTTTATGGAAGAGTGGCAAGAAGAAAGCAATTGTTGAAAGAAAGCCATAAAAAGTCCCATTTGCAGTTTGCGAGAAGCCATATGGGGGACACAGCAAGCATGTGGAAGATGGTGCTTTGGTCAGATGAGACTAAAATTAAATTCTTTGCCCTAAAAGCAAAACCCTATGTGTGGCAGAAAACGAACACTGCACATCACCCTTAACACTCCATCCCCACCGTGACACATGGTGGTGGCAGCATCATGTTGTGGGGATGCTTTTCTTCAGCAGGCACAGCGAAGCTGGTCAGAGTTGATGGAAGATGGATGGAGCCAAATACAGGGCAATCTTAGAAGAAAAGCTGTTAAGCCTGGTACACATTATTATTTTATTTTTTTTGCAACCCACAAAAACTGTCCGCTCAGGTCAGGGCCACTGTACTAACCAACTAACCATGCAAGGTTAGTACAGTGATTTCCTAGTCTGAGCTGTTCCCCCTGCCAGAACACTCCGATCAGCACTCTCTGCCATTGGCTGAGAGCGCCAATCAGGAGTTGGTCGAAATACTGGTTTTCCAGCATGCACGTCTGGTAGAAGCCGGCCTAAACTTCTGCTTCTGTCGGACAGACCGACAAACACGGGCCGAATGTTGGCCATTTATTTTAGAGTCCGCAAAAGATTTGAGACTGGGGTGGAGGTTCACCTTCCAGCAGGACAACGACCCTAAACATACAGCCAGAGCTACAATGGAATGATTTAGATCAAAGCATATTCATGTGTTAGAATGGCCCAGTCAAAGTCCAGACCTAAATCAAATTGGGAATCTGTGGCAAGACTTGAAAATTGTTGTTCATAGACGCTTTCTATCCATTCTGACAGAGCTTGAGCTATTTTGCAAAGAAGAATGGGCAAAAATGTCACCCTCTAGATGTGCAAAGCTGGTAGAGTCATATCCAAAAAGACTTGCAGCTGTAACTGCAGTGAAAGGTGGTTCTGCAAAGTATTGACTCAGGGGGGACTGAATACAAATGCATGCCACACTTTTCAGATATTTGTAAGAAATTTTTAAAACTATTTATCTCTTTCCTTCCACTTCACAATTATGTACCACTTTGTGTTGGTGTATCACATAAAATCCCAATAAAATACATTTACATTTTTGGTTGGAACATGACAAAATGTGGAAAAGTTCAAGGGGTATGAATACTTTTTCAAAGCACTGTAGGCGTTTGCAAGCAAAAGTGATGCATGGTGACATTTCTTTGCAGATTTGTGTTGTGTTTCTGCACATGGAGTTGGCGATTTTATCAAAATTGGTGGTCTCTTCTATGTTGAAAAGTGCACGCAGATAATTATTTATCATGTAGTCCCATCAGGGAGAAATTTGATGAGTTCCAAGTTTATTCTGGCGCATTACAATGGCTCTCAAGTTACAGCCAAACCCATAAAGAACTATCTTTAGTGAAATGAAGAAACAACAAGTCCAGGAATAGAATATATGGCCCCCCACAGAGCCCTGATCTCAATATCATTGATTCTGTCTGGGATTAACAAGAGACAGAAGCAACTGGAACAGCCTAAAGTCACAGAAATATGATTTGTTTTCCTAGTTGTTTGGAACAACATACCTGCCAAGGTTAGGGTTTTTCTGCTTATGCACTTTTAAGTAAGGAAAGCATTAGGGATGCACCGAAATGAAATTCTTGGCCGAAGCCGAAGCCGAATAATAATGAAATGCTTGGCCGAATACCGAACGCGGTGTTTCGCATTTTTTCCATTTATTTTGCCAATTTTTAGGGGGCATGCTGATGGGCACATTTTATGTTAGGGGGCACACTGATGGGCACATTTTATGTTAGGGGGCACTCTGATGGGCAAAACAAAACATTTAAATCAGCGTTGCTCTTAACATAAAATATGGCCATTAGCGTGCCCCTTAAAATAAAATATGCCCATCAGAGTGCCCCTTAACATAAAATATGCTCATCAGAGTGCCCCTTAACATAAAATATGCTCATCAGCATGTCCCTTAGCATAAAATAAGGGGCACGCTGATGGCCACATTTTATGTCAAGGGAGCACTCTGTTGGGCCCCTTTTATTTTCTTTTTTTTTTTTTTAAGGGGCACTTTATAGGGCACTCTAATATAATGAGCATGGCAAGTGGCAACAAAATATGGCAGTCTGCACACGAATGCTTGTGCAGCTGCCAGCTACCGTATTCTCCCCCAAATGTGCTCAGCTCCACATCACATACCTGAACTGCAGCCAGAGCCAAAAGCCGCGAACAGGGGGGCGGGGCGTGGACCTAGTGTGAAGGAGCCGCAGTCAGGAGCAGGGGGCGGGACGCGCGCGTGACGTCACACCCCCTACTCGCGGCCGGACAGGACACCGGCTGCGTGTGAGAAGGGAGCCGCGAGCCGCAATGAGGAAGGTGAGCGGTCAGGGCGGAAGCTGACATTGTTCGGCTCAAAATTATTCGGCCTTTTGACTTATTCGGCCGAACGCCGAAAGTGCTATTTTCTCTATTTTCGGCCGAATAATGTTCGGCCGCCGAATATTCGGTGCATCCCTAGAAAGCATCCTTACTTTTAAAACAATTTTTACAAGTGCCTTAAATAGGGTTCTAAAGCCTTAGGCCCCTTTCACACATGCGGACTGTTCAGATCCGCCTGTCAGTTTTTCAGGCGGATTTGAACGGATGCCCCATGCATCTCTATGGGGCGGCGGATGTCAGAGGAGACATGTCCGCTGACATCTGATCCTGTCCTTCAAATCCAGACGGATGGAAACCCTATTTTCCATCCGTCCAGTGGATAGGATCGGATGGGATCGGATGAGAACGGACAGGCGGTCGGTCCGTTCTCATCTGATTCCCCCATAGAGGACAGCAGGGATTTGACATGCTCTGTGTGCGGAGACGGAGCTGTCATCCGCCTGCTCAGCGGAGATCAGCGAATCAATCCCCGCTGAGAAAAACGGAGTCCGCCAACGAAGCGGACAGGTGTGAAAGGGGCCTTAAAGAAATATTAAAGCCTTTTTTTTTTTTTTGTTAAACTAAAACAACATGTTATACTTCCCTGCTCTGTGCTGTGGTTTTGCACAGAGCAGCCTGGATCCTCCTCTTCTGGGGTCCCACGCTGATGCTTCTGGTTCCTCCCTCCTGCCAGGTGCCCCCATAGCAAGCAGCTTGCACTTAGGGCACCCAAGCAGGCGCGCTTCTCGACCCGTGGCTCTGTGTCTATTTACACACGGAGCCATGGTTTGGCCCCGCACCCTCCATCTCCGGATTGGTTAACTGGCTGTGATTGACCAATGGCTTCCACTGTTGCCAAAAGCCAATCAGGAGTGTGAGTCCCCGAAGAGGCAAGGCTCTCGTGGATATCGCTGGATCGAGAAGGGGTTCAGGTAAGTATTAAGGGGGGGGCTGCTACACACAGGTTTTTTAGGTAGGTAGTTAAAGAACCTTGTGCCTTTACAACCACTTTAAGGTTTTTTTTACCATAATGCATTTTATGTATTAACCACTTGCCGACTGCCTAACGCCGATCTACGTCGGCAGTCAGCCCCTCACAGGCAAAGTGACGTAGGGCTACGTCACTAGCTTGTGAGGGTCTAGGGAGCGAGCGCGCGCCCCCGGAGGCGCACTCCCGCGTGGTCACGGACCCCCCCGCGCGTGTGACCAGTGGACCCGATGTCCGCCGGTCACTCGGCGATCGGCGGGGGAGAGGGAGAAAGTCAGACGGCTTATGTAAACAAGCTGCCTGTCATTCTCCCCGGTGTATGAAGGCTGATCATACGGTTCTACTATGTAGAACCGTCGATCACTCTCATACATCTGAAGCCACAGCCAATCACAGTAGAAAGCACGCCCCTAGGGACACACACAGCCCCTCCCTCTCTAATAAAGTTAACCCCTTCACTACCAGTGTATTTTTACAGTAACAGTGCATATGTATAGCACTGATTACTGTAGAAATGTCACTGGTAACCCCAAAAGTGTCAAAAATGTCAGTCAAGGGTCCGATCTGTCCGCCGCAATGTCGCAGTACCGCAAAAAAAAAAAAAAAAAAAAAAAAAAATCGCAGATCGCCGCCATTACGCGTTAAAAAAAAAAAACAACAAAAATGACAAAAATCTTTCCCTTTGTTAGTGAACGCGATAACTTTTGCGCAAACCAATCAAAATACGCTTTTTGCGATTTTTTTTACCAAACATAGGTAGCATAAAACAAATTGGCCGAAAAGGTTAAAAAATTTAGATTTTTACATTTTTTGGGGGGGAATTTCATATAAAAAAATATTGCTATTTTTGCAAAATTGACGCTCTTTTTTTGTTTATAGCCCGTGATCAAAAAATCGCACAGGTGATCAAATATCACCAAAAGAAAGCTCTGTTTGTGGAAAAAAAAAGGACGCCAAATTTGTTTAGGTACAGTGTCGCACGACCGCGCAATTGTCCGTTAAATTCACGCAGTGCCGAATCGCAAAATACCCCCTGGTCAGGCTTAAGTGGTTAAGATAAAAAGACTTCTGTTGCAAAAGATCCTCCCCAGAGCCCCCCCCCCCCTATACTTGGCTGAGCCCAATCTCAATCCAGTGATGTGCACAAAAGCAGTAGCTCTCCTGGTTCTGTACCTCCTCACTAGGCAGATTGGCAACAGGAACATTGGTTTCTGCTCCTGTAAATCAAACTATGACGAGGGAGCAAAGGGCACGGCCGAGCCCCTCTGTCTGTGTCAATAGAGACAGGCTGGGTAGCTCAGGAGCGAGTCCACATGAGTGCCTCCATAGAAAGCAGCATTCTATGGGGGCACATGGCGGGGGAGAGGGAGGAGCCAGGAGCACCAGCGGGGGATTGAGATCAGGGCTGCTCTCTGCAAAACCATTGCACAGAGCAGGTAAATATAACATGTTTCTTTTTTTATTCAGGATTAAAGCTTTAATATTACTTTAAACTTTTAATGTTGTTTCTTGGAATTAAGATGAAGAGGCAAGTCCACAGTTAAGCTTTAACAAAGCTCATGCATAGTATAATATGAAAAGTGAAATCTGCTCTGTTTGTGGGTTTTAGAAATAAGGACACAATGGTATGACCAGAAATTACTCTCAGAAGGTAATGATAGATATATATATATATATATATTAGAGCTGCACGATTAATCGTATGAAAATCGCGATCTCGATTCACCCCTCCTGACGATCTGAACCCGACATATGCTCGATTCTTTGCATAGCTGCAGAGAGAACAGCTGTGGAAAAAAAAAAAAAAAAAAAGCCTCCCGCAAACAAACGCCTATCAACATTAGGCTGCATTCACACTTGAGCGTAGCGGTTTTTACTGCGATTTTACCGCGATTTTTTCAGGCGTTTTTCATTGACATCTATCAAAAACGCTGGTAATCAGCCCAAAAAGAAGCTCATGTACTTTTTTCAGCTACAGGCGTTTTGCAAAACGCTCAGATGTGAACAGGGGCCATTTAAATGAATGGGGTTTTACTTGTTGGGCGTTTTGGAAGCGTTTCTTTTGAACGTTTTTGGAGCTGAAAACACCCAGGTGTGAATGGAGCCTTAGTCTCCCAGTAACTATAAACAAAATGATTACATTGTATCTTTTCCTTCCCTCTGCCAGGGAGAAAGGAAGTTTAACCTCTTAAAGACTAGACCTTTTTCTGACACTTGTTGCCTGCAAGTTAAAATCATTTTTTTTTGCTAGAAAAGTACTTAGAACCCCCAAACATTTTATATATTTTTTTAGCAGAGACCCTACAGAATAAAATGGCGATTGTTGTAATATTTTATGTCACACTGTATTTGCGCAGCAGTCTTTCAAACGCAATTAATAGACTTTAATGAATAAAAAAAAAAAAAACGTAATAGTAAAGTTATCCCAATTTTTTTTTGTTACACAGAGAATCGTGAGAGAATCGTGATCTTTATTACAAGCTAAAAAATCGTGATTCTCATTTTGGCCAGAATCGTGCAGCTCTAATATATATATTTTTGACATCAAGTTCCTTGAGATTTTCCAGTTTGATTTTTTGCTATGTCATACCCCGTATATCTATTTCCTACGACACGTTTTATTGATGTCACCAATACCCTCGAGTCCTGGAAGGACAGGTTGTTGTGTGCGCCGACACATAAATTTAGGCATTTTTTTACATCTACACTGTAAGTGCAATCTATTTTTATCTGAATAATAACATTTTACAAGATTACACTATATGGAGCTTTCTGTATTTTGGGTAACATCCATGACACTGTGCAGAGGAGTGTGGTGAGTCGAGTTTGAAGACCCTCGTTGATGCTCCAAAAGGCCCTGGCTGGGGATGGAGCCACAAGCATTTATGACCTTTTGTAATGAGAGGTCCATATAATTTGGTAAGGGAGTTTTTCAATCACTTGTACACACGCAAAATCCCTCTCCAATGTGGTGGATGGTAGTGATACTTATCTGGATTATTATACTACATTTGTGGACTTTTTATGTTAGTGACACCCATTTGGATTATCACAATACACTTGTAGACTTTTTCATGTTGATTAGTTTAGCGCAACTTAAAGAGGTTGTAAACCTCAAAAAAAAACAAAAACAAATGTAAGAATAAAAACCTGAAAGACAAAGGCATAATGAGCTAGTATGCATCGCATACTAGCTCATTATGAAATGCTTTCCTTAGACCAAAGCCCCCTCAGCAGCGCCCGCACACCGCTGACACCACCGACTTGTTAACCCGTCTTCCTTCCGGATTCACGTACTCGGGCCATCTAAATGGCTCGAGCCACGATGATGTCACTCCTGTGCATGAGCACGGGAGCCACCGTGCACCGCACAGGGCTCTGAAGGAAAGGCAGGGGGCGGCTGTTCCTTCAGAGTGCATGCACCAGTGATGTCACTGGCTGCATACAAAGTAAATATCTCTCTAAACGGTGCATGTTTAGGAGATATTTCCAGTACCTATAGATAATGGAAAATTGTTACCAATACTTACCGTAATTTTCCTTTCCTGGCTCTGCGTCATGCCATCATACTACGGGTCAACTCCGCCCCTCTGACCCCCATAGGACATCCCTGAAATAGCATAAAAGGCAGGCAGTACCTGGTGGAGGTGTTCTGTATGAGCTTGTGACGGACCAGGGAGGGTTTTGTGCTGGCATGACGCAGAGCCAGGAAAGGAAAATTACGGTAAGGATTGGTAACAATTTTCCATTTTCCTGGCTCTGCGTCATGCCATCATACTACGGGACTTAACTAGCCAAAACACAGGGTGGGAAGAATCAATTACAAACACCAGGTACTGCTGAAAGAAACTAATTGTAATATCTTGATACAGCAGAAGACACTACTGAAGCTCCCATCTGAGCCTACTGGGATGACATCACATCCAGCTTAGTGTTTTATGCAGGTATTAGATCTCCAACCTGCTGCCTTACAGACCACGTCTGCCGATACTTTGGACCAAGCTGCCCAGGAGGATGACACCGCTCTTATGGAAGGTGTTCGGATCTCCTGAGGAGGGGGGAGGCCTTCCAGGGAGTAAGCTGTTTGGATTGCTTTAACTATCCCTGTCGAGAGGACTCTTGGAGGGCCCGGCATACCCATCCTGGGACCCTTTGGGAATACAAAAAAAGAGCATCTGTTTTTCGGAACGAGACCGTTCTGGGCAGCTATGTCTGTGGGAGAGACTTCATATCCAGATCATACCATCTAGGCTCCTCCAAGTCTGAGGAGAAGGTGAAAAGGCCGGGAGAACAGATTCCCAAGTAAAATTAAATTCAGACGAGACTTTAGGAAAGGAGTTCGGAGAAGGTTGTAACGCTACACTGTCCTGAAGGAAGGTGCAGAACGGCTCTTTGTAGGAGAAGGCTGCAGTGTCTGAGCCTCCTCTGACTGAGACCAAAACTGTCAAGAAAACCATGTTTAATGTCAGGTACCATAAAGGACTGTCCGAATCTGGGGAAAAAAGGGGGCTTTTTAGCAACCCCATTAATACGAACAGTAAATCCCATTTTGGAAAGAAAAGGACGAATAGGCGGGTATATCTTGATTGCCGCGCGGAGGAATCCAACTACTAGAGACTCCTTTGACCATGAGGTATTGGTAAGAGCCAAAAGTGCTGAAATTTGTACTTTAAGCATGTTGAAGCTTAGTCCAGAGTCGAGGCCGTACTGCAGAAAATCCAATATATTCGCCACTGAGGGTAAACGGAAACAAAATCCCTGTTGGACTGAGAAATCCTCAAACCTCTGCCACACTCTATAATAAGTGGCCTTTAGCAGATTCTTTCCTGGATGACAGAATGGTGGACATTACTGAGTCAGAGAGATTTAGATTCTGGAGCTTGCTCCTCTCAAATTCCATGCAGTCAAGGCCAGACAGGCCGAGTTGGGGTGAGTGTGGCCATTGCAGATGAGAAGGTCCCTGACCTGAGGGAGCCTTATTGGAGGACACACCGCCAGACGACAAAGAAGGGGAAACCATGGCCTCCTCGGCCCGAATAGAGCTATCCCAATAGTGGGTACTCCCTCATCCATGATCTTCACCAATGATTTGAGGATTAGAGTAATTGGTGGAAATAGGTAGACCTGCTTGAAGCCCCACTTCTGATAGAGAGCATCCTGGGCCAGAGCTTGTGGGCAGAAGAAGTGGGAAAAAAACTTGACAGTTGAAATGTGTCGCCATTAAGTCCATCTCGGGAACCCCCATTGCTCGACAAATATTTTGGATTTTGCATCCATCCTGTGTAGTTGGCGAAGTTCCTGCTCAACTGGTCTGCTAGGGTATTCTGAGGGTCCGGGAGACACAATGCTGAACAGTCCAACAAATGGGCTTCGGCCAAGAAGATCTCCGCAGTTACCTGGAGAAGTTGCAGACTTCCTGTCCCCCCCTTGTTTCACAATGTACGATACTGCCGTTGTATTGTCCATGAGAAGTCTGACTCTCCTGCATTGGATTACGGGCAAAAACGTCTTCAGCGCCTCCCTGGCCGCTGTTAGTTCTAGAAGATTCGAGGAACATGGCAAACTCTGGTCCCACACTCCCTGCACTTTCAGTTGTAGGCTATGTGCCCCCCAACTCTGGAGACTGGCATCCGCAGTAATCGTGATCCAGTCTCCAGGGCTGACGGGCCCGCCCAGGGAGAGGTTGCTCCTCTTGGTCCACCACAGAAGGTTGTTGGAAACTAAGCAAGGAACCTGGAACCTCTGGCTGAGAGAACCGCGGCGCCACAGGCTTAGAAGGCAGAACTGAAACCTTCTCCTGTGCCACCGTGCCCAAGGCACTTCCCGGGATACAGGCTATTAGGAGACCTAAAAAACTCATGCATCGACGAACCGTGATTTACTTTAAGGACCTAATCCCCTTGGTCCCCGCACAGACTCGATCAATCTTCTCTCTTCACAAGAAAATCTTGTATTCGACTGTACTGAAACCCCCTGCCCAGGTAGGTTAGGCATTGGACGGAACAAGTTGGCTCTTCTGCACATTCATCATCCACCCAAATTCTGATTGGGTCTGCAAGACTTGATCCCGGTGGTCTATGAGAAAATCCCTGGAGTGAGCCAACACCAGGATATAGTCCACATAATGCTCAGGATCCCAGGCCCCAGAAAGATGGGCATGACCTTAACTAGCACTGAATAGCTATCTAGGAGTAAGTAAACTGAATTCAATTCTACTAAAACTTGACAAGATGAAAGCTCTCGAGAGTCCTGCAGGCTAAGGCGTTAACTAGCAGCAGTGCTCCTACGTCGCTCTAAGCAGGATATCACTGAGGAAACGAACGCCCCAAGGATAGATAGTACCTCCAGAAGGGTTCTGGGGCGGGGGCCGTGACCAAAAACATACCCGGACCCAGAAGGATGTACATGACCTTTGCTTGCAATGAACAGCGATCCAGGACTTAAGTAGACTGGATTTGAATCTACTAAAAATTGACAAGATACTCCAAGATCTAGAGGGTCCTGCAGGCAAAAACGTTACTTAGCAGCAGCACCCCTACTTCGCTATCCGCAAAATGTCACTTGAGGAAATAAATGCCATAAAGATTGATAGTACCCTCAAGAGGGTTCTGGGGACAATGCCAACCAAAAAACATACCATGACCTAGGTCAAGTCATTGTCTGCTAGAAAAAAAAAGTGTGTGGCGAACCCAGACTATAGGAATCTATAGACTAGCGTTTGCGAAGTCCAGAAAAGGGCACCAGCCCTTCCTTACCACCAGAATAATGGTTTTCCAGGATTCTGTCATAAAGACAGGAACCTTCATAAATTACTGCATGTGCTTAGCACTAAGAATCATCCAAAGGCCATCTGACATTTGTGACCCAAGAGAGGGAATGAATATTCATGCTCCACCTCTGTGTCCGCATCGAAAGAATGCCCTGAGCCAAAAATCACTCCTTAAAACTGTTGACAGATTGGTGGAGCATGGGAGCTATGGTAAGGAAGCAGGAAACTGCTGCAGAGATGAGAACATTAGCGATCATTGATCCTCAAACATTTAAAAATGTCTTCCAGGGTATGGGAGGTAATGCAAACATTGTACACTGCTTTCTTTTTAAAACCTGCATCTGACCATAGCTCTAGAGCAGTGATAGCGAACCTCGGCACCCCAGAACCACACCTCCCACAATGCCCAAATATAACTCAGAGTGTATGAGCATCACGGGAAATGCAGCCCCAAAACCTCCGGGGAGCCAAGGCTTCTGAAACCACAAGCCCCCTGTTGCCTCTGCTTTGAGGAAGCATACCTATGGCTGTTAAGACTCTGCAAAGCCTCAGAAAGCAGAACATGCAAGGGCCCCCATGGACTTAGAGTGGTGAACTGTCCCCCACAGCACTGGGGCAGCTTGACTCAGAACCCTAGAGAAGCTAAGTGCACAATTATCAGTATTACTGCCCTCTGCTGGATAAGAGGTATATGCGCTGCTCTACAGAACCTAGTGTTCTCAGGTGGTCCCCCATTCATCCACTAACCAGGTCTAAACCCGCTTAGCTTCTGAGATCTAGCAGATACAGGGTGGTGTGGTGTGGTGTGGCCGTAGGCTTTCCCCACTAAGGCAACTCTGATGCTGTAGTCCTGGGCCATCCCCAAGAGCCAGGCAAACAAGCCTTTACATGAACTGAGAAAACTTTACACAAGCTTCCCAACCAGAGCCCTTTCTCCTCCACATGGAGAACCTTATCTGCTCTAAGCAATAAGGACTAATAGGATAGCCACAGGCTGCACAAAGTGCCAGCTTATGCTGTTGTCTGTCGCCCACAAACAGAAGTAACCTTGTTTTTGTCTCTGCAGCAGGTAGCAACAGTATTGTAAAGCAGCGCAAGCTATATGCAAACACTTGGGAATGGTAACTGCATCCAGTGTTCACAGTAACTTTGTGGCTACAAATAGTGGACAGGAGAACCTCCGACTACCCCATTAAGGCATAGACACATTCTCCTTCCTGGCAACGTATCCTCCCAGCACCTCATTGTGCTAAGCATGAGAGGAAGATCCTTGGACTACCGCTTTAAGGTATAGCTG
Source organism: Pelophylax lessonae (assembly GCF_965119305.1). Taxonomy (NCBI): domain Eukaryota; kingdom Metazoa; phylum Chordata; class Amphibia; order Anura; family Ranidae; genus Pelophylax; species Pelophylax lessonae. Next base: position 382,955,002 of record NC_138769.1, on the reverse strand, counting down.
ACATATCCTCCAAATTAGTGATAAGATGATGTGAAGCATTTGCCAAGTGACGGCATTCACAGCCGTGTCAATATTTCAGTATGTGATCTCCTGGGGAATAAAAATCAAAGTTGCAGGGTGCTTAGTTCACATTCATCCCCACTACACCGTGGCTCCACACTCGATCAGGTCCATTCAGAGTGACCAACTGACAAAAATTTATTCCGTCCTGGCCACATACATTGCTCTCTCTTTTTCTTTTTCAAAAAAAGATAAAGAAAAACAAAAAACGCATTCCTTCCCAAAAACATCTTCAGTGCTTTGAGGCTGGCGGCAGCTTTAGACAAAATACCCCAAGCTTTAACACAGGCAAAGTAGACCAGGATGTGCATGTACTCACAGTGAGAGCAGCAGAGACCCAGTTACACACAGTGTATTGGCCACAGAGGAAAAGGAAGCCAGCTGCACCTGCAGACTGTCTCCACTGATTAACCAAAAGCTCCAAGGTGATCAGAGGAAGCCTGGGCTGGCCCCCTTCCCCCACACTGGAGCATACAAAACCACCATCTCTAGTGAACTACAAGAGCCAGCAAGCATGTTTAAGGGGATAAAAATACAGCAAAAAAATTGCCAGCCAGCTTCATATCATCATGCATACTGTAACAACAGTGAGGAAAGAACCTCCACTGTAATACGGCATCTGTGTCAGTTTTGACTGTCAATTAATGGTATCAGTATGAAAATGCAGCAATTTATACTGCAATGTAACTTACCCCCAGCACCAAGGGGAACCCACCATCGAGGGAGATTTACAGCCCATAAGAGGGGGTCTTCTTACCCAGGAGAGAGGCTGAACCTGGGAAGGCCACAAGGAAGGATAACATATTTTTCAAGGTGTCCGGAGCGAGGACGAAAAAAAGAACACCTCCACCAGGTACTGCCTGCCTTTTATGCTATTTCAGGGATGTCCTATGGGGGTCAGAGGGGCGGAGTTGACCCGTAGTATGATGGCATGACGCAGAGCCAGGAAATGCCTTATTATAGGCTTACCTATGGGTACAAGTTACAGAGGAAGCTTTACTTCCCCTTTAAATAAGTATTTTTGCATTGGAACTATGCTGATATCTCATAGATACGTTTCTGCTTGCACTTTTTGTTTGTTTTTATTTACTATATATATATATATATATATATATATATATATATATATATATATATCACAGTTTTTCCTTTTTTTGCTTTAAGACTCGATTCACACTAGCGCGACTTGTCAGGTGACTTGTCAGCCTGACAAGTCGCGCTCCCTCGCAGTCCATTGACTGCTACAGGACCCGTTCTAATAGGAGCGACACAAGTCGCTCCGACTTAACGACTTAAAAAAAGGGTCCTGTACTACTTCGGGGCGACCTCGGAGCGACTTGCATAGACTTCCATTATGTGAAGTCCATGCAAGTCGCTCCGAAGTCGTGGTGCATGGGAATGCACAAGTCGCCCCCGAAGTAGTACAGAGTCGTGCCGCCCCAGTGTGAACCGAGCCTAACTGTTTTATTTCTGATAAAGTCAGCTACAACTCATTTACGCAAGCAAAACTATCAATACAGAAATAAATCAGCATGGAAGATCGAATGCCACACGGTACAAGTATACACAATGCTGAAACTAAAGGCCAGATAACTTCTACATGGGGTTATAACAAATTATTTACAATATGAAAAAAAAAAAAAAAAAAAACATTATCATAAATAAATAGTTTATTTCTTCAAATATATTATGGGACTCCTGTACAGTACACTGTATTTTACAGACATGCTTTAAGCAAAGGTGAAAGAGCCAAGGTCAAATCTGAGATTATCAGTTATTAATCAAAGCAAATGTATCCTCATTCTGTCTGTTAAAAGTCAATCTCTTAGTGACCTTCGGAGCTACAATAAATTAAGTAATCTCTTGCAAGATCAATGCATATGCCTTTAATAGATAGTATCTATTCAACAAAGACCGGTGCAGCAGTTAAACAAAAAACCCCAGGAGGCCTTGCAAAGGTCTGTGCTTTAAATACAGGGTTAAAATAAATTATTCATTGATCTCAGTTCAACATGGTATAAGCTACAGCACTACTTACCAAGGGAGATTTAACTCTTGTTCAAGTAAATTATTTCAAATGCTAAAAGGTTGTTAGTCGTACTGTAGAGGGGACAATTAACTTTAATAGTTGATTATGTGTAGAGTTCACCAAGGTCGGCTTCCCCGTTAAAGCCAAAAGAAGGCAAAAGACTGGCCTTTGCCAGTTCACTTGCATCTTTTAATCTCTGCAGTCTGCAGATCCTGACAGCTTCAACCAGTTACTGCCAGCATGCATCCACATGTCGATGTTTAGACAGTATCCAACCTCTGAAGGACAACCTGCTTTTCTCTACATGAAGCTTAATTGGCTAAGCAATAGATACCACCTGAGCTATTACTCAGATGCATTATACCTGAAGAAGCTGGTGAGTCAGCATCTCTAGAACAGCGAATGTGTAAAACGTTGACTTTTGCCAGCGTGCACAAAGAACTTTCATCCAATAAAAGCATAGGGTAGAAACAAAAAAAGAACACAATGACCCATACTGAACATAAATTAGGTACAATGACTGTTCCAACAACAATAAAATCATATTACTCTACAGTTTAACAAAAACAGCTGAGAATCAAATACAATTGCCAAGCCACCTAATTACAATAATTTAACAGAAAAATAATTTGTCTTCTGCACAAGAACATTTTATTGCCTGTTTTCACAGTGTCCAGTTTATAGGATGGTGCAAACTGCAATGTTTACATAATTATTTTCCCACTAATAACTGTGCCATCAGTTATGTAATCAAGTGCATTCAGACAATAGACTGGCAATAACTATCAAGTCACTGCCGTTGCAAAACCCGTATCTAATATTGCATGTCAACACTGCATCCGCAAGTAATGGCACTGCAGCTTTTGCATTTTATATAGCTCCGGTCTAATACTGCACTGGGCAATATTGAAGTTTAACTGCAGAAACAAAGGTCTTTATACTCCCACATTGACATTTTGAGTCCAGTAAAAACACACAGGGAAGTGCATACAAGTGTGACGGATCTGACAGCTGCGGAGATGAGTATATGTAAAATCAAAACTACAGTCAGAAACACATGCAGCTGCAAAACGAGAAACATTTCTGCACTGCCGGCTTCCCTCAGATCCGAGATGTTCTGCAGCAAGAAGCGGTTGTATAACAATGCTACATTAAAGATCATTAACATTAACGATCATTAAGCAGGTTTTCTTGCATAATGCATAAAGTGATAAAAAGATATTTAGTATATAACATTTAAATGACCTTATGAAAAGGGAAGCAAAGAAGACTGTCACAGAACCGTGGCTGTCCCCCATAGCAACCAATTCGTTTGCACTCTTCCACATAACAAAAGATGAAGCCTGGTTCTTATGCACCATTAACTATTTGTTGTCTGTAGAAAAACATCACTTTTCATCACCATTCAAAGCTTACTTCTTAAAGTAACTATGTGGCCAGACAATGTGGTTGTAAACCTCAGACATGAAATATGAACAAAGCATATCTCTCTATAGTGTGTCTCAATCCAGAGCATGAAGTGTCATTTCTTTCTGCTGCCTAGTTCTTTTGCTATCAGCATGGACAGGTTTTACTGACACCAAGAGAAAAAAGGTGACAGGGGAGGGAGCGCCAGCTGATTGACAGCCTCAGCTCTGTACCTGTGTGCTGTGTGAAGGGGGGGGGGCATGTCTCTTCCCTCCAATCAGCTCTTAGATCTCTCTTCACTGACCTCTGCAGAGTGTAATATCAGCTCCCCCTGCTTTGTGCTTCTGTGAAAAATATATTTTTCTCTGTGTTTCACAGAGATGTACAGGACAAATGTCAGCAGATAAACATGTACAACTTGCATAGGAGGATTTGTTTCATCTCTGTGTATCATCTGAGGCCAATCAATTCATTGGGTATATGTAAGGGTTTACAACCACTTTAAAATGGAGCTCCAAGCTCCTTCAGAAAAAAATAAAATTCAGCAGCTGCTGACTTTAATAGGACACTTATCAGTCCACGAATCCAGTGGTGACTTCATCGGAGATGATTTTTCAATCGGTTCTCGGTTGCTGCTGCCGCCATCTTGGCTAAGGAAAACGCCTTACAGCTTCACAGCCGGTTCCCTACTGTGCATGCTCGAAGGGCGCTGTGCTTTGTGAATGGCCCGATGGCAGGAGAAGGAGGAGGGGGGACATAACTTCCAGTTGAGTTTGCCGCGGTGAAGTCAGCTGGAAATGGGAGCGGGTACCTGTCAAAATCAGTACCTGCTCCCCCCAAAAGGTGCCAAATCTGGCAGCAGAGAAGGGGAGGAGGCAAACAAGCGGAGCTTCCCCTTTTTGGTGGAGCTCCGCTTTAAAGTGGTTGTAAACCCCCCCCTTGTGTATTTGTACCTATAGGTAAGCCTATAATGAGGCTTACCTATAGGTACTGTAAATATCTCCTAAACTTGCACTGTTTAGGAGATCTCTACTGTATACTGTGCCAATTATGTCATAGGTGCATGCGCTCTAAAGAACCTCCTATGCTGTTTCTTCAGCGCCCTGTGCCGTGACCGGCGGCTCCCACGCAGGAGTGACGTCATGGAGCTTCGGCCTGTAGCACAGCTTGAGTCCGTGGACCTGGAAGAAAGACGGGTGAAGATGTGTGCGGCCTCCAGCGGGAACGATGAGGGCTTTGTTTGGAAGTAACTGTCACATAATGAGCTAATATGCGATGCATACCAGCACGTTATGCCTTTACTTTTCAGGTAACAAAAAAGAAAAAAATAAATGATTTTACTTCCTCTTTAAGGTCTGTGCTGAAAAAAAAAAAAAAATATATATATATATATAAAAATATATATATAAAAATATATATATATATATATATATATATATATATATATATATATATATAAAAATGAAAAAAAAAATATATATATATATATATATATATATATATATATATATATATATAATGTTATTATATTTTAACTTATTTATATTTCTAAGTCAATCATTGTGGCATACTCTTGAAGCAGACCTCCACCTTTTGCCATCTCATCCTATTACCTCCTCTCTTTTTTTATTGGGACTGTTTTATAGCAGAAAGTATATATATATATATACATACATACATACATACATACATACACACACAAACACACATATATATATATATATGTATACAGTATATATATATATATATTTTTTTTTTTAAGAATTGTCACGTGTTTTTTGTTTATAGCGCAAATAATAAAAACGGCAGAGGTGATCAAATACCACTAAAAGAAAGCTCTATTTATGGGGGAAGAAAAAAGGACACACAGCGTCCTTACAAGGGTACAGCGTTGCACGACTGCGTAATTGTCAGTTAAAATCACGCAGTGCCGTATCGCAAAAAAAAAAAAATGGCCTGGTCATTAGGGGGCAAATCCTTCCGGTCCAGAAGTGGTTAAGGTCTGTGCTGCCTGAAACAAGTTGGGCTATCAGGTACCATACTTTAAAAAATATATATATATATATATATATGTATATACTGTATATATACATATCAGGTACCATACTTTAAAATATATATATATACCTGAAACAAGTTGGGCTATCGGGTATCATACTTTAATATATATATATATCTGTGCTGCCTGAAACAAGTTGGGCTATCAGGTACCATACTTTAAAATATAAATATATATATATAATATATATTTTTTTTTAACTTATGTGGATTTCTAAGTCAATCATTGTGGCATACTCTTAAAGCAGACCTCCACCTTTTGCCATGTCATCCTATTTCTTCCTCTCTCAAAATCATACACATTAAATGATCATTTATCCGGTTTTGAAGAATTTCCCCCAATCTTGCCTAGGCAAGAATATGGTTTCCCTTTGGATACCCATCTATTGCATCGCAGGTGGCGGCAGGTTATGCTACTGCTCATGTGGCGTGTCATCACGGGTGCTTTTCCTGCATGTGGCCCCCTGATGACGCTCTGCGGCACATACACATCATCAGGAAGTTGGCTGCAACAACCCAGAAAAAAACAGCCCCCCTGATGATGTCTCAAAAGGGAATGGTGGCGCGGGACCCTGCGCGCAGCAGCGGCGTGATGGAGTCTCAGGACACTGAAGGATTGCTGGGTATGTGAGTATGTTGTTTTTGTGAATCACTCAGCGTAAAAGAAAAGGGGGTGTGAAATGGGAAATTCTTCTTTAACAGATAACACTATTGTGCACAAGAGTCCTTGTTAAACAGCTGTTATTGAACAGGCTGAGAGTGTATTATTATGATTACACATTATTAAATCAATAATATTGAGCTTTACAAAAGGTACAAACAATGGGCATTTTCTCCTGTGTGACACATCAGGATCGCCATAGCCATACATCACCAAATAGGTCAGCAGAAATCGCCAACAAGTGTGGGTAAGGGATCAGCACCACACAAGCCGAGGACAGCTCCACACGTCTCCAGCAGCAGCTGGGTTAATGGAACAATGCCATCTGCAGAGGGCTCAGCACACAGCACTCAGCACTGCACATGTCCAATACAAACACTGGAGCTCAGCGCCTATAGCTATCAACGGCTCCTATGCATTGCAGTACTCCATGCTTATCACCTACTACACAACCCGTATAAGGGCGGGAAATGAACCTCTCCTATGCCCAGTAAATATCCCCTCCCCATTCATTGCTTACCTGACACACACGGTGGCCTCACCTGCTGCCTCACCACTGACCGCCCGCCCGCTCAGCGTCCTCGCGCCATCTACCCCGAGTCCCCCTCCCCTGAGCACGAGGCGAGCAGAGGGGCGGGGCCAGAGGCTGCAGCTCCGCGGGATCCTATAGAGATCAGTGTTTCCTGCCTGGACTGAGAGAGAAGCGCGCAGTCCGATACGATGCGGCTATTCAGGCGGGCTCGGGTGGCACAGTCACCCACCTTTTTATATGGAACTCATAGCAGCAAAACATCATGTGCAGCTTCAACATTGCCATGACAACAATTGCCTGCCTCTAATGTCGTTATACTTCATGTTTATCTACTTTTATCAACACTCGTGTATTTGCTAGCATTTTTATCAGGGATATTATCATTTTATTCAGAGGTTTTATTCATTTTTCATGATAAGTAGCAAGATAGAAGTAGGTAGACCTGTGACCAGGTCTGCTAAAACTAGGCTTCGTGCGCACTAGCGGTTTTTATAAGCGCAAAAAATACTAGAAAAAAAAAAATGCGGATAATATCGGCTTTTTGTAGAATTTTAGGAGCATTAGCATTTTATTCGGGTTTTGAGGTTCCATGCACACTAGCGTTTCTTTATAAGCTAAAAAAATGCTGATAATATCACTTATGTGCTGGCTGATTGTAGCGTTTTAGCAGCATTAGCATTTAATTCGTGTTTTGAGGTTTCTTTATAAGCTAAAAAAAAATGCGGATAATATCGCTTTTGTGCTGGCTTGTTGTAGCGTTTTAGGAGCATTAGCATTTATTCAGGTTTTGAGGCTCCTTGCACACTAGCGTTTCTTTCAAAGCTAAAAAAATGCAGATAATATCGCTTTTGTGCCGGCTTGTTGTAGTGTTTTAGGAGCATTAGCATTTAATTCGGGTTTTGAGGCTCCTGGCACACTAGCGTTTCTTTAAAAGCTAAAAAAAATGATGATAATATCGCTTTTGTGCCGGCTTGTTGTCGCGTTTTAGGAACATTAGCATTTATTCAGGTTTTGAGGCTCCTTGCACACTAGCGTTTCTTTCAAAGCTAAAAAAATGCGGATAATATCGCTTTTGTGCCGGCTTGTTGTAGCGTTTTAGGAGCATTAGCATTTAATTTGGGTTTTGAGGCTCCTTGCACACTAGCGTTTCTTTAAAAGCTAAAAAAAATGCGGATAATATCGCTTTTGTGCCGGCTTGTTGTAGTGTTTTAGGAGCATTAGCATTTAATTCGGGTTTTGAGGCTCCTGGCACACTAGCGTTTCTTTAAAAGCTAAAAAAAATGATGATAATATCGCTTTTGTGCCGGCTTGTTGTCGCGTTTTAGGAGCATTAGCATTTATTCAGGTTTTGAGGCTCCTTGCACACTAGCGTTTCTTTCAAAGCTAAAAAAATGCGGATAATATCGCTTTTGTGCCGGCTTTTTGTCGCGTTTTAGAAGCATTAGCATTTAATTCGGGTTTTGAGGCTCCTGGCACAATAGCGTTTCTTCAAAAGCTAAAAAAATGCAGATAATATCGCTTTTGTGCCGGCTTGTTGTAGCGTTTTAGGAGCATTAGCATTTAATTTGGGTTTTGAGGCTCCTGGCACAATAGCGTTTCTTTAAAAGCTAAAATAATGCGGATAATATCGCTTTTGTGCCGGCTTTTTGTCACGTTGTAGGAGCATTAGCATTTTATTCGGGTTTTGAGGTTCCATGCACACTAGCGTTTCTTTATAAGCTAAAAAAATGCTGATAATATCACTTATGTGCTGGCTGATTGTAGCGTTTTAGCAGCATTAGCATTTAATTTGTGTTTTGAGGTTTCTTTATAAGCTAAAAAAAAATGCGGATAATATCGCTTTTGTGCTGGCTTGTTGTAGCGTTTTAGGAGCATTAGCATTTATTCAGGTTTTGAGGCTCCTTGCACACTAGCGTTTCTTTCAAAGCTAAAAAAATGCGGATAATATCGCTTTTGTGCCGGCTTGTTGTAGCGTTTTAGGAGCATTAGCATTTAATTTGGGTTTTGAGGCTCCTTGCACACTAGCGTTTCTTTAAAAGCTAAAAAAAATGCGGATAATATCGCTTTTGTGCCGGCTTGTTGTAGTGTTTTAGGAGCATTAGCATTTAATTCGGGTTTTGAGGCTCCTGGCACACTAGCGTTTCTTTAAAAGCTAAAAAAAATGATGATAATATCGCTTTTGTGCCGGCTTGTTGTCGCGTTTTAGGAGCATTAGCATTTATTCAGGTTTTGAGGCTCCTTGCACACTAGCGTTTCTTTCAAAGCTAAAAAAATGCGGATAATATCGCTTTTGTGCCGGCTTTTTGTCGCGTTTTAGAAGCATTAGCATTTAATTCGGGTTTTGAGGCTCCTGGCACAATAGCGTTTCTTCAAAAGCTAAAAAAATGCAGATAATATCGCTTTTGTGCCGGCTTGTTGTAGCGTTTTAGGAGCATTAGCATTTAATTTGGGTTTTGAGGCTCCTGGCACAATAGCGTTTCTTTAAAAGCTAAAATAATGCGGATAATATCGCTTTTGTGCCGGCTTTTTGTCACGTTGTAGGAGCATTAGCATTTTATTCGGGTTTTGAGGTTCCATGCACACTAGCGTTTCTTTATAAGCTAAAAAAATGCTGATAATATCACTTATGTGCTGGCTGATTGTAGCGTTTTAGCAGCATTAGCATTTAATTCGTGTTTTGAGGTTTCTTTATAAGCTAAAAAAAAATGCGGATAATATCGCTTTTGTGCTGGCTTGTTGTAGCGTTTTAGGAGCATTAGCATTTATTCAGGTTTTGAGGCTCCTTGCACACTAGCGTTTCTTTAAAAGCTAAAAAAAATGCGGATAATATCGCTTTTGTGCCGGCTTGTTGTAGTGTTTTAGGAGCATTAGCATTTAATTCGGGTTTTGAGGCTCCTGGCACACTAGCGTTTCTTTAAAAGCTAAAAAAAATGATGATAATATCGCTTTTGTGCCGGCTTGTTGTCGCGTTTTAGGAGCATTAGCATTTATTCAGGTTTTGAGGCTCCTTGCACACTAGCGTTTCTTTCAAAGCTAAAAAAATGCGGATAATATCGCTTTTGTGCCGGCTTTTTGTCGCGTTTTAGAAGCATTAGCATTTAATTCGGGTTTTGAGGCTCCTGGCACAATAGCGTTTCTTCAAAAGCTAAAAAAATGCAGATAATATCGCTTTTGTGCCGGCTTGTTGTAGCGTTTTAGGAGCATTAGCATTTAATTTGGGTTTTGAGGCTCCTGGCACAATAGCGTTTCTTTAAAAGCTAAAATAATGCGGATAATATCGCTTTTGTGCCGGCTTTTTGTCACGTTGTAGGAGCATTAGCATTTTATTTGGGTTTTGAGGTTCCATGCACAATAGCGTTTTTTTATAAGCTAAAAAAATGCAAATAATATCACTTTTGTACCGGCTTGTTGTAGCATTTTAGAAGGATCAGCATTATATTCAGTTTTTGAGGCTCCGTGTACACAAACGTTTTTATATAAGCTCAAAAAATCCTAGAAAAAAAAAAAAACACTGGATGAAAAATGCTGGAAAATAGTGCTTTTGTGCCGGCTTGTTGTAGAATTTTAGGAGCATTAGCATTTTATACGGGTTTTAAGGCTCCATGCACACTACCTTTTTTTTATAAGCTCAGAAAATTCTAGAAAAAAAATGCTGGGTGAAAAATGCGGATAATAGCACTTTTGTGCCGGATTGTTGTAGCGTTTTAGAAGCATTAGCATTTTATTAGAGTTTTGAGGCTCCATGTACACAAGCGTTTTTATATTAGTGATCGAGTGATATCATTTTTTTATTGCCGCTACCGATATTTTGGTCATCGCAATTTGGTATCAGCCGATATGGGCCGATGTTTTCATACAGTAAAAAAAAAAAAAAAATGTTTTATTTATTTATTTATTGACAGATACTCTTGTGGAGGGATCTGGGGGTCTAAAAGACCCCAAACCCCTCCTCTGCACTTAAAAGCATTCAAAATGCCAAGTTGGGCTGTTTTGAATGATGTCATTTTTCTGAATTTGGCGCCAGTACCCGGAAGTGATGTCATGACATCACTTCCAGGTTTTTACATGGAGACCCGATCAGAGCCGAATGCGTCTTTGATCGGGTCTTCAGTGGCCGCGCACGCTGGTTGTGGGATGGGAGACCCGGACGAGCCCCAAAAGGCGGCGGGAGGGGGGGGACGTCCCCTCCTGCTCCTTGTAATGACAGCCGAGCGGCTTTCTTAGCCGCATAGGTTGTCATTACAAGTCAGCCGACCGTCGCCTATGGACACCGGTAACGGGGTGATGCCTCTAGCTGCAGGCATCACCCCGGTACAAGCACTTTCACTAAATATCGGTAACTTCAGGGGCCGATTCTGATATATCGGAGAAAGTGCAGATCGGCCCTCGATATATCAGCTTTGCCGATAATCGGTCGATCCCTATTTTATATAAGCTCAAAAAATTATAGAAAAAAAACACTGCATGAAAAATGCGGATAATAGCGCTTTTGTGCCGGTTTGTTGTAGCATTTTAGGAGCATTAGCATTTCATTCAGGTTTTGAGGTTCCATGCACACAAGCGTTTTTATATGAGCTCAAAAATGCTAGAAAAAAAGCAGTGGATGAAAAATGTGGATAATAGCACTTTTGTGTCAGTTAGTTGTAGCGTATAAGGAGCATTTGCATTTTAATCACATTTTGAGGCTCCACACACAAGTGTTTTTTTCTGCTCCTAGAAGCTAAATAGCCTCCTAAAATAAATAAATGTTTTTCTAGAGTTTCTTGGAGGGTTTTTCCAGCAAAGAAAAAAAAACACTCAATGCTCCTAACTGCTTCTAAATGCTACACAAAAATGCTACTAGCAGCATTTTTTTTTTTTGCTTCATTTTTTTCTCATCATGTACTAGAAGTTGGCACAAAAATGCTATTATCAGAATTTTCCATCCAGCATTTTTTTCTAGCTTTTTTTGAGCTTATAAAAAAATGCTAGTTTTCCATGGAGCCTAAAGGAACTAAAATGCTACTACAAAAAGTTATTACCATTTTTTTTTTTTATCCAGCATTTTTTGCTTAAAAAAACTAGGGGTGCACTGATCCAACTTTTCTTGTCCCGATACCGATATCTGGCATTGTGTATCTGCCAATACCGAAACCGATCCGGAACTACACACATACAATATGCATGCGGCTGCAGTACAGTGCAAAGCCACTGCTTCATGTGTGTGGCTCCTCCATTCACAGGCGGAGTGCATCTGATATCACTCTGCCTGTGACCCGGACCTATACAGGAAGTAGCGGCTCCCATCCCATACTACTACTACACCAAGTAACAAGTAAGAGACGGCTGAGCCGGGACTCAGCAAAACCGGATCGGCGGCTCCGTGCAAGTAAGGGACGGCTGAGCCGGGACTCAGCAAAACCGGATCGGCCCGTGGATCGGTTAATTTTACCGAACCCTCGATCCAGCTATTGTGGCAGTATCGGCGCCGATATCCGATCTAAATATTGGATCGGTGCATACCTAAAAAAACACTAGTGTGCATGGAGCCTTACAGTAGAGGAAGAAAACAAAAGCTCAAAAAAGCTGTTAGGAGCGTTCAATATTTTTTTCTGCTGGAAAAATACTCCAAAAAACTCTACAAAAACAGTTGTGTTTCTGCTCCTGGGTGCTGAAGCTCAAAAAATGCTAATAGCCTAATGTAGTGTACATGGAGACATAGAATAATACTATTTAGCTTCTAGGAGCAGGAAAAAAATGCTCATAACAGTTTCTAGGAGCTTAAAAAATGCTTACAGTACATAAAAATCAAAAAAAAAAGCTGTTAGTAACATTGAGGGTCCTTTCACACGGCCGCTCCGTGTGTCCGCAAATCATCCTATTTTTTTGCGGATGATTTGCGGACTTTAATGTAAGTGAATGGCACTGCGGATGTCAGTGGATGACCATCCGCTGACATCCGATTTTTCTCCTTTCAGTTCTGTTCCGTTTTTTGGAATGGAACAGAACCCTATTTTTTCATCCGTGTAAAAAACGGAAAGGAAGGAAAATCGGAGGTCAGCGGTGTCATCCGCTGACATCCGCAATGCCATATACTTACATTATGTCCGCATATCATCCGCAAACGGATGGGATGATATGCGGGCACACGGAGCGGATGACACAAATGTCATCCGCTCCGTGAAAAAAAAAAAAAAAAAGTCCCGCAGCGGACTAAAGCAGCGGAGCGGCCGTGTGAAAGAAGCCTTAGGAGCATTCAGTGTTTTTTTTCTGCTGGGAAAACAGGATTTAGGATAACACTATTTAGCTTCTAGGAGAAGAAAAAAAATATGCTTATATCATAACAGCTTCTAAGAGCTTCTATTTCTATTGTGCATGGAATCTTAAAGGGGTTGTAAACCCTATTTTTTTTTTAATAAAAATAACAAACATGCCTAACAAACATACTTACCTGCTCTGTGCAATAGTTTTGCACATAGCAGCCCCAATCCTCCTCTTCTAGGGTGCCCCCACCGGCACTCCAAGCCCCTCCTCTTCATCGTGTCCCCCGACGGAAATCCACTTGGCTCCGCCTCCGTGCCACTGGATTTAGTTGACAGCAGTGCAAGCCAATGGCTGCTGCTGCTATCAGTCGGTCCCAATGAGGAGAGAGACAGTGGCTGGAGCTACTGCACTCCTGTACATGACTGGATTGGAACGGTCCAGGTAAGAAAAGGGGGGGAGCTGCAGCAAAGAAGGTTTTTCACCCTAATGCATAGAATGCTTTAAGCTAAGGTGAAAAACCTTGAGGCTTTACAACAACTTTAGACTTGTAAAATATCTGCTTATACGTCATATTTTACCATATACCATCCAATATGTCCAGGGGAAAATCAAAGGAAACAGATAACAACATTCATAGCTTCCAGCTGTCCCTGATTTCGAGGGACTGTTCCTGATTTGGTCCCTCTTTCCTCCTCATGTGTCCCTCGTTTTGGTCTGATTTATATTGTTTTTTATAAAATGCACTTTTTATCTTTTAAAAAGTGTTTCCCAGTTCTAAACCTTTCATCCAATTTCTAAATTGCTGCATTTTAATATTTTAAGAATAGTATTGGTAAAAACAAGCAATTGTGAAAAATAAGAAATGTACCGCGCTATGGATAAAAATAGTGACCCAAGTGCAGCTGTGCAAAAACTGGATGATAACCAGATTCTCAATATGAAGTGCTAAAAATGTCCATATAGCAATCCACCAAAAGTGCATTAACCACTTAAGCCCCGGAGGATTTGGCTGCTAAAAAACCAGGGGGTATTTTGCGATTCGGCACTGCGTGAATTTAAGGGACAATTGCGCGGTCGTGCGACGCTGTACCTAAACTAATTTGACGTCCTTTTTTTCCCACAAACAGAGCTTTCTTTTGGTGGTATTTGATCACCTGTGCAATTTTTTTATCATGCGCTATAAACAAAAAAAGAGCGTCAATTTTGCAAAAATAACAATATTTTTCACATTTTTTTATATGAAATTCCCCCAAAAAAATGTAAAATTCAAAATGTTTTAACATTTTCGGCCAATTTGTTTTATGCTACATATGTTTGGTAAAAAAAAATCGCAAAAGCATATTTTGATTGGTTTGCGCAAAAGTTATCGCGTTTACTAACAAAGGGAAAGATTTTTGTCATTTTTGTTGTTTTTTTTTTTTTAACGCGTAATGGCGGCGATCTGCTTTTACGCCATTGATAAAAGCAGATCGATAAGGCTTACCTATAGGTACTGTAAATATCTCCTAAACATGCACCGTTTAGGAGATATTTACCTTACATGCAGCCAGTGACGTCACTGGCGCATGCGCTCTGAAGCAACGGCCGCTCGTGCCGTTCCTTCAGAGCTCCGTGCCGTGACTGTCGGCTCCCGCGCCGGTGCTGTGAACGGTGCCTATAGCTGTACAGCCTTTGGGTCAATTAAGTTCGGTAAGTGGATTATCCAAAGGGGGATGACTGGCACCGTTCACAGCACCGGAGTTATGGCATGATGTTGCACACTTTTCCGAGCACTTAATGCACTTTTGGTGGATTGCTATATGGACACTTGTTGATTTTATTATCTATTGGACTATCTAAGTTCTTTTGCATATTTGCACTACAATTTCTTATGGACACACATTAATTTTTATTAAATTTTTTATTCAATATTCTATGATATCTATTGTGGAATTACCTTATTTGTATGTATGCACTTGGTTTGCACATGGCACTTAAAGATTATTTATGATTTATTTATATAATATTTTATACATGTACCTTTTTGCGCTGTATTTTTAGCACTTCAAAAACAAGCAAGTGTTGGTTTAACTAATCATTTTTTTGTATAATTCTCCTTAAGGGGGCGTGGCAAGAGAATATATATTAAAACAATCCCTGCCCTCAAGGAGCTTACAATCTAAAGTCTAACTCACATTCATCCATACACGTACGAGGGCTAATTTAGACAGGAGACGCTTAACCTACCAACATGTCTTTGGAGTGTGGGAGGAAACCCAGGCGGCACAGGGAGAACATGCAAACTCAAGGCAGGTAGTGCCATGGTTGGAATTTGAACCAACGACCCCAGTGTTGCTAGACGGAAGTGCTAACCACTTAGAAACTGTGCCAGCTAAGATTCTTGTATCTGTCTACCCCAACCAAGAGGCGGTTCACACCATAATTTTTTGCGTTCAGGTGCTTTTATGATGCCAGTGCATTTTTTCCCCTCTTTTCTTTTTTTTATTTTTTATCTCGATTTATGACGTGTATTTCTGTGCATTATTTATGTTTTTTTCTACGTTTCACATGCATTCAATACATAAAAAATTCAGCATGTTCTACTTTTGTTGACTGCACTGGAACACACTGCACTGGTGTGAACTAGGGTCATTGGAGTCCATGTTAAACCCTGTTCATGTGTGTTTGATGCGGGACAAAAATACAGTGGACTTGGTGTGAACCAACTGTAATACAGGAAATTGCGCAGACTGGAGATTTCAAACTAGATGAAAAAGCTAAGAAAAAAAGCTAAAAAAAAATGTTAATAAAAGGAGAGGGAAATTAGAAGAAAAATAGGGAAAAGTCTAAGTAAGTGGGTATCCGAGGCGGACCAGTCAGCCCCTTGGCATACATAAAGTACTGGTATCTTATCCAATATGTCTGTCTACAGTTAAGGTCATTCTCTTCGAGGGGTAAATGCAATAGATTGCTGTTAGTCTATTCTCACATATGTACAATGCGTACATTTGAATAAACTGTCTACTGCATTCAAATGCACCAAAGAAGCGAATGACCCTTGGGGTTCTACAATTAATTAATGGAAACTGCAGCAGGAATGCAAAAAAAAGATGCGCATTGTTTGTGCACCATGGGAACGTGTGCACATTTTCAGTGTGATCCAGCATCACACAAATGTGAACAGAGCCTTGAAAAGGAACTCCATCCTACTGATCAAAAATTACATTTTACTATATATCCTTAACATTTGTCCCTGTAGAAAAAAAAATATTAGCCTAGGGAGTCTGACATTATTCTCCCTACACTGTTCTTCTCCAACGCACCACCATCTTGAATCAAGATCTGCTAGCAAATTGACAGAGATTCCTTGGCGTTTCTGCACATGCATGAAATCCAGACATCCCAGGAAGCAGTTCATGGGATTTTGCACATGTGCAGAAATGCTGTGGGGGCTTCAGAAGAGACCCGCAGCCTGTGTGTGCAGGGTATGGATATGTCATCCTTGCTCAGGCAAGGATTAAGGATGCAAAAAAAAATAAAAGTTAAAGTGTAACTCCACTTTTGTTTGCGAAAAAAACATTCCCCTCTGGGTGATCTCTGTACATTACAGGGATTTTAACAAACCTTGTTGCAGATTCCTACCTTTTGTTTGTTATTCTGAAGAAATCACTGTGTGCTTGTCTGTGTCCATGTGGAAAGTGAATCTAATGGGAGCGGTTTCATAATTTATAAATCAACTGTTGCACTTTCAGGACTCTAATGAGGAAAATTGCAGGGTCTGCAACCCTTTAGAAGTGATTTCCTATTGGGAGCATCTCACCAAAACTGATGTTTTCTTGCAGGAGATGCCTGATATCTGACTTGTATCTTAGTGCAGACTTGCAAGCTGGAAATTATGTATCTGGGGGCGTACTGTACACCATCTGCATACAGAACGCGTCCAGGTATATTGCATTTTCACAGAAAATTACAGAGCTGAAGATTGAAAAGGAAAGGTCATTTTTAATAACATTCAATTACAATTTGACTTGAATCGCAATCGTATATGCTATATTTTTTTTTTTTTTTACTTGATATATTTTCCCACAAAAGTAGAGTTACCCTTTAGGCTCGGTTCCCATATATGAGAATTAGATGCGTTTTGAACCGCATCTGATTCACATGACATGTGAACCGAACGGGTTCTCTGGAGTAGTTTCACATATGTCAGGGTCAACTGCAGTCTGTTTTTGAAAAGAATCCTGTTCGGTTTAGGTGAGATTTTTTTAAGTAAAAATTCGTACCTAAACCAGTGAACAAAACTGCACCGGACTCCTTTTAAAATCGCACTGAAGCCGCAGCCGGACATATCTAAAATGAGCGTTAAAGAAATGTAAGATTTGATCCATAGAGTCCACACCTTTTCAAATATATACATAAAATTGGAGGGGAAGGTTTGGAACTTTAAATGAAGCACAGGCCAAGGTTAGCCATTTGCTTTTATCCCTATATGTATTACAAGAAGAGAGAGGTTGGACTTTAAATGAGTCGCGTGTGAGACAGCTGATAAAATAATCAAATGTAAAAAAACATTTAATAATTAGTTCATATGTATATACAGATCAAATGGTAACAAAATAGCATGATACAGTTTATACATGATAATGAAAAAAGCTGATTTGTGTTAGAGTCTTCCTATACAGTTTGTAAACAGATAATACATAGATACAGAAACTTGCATATAAACCAGACAGATAAACGCATAAATATTGCAAAAATGCATCAAAATGGTTTGACGCGTTTCGCGGAGAACGCTCCACTTTCTCTGGAGAAGGTGCATAATACAAGAATGCGTATCTGTAAGAAATGCATATATATGTATAAACATCAAAAGTATTCTGCCTAACCAAAAACTGGAGGGAGGGGAAGAGGAAAAAGGGGGAAGGGAAACACCCCCATGAAAAGATCCCTTACCATTTAACTTACAGATCGGCTTAAGTACAACATGTGATGCTATAAGCCGAGGGGTGTTGGGAACATCTGTGACGATGTTATCCGTGACCAGCGAAGTACAAATTAGATAAACTTCGGAAGAAAGAATAGTGACTCTCTCATCCGCAATTGGTGTTAATATAGCTAGCAGTTCCAACGATTGTCTAAAGAGGATATATATGTGTACAATATTCTTGGTAAGTATAGAGTATTTAGAAGAATTTATAAATGGTGGGTGCTAGTTAGGTCCAAGCAAAGATAGTCGTGAAGTGAAGATATCCTGGTACATCTTATCCCCAGGGAGGACAAGAATGAAATAAAGTGTGAGTGACTGAGATAAAAGTCGAAAAGAGAAGGAGAATCCTCCCCAGGGTTCTGTTCTACCTGCAGATGCTCCCTATCCCCCTGATCCGCAGTTTTTTCCGACTTCTGGACGGCCTGATTATGGGCTTCGTCTGGAACGATAAACGTCCCCGAATAGCCCTGGCGACCCTGAAGCGCCCTAAACACCTGGGGGGTCTCGGCCTACCGGACGTCCAACGCTACTATCGCGCAACTGTCCTTCAGCGCATCCTCAACTGGTGCTTCCACACCCACTCCAAACTTTGGGTCTCGCTCGAAAATTTATGGCAGGTAGGAACACCGGGGGTTGTCAGACAATGTCTCTCCCCTTACGGTCCATGCGCTTGCTGTGTGGGACCGGGTGAACATGCTTCTGGATCTGGCACCCCCTGTCTCCCCGTTAGCCCCACTGGGGGGATACCTTTGGTTCCCTCCGGGGGAGAACAGATGGCCTTTTTTGACCCATGGGTGGATGATGGCAACGCCAGTTGCAGGAAACTGATGGAATGGGGTAAGCTCCTGTCTTATAAACTCTAAAAGCCCGCCACGGTGGGTCCCCTATGAATTTTTGGAAATATAGACAGCTCCATCATTTCTTTGCGGTTCATGGCCCCACCATCCGTCCCCAGACCTCTCTTAAGCCCTTTCAGCGCCTGTTCATACAGGACGCCCCCATCCCTCATATGGTCTCTGAGTTGTACCAACTGTTAGGTGCTGCTTCCTCCGCTTCTCCACCCGTCTGTGTTCGGCTGTGGGAACGGGATCTAGGACTACAGCTTTCCGACGCCCAGCTTTCCTATTTTTACAGACTAACCCACTTGAGCTCGGTTGACTCTAAGATGCAAGAAACAAATTACAAGCTCCTGACGCGCTGGTACCGGGTACCGGCGGACTTGGCCCACATTTATCCCTCGGCCTCCTCTGCATGTTGGCGAAACTGTGGTGGCACTGGTACCCTACTTTACTTGTGAAGTCATTGCCAAGTCATTGCCCCCTTTTGGCGCGACATCAAGGAGCATATCAAGTCCGTCCTCGACCTGGATGTGCCCTTCAGCCCCCTCCACTTTCTCCTGCACGTTCCCTGTATGCCGCTCAGCCGCTATAGACGTAGCTTAATGCCTCACCTCCTTAATGCTGCTAGGAGGCTGATCCCGATTTATTGGAAGCGGCTGCAGGTCCCGGGCAGGTCGGAGTGGCGGCGGATGGTAGACAACATAAGAGATGCAGAGGATTGGGTGGCTAAATGTAGAGGGACACAGAAACGCAATGACACAAGGTGGAGACCGTGGCTCGATTATTCGGGTGACCCAGCCGTACTTCCCTCGAGCCTCGATCAGGCCCTGTTGGTGCTGGCTGACCCTTCCCTAGCTGCTCTCCCCCTACCCAACCCTTAGCCCCTTTTCAGTATGGTGTCTTTGACTTTCAGATGGACGGGAGGACCTCATGGAGACGTGGTGCAAGATGCGCTCCAGATCCCGGCAGGTACGACATTCTTTCTTTCTTCATTCCTTGGGTCTTTCCCCTACCTTACTTTCTCCCTTTTCTCTTCCTTTTTTCCTTTCTTTCTCCGTTTCCCTTTTTTTTCTTTTTCTTTCCCCATTTATTTTCTTCTCCCACATGCAGCCCAGCCTACCTCTGGTAGGAGGCTTTGCGAATGTATTGAGCAGACTGCCGGAGCTGACTATGTTGTTTCTTCTTCCCCTCTAGCCCTCTTGGGCCACTAGGCTGGCCTAGGGGCTACGCAGTTTTCCCGTGAGGGCCAGAACTGCTGTCACGCACCCCCCTTCTGCCCGCCGGCCGGGTGTGCTGGGCAGAGTTGTATAAAGTACTCGAAATTTCTACTTGAGTAAAAGTACAAGTGCTCGATCAAAAAGTGACTTGAGTAGAAGTGGAAGTGCTCACAGAAAAAGTTACTTAAGTAGAAGTACTAAAGTATTCAACATTTTTTTTACTTAAGTATTGCAAGTAGTTTTTTCAAAAAATTTGCTACTTAAGTACTAAAAGTAAAAAGTACCAGTAGTTTTGAAAAAAAATTTCTACTCAAGTACTGAAAGTAGAAGTACAAGTACTGTGTTATGTAGTTATTAAAGAAAGAAGTCAAAAGTTTGAACATCATATTGTTTTTTATTATTTCAAATGATTTATTCAAATGATTAACCTGTGTTTGTTAGTAGTTTCTTGATGCACTTTAAGCGCTGTAGCACCATTTATTTGTTTGTTTCATATTTTCTTTTTATTGGAAAGATTTGGTATAGCAGCTTTTATTATACACAGCCTTTATTTTCGTATGCGCTGATTTACAAATGACATTATACACATTTTTTTGAGCTTTATGCAACCTGCCATCTACTGTTCTGGCAGTGGTAATTTTTTTAAAAGTAACGAGTAACTATGCAGCACAAAAAAAATACTTGAGTAGAAGTATCGAAATCATCGAAAAAATGTAGTGAAGTAAAAGTAGAAGTAGGAGAAAAAAATTCTACTCTAGGAAAGTACAGATACCGCATTTCGGTACTTAAGTACAGTACTTAAGTAGTTCTACTTCGTTACTATACATCTCTGGTGCTGGGGAGGGCCCCGGGTCAAAGCGCCATGTGGGGGGAGGTCCGATGGAGGCCGTTGGCCCCCCTCCCCCTTGTATCTTAGTGCAAAGCTGTGTGCTTTGGCCCGGGGCTCCCCTCCCCCCCCCCCTTACACTTTTGACATTGTTGTCACATCCTTTTTGTATGTTTCTCTGTTAAAACTAAATAAAGATTCATTAAAAAAAAAAAAGAGAAGGAGAAATTGCAACAATGAGTCTGCCACCCAGGTGAGATAAAAA
The DNA here is from genome assembly GCF_965119305.1 of Pelophylax lessonae. Classification (NCBI taxonomy): domain Eukaryota; kingdom Metazoa; phylum Chordata; class Amphibia; order Anura; family Ranidae; genus Pelophylax; species Pelophylax lessonae. The sequence goes on along the minus strand of NC_138769.1, from coordinate 382,933,899 downwards.
AAGAATGATATAATGTGGAAACAATCACCAAGTAAAGGTACTCCCCATGGGGGGAAATAATGGTGTAGATAAAAAAAAAAAAACATTAAACAAGAAAAAACAAGAAAATAAAAAGAGGGCAAATTGTATTATATCAGCAAAGTAAAGTATTTACCTGATGCCATGTGTGTATGCCATAGTGCAAAGTACGATGTGTCCCCACAGAAGGAGCGAAGAGGAAGATGACCCATTACAAAAATGGTGCTATTTATGCTTGACGCATTGTCAGGGACATCTGCCAGCATCACTGTGGCTTTGTAAAAGAGGGAAGGTGTAAACCCCCGAGCAACGGATGCCGCCCAGGTAGTTGGCACCAGAAACCCTCATCGAACAATCGCCAGATGGAAGAGCATGCATGGGCACCATGTGAATGATGTCACACGTGCGGCGAGGGGCGTGACGCTAATGCACATTTAGTTTAAGAATCACTGTAGATTGCCATGAGTTTTCATAAAACATTAATATGCTATTAAATTTGCAAAATAAATACTAGGGTATGCTCAAGCCAGTAACCTTTTGGCTGCCATGAAAATATAAGTCATGAGTTTAAACTATGCGGCCTTGCAGCAATCAGGTGATATTTTATTTTAACATTTATAGTAGCATTAACCACTTCTGCCAGAAGGTTTTACCCCTTAATGACCAGGCCATTTTTTGTGATACTGCACTGCGTTATTTTAACTGATAATTGCGCAGTCGTGCAACGCTGTACCCAAATAAAATTGATGTCATTTTTTTCCCACAAAAAAGGCTTTCTTTTGTTGGTATTTGATCACCTATGCGGTTTTTATTTTTTTTGTGCTATAAACAAAATAATACCAACAATTTTGAAAAAAAAAAAAAAAAAAAAAATTTTCTACTTTCTGCTATAAAACTTAGTCAATCAAAGAAATCTAATTTTTTTCATCAATTTAGGCCAATATGTATTGTGCTTTTTGGTGTATTTGTGTATGTGTATTTTTGGTAAAAAAAAATCCCAATAAGTGTATATTGATTGGTTTGTGCAAAAGTTATAGGGTCTACAAACGTTGCAATATTTTTATATCATTTTATTTCATTTTTTTTTTTTTTTTACTAGTAATGGCGGTGATCAGCAATTTTTAGCGGGAATGCGACATTGCGGTGGACAGATCGGACATCGAACTTACACTTTTTGGGGACCAGTGACATTATTCCAGTGATCAGTGCTAAAAAAAATGCACTGTCACTGCACTAATGACACTAGCAGGGAAGGGATTAACACCCTAGAGGGGTGCTTACTAACTGTGTGGGGGATGAACCCACTGGATGAACACAGAGAATTGTGTTCCTGCACTGTGTTCATCTCTGACAGAACGGTGATCTACCTTGTTTACATAGGCAGATTGCCTTTCCTGGGGATGATCACGGGTTGCCAGCGGACATCGGATCCCCCGGACTTGTTGATTGACAACCCTGCTAGGCCTCCTAGTGGCTAGTGAACGAAATGAGGTACAGGTACGTTGATTCGTACAATAGAATCACACTGCCGCAGTAAAAACATGGGGGGCGGTCGGCAAGTAGTTAAAAAAATTGTGTTATTTATTGCTCTCGTTGCTAGTGAAAAGTGTTCTTTACTTTCATCAAATGTCCTCTTTCCAGCTTTTGCTGAGTTTTACCATAGATAATTTGGGAAGCACACACACAGTTACTTCCTGATGCCCTGCCGCTTAACTGCATCCCCCATGAGTAATTTTAATTGCTTCCCCTAATGCACATGCACCTGATGTTTTCATTGATTATCTGCTGATCTCACAGATGGGAAAAACTGCTAGTCACAGACATGTGGGCAGGAAAGTGAGCAGATCCCAAGTGTCCTGCATTTCTTGACACTCAGAGCCCAGAGAGAAGCTGCTGCTCACTGAGTAGGCGAAGTAGTGAAGGAGCGTGTAACTTGTGGTGGCTTCATAGAGATTCAGTTAATAAAAGGAACCACCATAGAAACAGATGTGAATATTTGGAAAACAAAGAAAACTTTACCTAAAAGGAAAAGGGTGGGAGAAAAAAAAAAAACATAACACTTTAACCATTTGCTGATCACCTCACTTACATGTATGGTAGCGGCGCCGCCTCTCTGCACTGGATCACGTATCAGATACGTGATCCAGCATGTATGATTAATCGCCGGCACCCGCTAATCGGCTCCATCACTTAGGAAAATGGAGCTCCAAATAGTGACAGGTGATCTTGCTGTTCTTTTACTCCCTGTGAAGCAGGGGACAAAACAGCAAGATCGCTTAGTGAATGCACCACATAACACACACATTACACATAGTTAAGCACACATTTACCCCTTGATGTTAACCCCTTCCCAGCCAGTGTCATTAGTACAGTGACAGTGTATAGTATTAGCACTGATCACTGTATTAGTGTCACTATTAATTTCAGTTAGGTAGTGTATTCCCCAGCCAACGTCAGCTAGGGTCAGATTGCCCACCATACTTTCAGTCCCAATATAAGTCGCTGATTACTGCCATTGCTGGTATAAAAAAAAAATTCCAGTATCTATACCAGATGCTATAGCCAAAAAATGTAAACTTATTGGGATTTTATTTTTTTTACCAAAGACATGTAGCAGCATACATTTTGGCCTAAATTCGTGAAGAAATTTGATTTTTATACTTTTTTTATTGGATATGTTTTATAGCAGAAAAAAAAAATTTTCTTTGTCAAAATTTTATGGCTTTTTTCATTTATATCACAAAAAATAAAAACCCAGGGGTGATCAAATACCACCAAAGAGACCTTTATTTGTGTAAAAAAAAATGTTAATTTGCATACAGTCTTGCATGACCATGCAGTTACCAATTACAGTAGCGCAGTGCCGAATCGCAAAAAAGCTCTTCCGGGGGTCAAGTGGTTAAAGCTTGGTAAGAACACTTTTTGCCTTGGAGTATAAAGGGCATTGTGCCAGTACTACTTGATGACATCACTGTCTGAGCCTCACTAAGGGATCCTGGGAATGCTCAGGATCCAAAGTCTCACAAGCAGTGTTAATTTGGTTGACTAAAATCTTTTCATTGACTAATTTAAAGCAGAGTTCTGGCCCCAAAATCAACTTTTCACCATCCGCTTGCTTTAATGTACCTGAAAAAGAATTGGATAATTACTATTTTTTTTTTTAATTTACTTACCTTGTTTTTAAAGAAAATATACTTACCTTCCTTCCTCTTCCTCCCTCTGTGGCTGCGGCCTGCACCGTCACTTCCTGCTTGCATTGACTCCTGGGAGATGAGCGTCATCGCTCCCAGGAGTCAATGCGCCTGCACCGGCCCCGCTCGTCACTTACGGTGCAGGCGCGTCATTCCCTGCTAAACAGCTTCTGGGCATGCCCAGAAGCTGTTCAGGGATGACGCGCCTGCCCCGGAAGTGACGAGCAGGGCCGGTGCAGGGCATTCTGGGACTCTGACGCCACTCAAGAGGACACCGAAGAGGACGCTCTGGCTTCAGCTGCCCACACCCGAGATGGCAGCGCTGGACAAGACATTTTCAAGGTAAGTATTTCTTCTAAAATGTAAGTGAAACAGGACAGTTCAGAGGCTATCATTGCTTAAATGCACTAGCCCTGACTGTCCCGGGGGTATTTTTTTCTAAAAAAATGTTTTTCAGGGTGGAACTCTGCTTTAAAACAATTTTAGTCGACTAAAACACAACTAAAACAATTAAGATAAATAAAATACGACTAAAACTAAAATAACATTTTAGTCAAAAGACTATGACTAAAATGAAATCGAAAAATTTACATCAAAGTTAACACTCCTCTGCTGGCCATTTCTAAATAGGCAACACAATTCCATCTAGAGCCTGTAATAATAGCACATTAAAGTTTAAACGTGTATTGCACCACCGCATAAGCATAAATAAGGGGCATCTACTAAGCTGCTGAAAGAGAAAAATTAAGAAAAAGGCTTTTTTTATATTTTTTCATAATATTTAATGTTGGTAATATATTCAGGTAATATGTGTGAGGATAATACAGCCAATAGAGTTTACAGTTTTTGTTTTTTTTTTTTTTTTTGTATTTTAAAGTTGCGCTGTTTGTCAAAAAGCAATATTTTTGTTTGTTTATGAAACTTGGTTTTATTTGCAAAGACGTTATATATCCCAATGGCTAAATCTGTGTCTGTAGTACATGTTCAAACCATAATATCATAAATATTAACGTACGGTATTATTCGATTTTTACTTCAGGAGTATATAATTTGTTTGGAAATTCTAGAGAAATGTTTAAATAATGCATTACAATTAACCTAAACCTATTCGATTTGTAGTTGACTAAAATATATGAGATTTTTTTTTTTTTACTAATTATGAATAACATAAACTCATTGCGTAAACATTGAGTAGGACAGACATGTAGGATACAAATACATTAAAATAATGCTACTGAGTTACAATTTCCATTAAGGCAAAGACTTATCAAAAAGAAGAAATTAAAACAAGTTACATTCTCTCGAATGTACTGGAGATTTTATTCGACTAAAAAAAACTATTAAGATGACTAAAATATGACTAAAACTAAAATGGCAGTTTAGTCAAAAGACTATAACTAAAACTAAATCAAAATTTTCTGTCAAAATTAACACTGTGCACAAGAAAATGCTACAGCAATGAGCAGGGAAAAAAATTCTGCTAGTTTTGGGATCCTCAAACTTTCCATGATTCTGCAAGAATTCTCTTGCCTAGAAGCCAGGTTGTAAGGTCAGCATTTTGTAATTTTTTTTTTTTAAATGTAGGTACAACCTTCACTCATTTTTTTTTTTGGAGGATGGGGGCTGTAAACATAAGCATACCTTGCATTGTCAAAGAATGTTTGCTTATAGGTAAAGCTGTCTTATAAAAAAAGAAGAAAACTCATAGCATAAAGATTAACTCCACTTTTGTTAAAAAAACATTCCCCTCTGGGTGATCTGCAGGCCCGGACTGACCATAGGGCAGACTGGGCATTTGCTCAGTGGGCCGGGGACACATGCTCTGTGGCCAGTTGATGATCAGGCAGCACAGTTGGAGGTAAGCGGTGACCCCAGCCTGGACAGGGTCAACACAGGCCGCGGCCGCCGCTTGCCTCTCGCTGTCCGGCTACGCCTGTGTCTCCCATGGCTGCAGTGCTGAGCTGTGTGAGAGAGATACCACCGCTGACAGTTCCCCTCCTCTCTGCAGGGACGCGAGAGGAGAGCTTGTCTGCTCCTCCTCCTCCTGCCCCTCTCCTGGGTCTGCCCCACCCACACTCCCTGGGGATGTGTGGGCGGGAAGCCTCCATCCTGGGGTGAGTAACCTCACCCTCTCTCCTGCCTCAGTATATAAAACTAATGTAAGGGGGGGGGAGGCTCTGTGTGTGGACTCTAATGTAAGGGTGGGCTCTGTGCAGACTCTGATGTAAGGGGGGCTCTGTGTGGACTCTAATGTAAGGGGGGACTATGTGCAGACTTTGATGTAAGGGGGGCTCTGTGTGCACTCTAATGAAAGGGGGGGTCTGTGCTGTCTTAGATGTAAGGGGGGCTCTGTGTGGATTCTAATGTAAGGGTGGGCTCTGTGCAGACTCTGATGTAAGGGGGGCTCTGTGCGGACTCTAAGTGTGGGCTCTTTGCAGACTCTAACATAAGGGGGGCTCTGTGTGGACTCTAATGTAAGGGGGGCTCTGTGCGGTCTCTAATGTAAGGGGGGTGTGGACTCCAATGTAAGGGGGGGCTCTGTGCAGAATCTGATGTAAGGGGGTCTCTGTGCAGACTCTAATGTAAGGGGGGCTCTATGTGGACTCTGATGTAAGGGGGGCTGTATGGACTCTGATGTAAGGGAGCCTCTGTGCAGACTCTGATGTAAGGGGGGCTGTGTGGACTCTGATGTAAGGGGGCCTCTGTGCGGGAGGAGCTGGAGATCTACACAGTAAGCAGAGATTAAAAGGGGGACATGATTCCTAGGGGCACTGTAATCATTACAGTGCCTCTTTACAGTGCAGTCCCCTTTATATCACAGTGTCCCCTGTACATTAGACAACCTACTCTGAACATCCGGTCACCAGCCGCTCCCCCCCCCCCAGCGCCCCCCCAGGTCTCTGTAAAAATTGGCTGCTCAGTCGAAAATGCCAGGCTTATTTTTTGTCCCAGTCCAGGCCTGGTGATCTGGGTGTACATTACAGGGATTTTAACAAAACGTTGTTGCAGATTCCTACCTTTTGTTATATTCAAGAACTCCCTGTGTGTTTGTCTGAGTCTATCTGGAAGGTGTATCTAATGGGAGTGGTTTCACAATTATCAATCAGCTGCTGCACCTGCAGGGCATTAATGAGCAAAATTGCAGGGTCCGCATCCCTTTAGCCGTGATTTACTATTGGGAGTATCTCACCAAAAATGAAATTTTTTTGTTGCATGAGATGCCGGATATCTGACTTGTATCTTAGTGAAGACTTCTGGGAAAATTAAGGAGCCAATCACACAAGCACTGGGGGGGCTTCCTGTGTACATTCTGTGTACAGAACACCTTCAGGTAGCCATATTGTATTGCACTTTACAGAAAAGTACATGGCTGCAGATTGAAAAGGAAAGGTCATTTTTAATTACAATATGAGTCACAATTGGATATGCTATATTATTTTATTTCCTTTTCTTTCTGGGTTTTTTTTCCTCTTTTCTGTTTTTTTTTCCTCTTTTCTGTTTTTTTCCCCATGAAAGTGGAGTTACCCTTTAACCACTTTACCACCGGAGGATTTTGCTGTCTTCCGTCCAGGCCCCTTTTTGCGATTCGGCGCTGTGCGACTTTAACTGACAATTGCGCGGTCGTGCGACGCCGTACCCAAACGAAATTTACGTCCTTTTTTTCCCACAAACAGAGCTTTTTTTTGGTGGTATTTGATCACCTGTGTGATTTTTACTTTTTGCGCTATAAACAAAAAAAGAGCGTTTATTTTGAAAAAATAACAATATTTTTAACATTTTTTTATATGAAATTCCCCCCCAAAAAAATGTAAAAACCAATTTTTTAAAAAATTTTTGGCCAATTTGTTTTCTGCTAACTATGTTTGGTAAAAAAAAATCACAATAAGCGTATTTTGATTGGTTTGCGCAAAATTTATTGCGTTTACTAACAAAGGGAAAGATTTCTGTCATTTTTGGTGTTTTTTTTTTTAACGCGTAATGGCGGCGATCTGCGTTTTTTTTTGCGGGACTGCGACATTGCGGCGGACAGATCGGACCCTTGACTGACATTTTTGACACTTTTGGGGGTACCAGTGACATTACTGCAGTAATCAGTGCTATATATATGCACTGTTACTGTAAAAATGACACTGGCAGGGAAGGGGTTAATTTTATTGGAGAAGGAGGGGTTAATGTATGCCTGGTGCTTACTGACGTGTGGGGGGGGGGAAGGGACTGAGTGAGTCATGGACAGATCGGATGTCCAGCTATGCTGAACAGTCCGATCTGTCACTCCCTGTCACTATGGAGATCCGCCTGCTTGTGTTTACACAGGCGGGCGGATCTCCACACTAGATCCCCGACGATCGGGGGAAGAGCGGCGGCGATCGCCGCTGCTCCTCCCCTGGCCCGACTCCCGCTGTGACTGAAAACAGCGGGAGCGAGCCTCCGGCGGCGCGCAAGCGCCATCCAGAAGGGGGAGTGTCTGACGGCGTAGTACTACGTCGTCAGACGATAACGAGCCACTCTGCCGCAGTAATATTACTGTGGGCGGTGGTAAAGTGGTTAAAGCTGAACTTCAGACAAACCGCCACATGTAAGCTTTATATTTCTGTCATTGCAGGTTTCATTTTTGAGTGGATTGTAACTACATAGAAAAAGGGGTCTACATTACTTTTGACAACTAATAAAATTACAGCTATAATTTTTGGTGCATGCTAAGAAAAGAAAAAAAGTCTTATTCTTTCTATAAGCAACACCTTACCTTGCCTTTTAATATGTTTTTTAATATTATAAAAATATTGATGACTTTTTTAAGATGATATGATTTCTTCAAATAAAAAAACAATCCATGCTCTCTCATCATCGGAGAAAAAGCTGTGACATGCTGACACATGCAGTCCATAATACAGACTGAGGACACTGGCTTGGTGCATCACAATGACATTTTAATGTCAATAGCCCTAAAATAGCTTCTGTAAGTAATGCAGGAAAAAACAATCTGCATTTAGGGATTAATGTAGTGAAAAGGCATCTTTTTAGCAGCGACTAGTGTATCAATATAAAATTGGATATATATAGCTATGCAAAGCTTAGACTTCAAGATGCTGAAAGTGTCACACTTTATGCATATGATCTATAATTTTAATCAAGCACTTCAGGGCTATGAAGTGCTACAATGTGGATGTTATGGCAACATGGCAAGCTCAGGCTGTCACAAGGACCACATTTCTTATTATAACTGTGCTATTTCAAAACAGTATTTGTAGTGTCATGTATTTCATGGTGGGTAGTGATGTAATTTCATTAATCTGTATATAAGACGCCAAGTGATTTGGACTGCAACGCTTCCTAGATGTCACAACAAGAATTCTATTCATTTAATTTATTCATGGAATTCATTGAAAAGATTCAATGAGGAGAATTTGTAAAAACTGTAACAGCCAGAATTTCAAGCAGCTGTGCACGTAACCAATCAGCTTCTATCTTTCGTTTTTAAAGCTTAGCTGAACAAGCTAAAGATAGAGGCTGATTGGCTACTGTGCACAGCTTCTACAGATTCTGTCTGCTCCAGTGTTGATAAATTCCCTTCACTGAATCTTTTATGTACATTTTGGGCTTCAATATATCAAAGTATCAGTACTTGGAAGTGTTATTATTTCCCCGCAGCTACTTAGCCAATTAGATTAAAAAAATGATTACTGTTCGGATCTGATAGTTTGAATCTCATTGGCAGGTAATGGCAGTTATTAAAATATTTTGTATATCAACCTCTTGTAATCCCCTGTACAATAAATACTCTGTGCCAGACTGCTGCAATACACATGTGCTGATAAAGATAATGCTGACACAAGAAGACAGCAAAAGGAGCAGAGGGGTGCTGTTGCTCCTTCCTTCATTGTCCATTTAGAAGAATGGGGACATCTTCTTGACCAGTCTTGATCTGTCTGAGGTTTCTGAAGCATAAAACTTTTGTAAGAAATATCAAAACTTTTGGCAGGAAAATTAGTTACTATATGTGATTTTTTGTGTATTTAGGTATTTGTATTGTGTTAAACATTTTCCCCTTTTATATAAAGCCCTTCAAAAAGGGTGCATGGAATTTAATTAAATAATTATTGTACTTTAACCAGTTCTGGACCGGAAGGATTTGCCCCTTAATGACCAGGCCATTTTTTGCGATTCGTCTCTTGGTTATTTTAAGGGACAATTGCGCGGTCGTGCTTGCTGTACCTAAATAAAATGTATGTCACTTTTTCCCACAAATAGAGCTTTCTTTTGGTGGTATTTGATCCCCTCTGCGGTTTTTATTTTTTGCGCTATAAACAAAAAAACAGCAACAATTCTGGAAAAAAAAACAATATTTTTCACATTCTGTTATATAACATCCCCCCCCCCCCCCCCCAAAATGTAAAAATCTAAATTTTTTAACATTTTAGGCCAATTTGTTTTCTGCTACATATTTTTGGTTAAAAAAAATCGCAATAAGCGTATTTTGATTGGTTTGCACAAAAGTTATCGCGTCTACTAACTACAGGAAAGATTTATGTCATTTTTATTGTTTTTGACACTTCTGGGGGGGACCAGTGACATTACTACAGTAATCAGTGCTAAAAATATGCACTGTTTCTGTAATAATGACACTGGCAGGGAAGGGGTTAAAACAGTGGTTGATAAGAGGTTAAATGTAAGCCTAGGGGAGTGTTTCAAACTGTATGGGGGTTGGGCTTTTGAAATGATCACAGAGACCTGTGATCCTACATAGAAGGATCACAGACGCTCTGTGATCATTCCAGAGAGAAGAACAGTCAGCTGTGTTTACAACAGCTGACCATCCTTCTCACTCAGCGGGGAACGATCGCAGGTGCCCGGCGGCAATCGGAGCCGCCAGCCCTGTGCATCGAGCTGCCTTAGCTGCAGGCGCGCAAACGATGTACAGCTACGTCGGTTCGCGCAGGAGGGGCTGCCTGCCACAGTAAATCTGCGGCGGGCGCTCCTTAAGTGGTTAAAAAAAGACATCCATGTAATACTGTTTGATCCATTTGAAACCTCACATATTGATAAACTTTGATATAAAGTTATTAGAAATAAAGCCGTCTGTTTTATTTCACAGGTATTAAAGGATAAAGCCCAGTCAAAAACAAACTAACACTAAACCTGCTCTTTGCAACATTCTAAGACTATTCTATCTAACCCTGTAAAGCAAAAATCACTGTACTTACCTTTTCTACACCCGATCCAGTCCAGTCTCACGCTGAGCTGTCAATGAGTAGGTCTAGCGTTGGATAAACCTAGTCAAAAATTAACTAACACTAGACCTGCTCTTTGCCACATTCTAAGACTATTCTATCTAACCCTGTAAAGCAAAAATCACTGTGCTTACCTTTTCTACTTATATCCGGTCCGGTCTCCAGCGACGGAAGCTCTGTGCAAGAGAGGATTGACAACGGCTGTGAAATGAATGGAAAGTGACGTCATCCATAGACTTACTATGGGGCTTCTGTTGTCGAGTGCCTCTCCTGCACCCGCCTCCACATTTAAGCCGCCGTTGACAGCTCAGCGTGGGACCGGACCGGGTGTAGAAAAGGTAAGTACAGTGATTTTTGCTTTACAGAGTTAGATAGAATAGTCTTAGAATGTGGCAAAGAGCAGGTCTAGCGTTAGTTAGTTTTTGACTAGACTCATTCTTTAACCACTTCTCACTTAGGTTTCGGGGATTAGGTGCAGGCATCGTCCCGTTACCATTATTTTCAGCCAGCAATTCTGTAGAAGGCAGATTAATTAGCCACTCAATCACTTCTGCGGGTGGCAGAAGGGGGTCCCACCCCCCTCCCGCCGCCATCTCTCCCGGGCTTTCCGGTCTCATCTCTGAGACGGGGAGCGATGCGGCTGGCGGCAATGGATGCCTGGGACAGAAAGAGAGGAACTGTTGTTTTTTCCCTATGTCTGTAACCCTGGAAACGAGTATTTGTCACTACCAGTTCCGCCCCATAAGTGGCCAGAGAAGCAGCTGATCGAAACCAATCTTGGTCCGATCGGATGCATGGGAGGCCAGAGGAGAGATTTGGGGTCTAATAGACCCCAAATCTCTCCAGGACCTGTCACAGCCCATGCTATCACAAGGGATGCTGTTTATCCCTTGTGATATGAATAAAGTTTGTACAAAAAAAATTGAAAAAAAGTGTAAAGAAAACGCACAAATGCGAGCGCATACATTACTCCCGCATGCATATGTAAATGGTGATCGCACCACACACCTCACAAGGTGAGGTACTGTCGGGAACATTAGGGCAAGAGCAATAATTCTAGCACCAGACCTCCCGTGCCACTCTAAACTGGTAACCTGTAAAGGCGTTTAAAGCGCCGCCTTGGAAGAATTTTAAGCACCATAGTTTGTCGCAGATCCAATTTTAAGGCCCCATGCACACGGGGCGTTAGAAAAAACGTACGTCAATGTTAGTTCTGACGCCGGAAAAAGCAGCTGTAAAAACGTGCTTTCAGTAGCTTTTTCCATTGGCGTTATTGCACGTTTTGTCACGTTGCTTTTAGCAGCGTTTTTTTTTCTTCCATTCAAAATCAATGGTTCCCTATGGGAGCCTATTGATTTGAATGGAGGTCGCACCGCAACACCGCAAGTCGGATCCGACTTGCGGGGTGACTTGCACTGTGAGAATCTTGAGGGGGAACTCCACACCAAAATGGGAAAAAAACGGCGTGGGGGTCCCCCCCAGGGTTCCAAACCAGGCCCTTCGGGTCTGGTATGGAATTTGAGGGTAGCCCCATGCCGAAAAAAACGGCGTGGGGTCCCCCCCCAAAATCCATACCAGACCCTTATCCGAGCATGCAGCCCGGCAGGCCAGGAAGTTGAGGGGACGAGCGAGCGGCCCCACCCCCCCTGGACCACACCAGGCCAGATGCCCTCAACATGGGGGGGTGTTGGTGCTTTGGGGCAGGGGGAGCTCTGCACCCCCCACCTCAAAGCACCTTGCCCCCATGTTGATGAGGACAAGGGCCTCATCCCCACAACCCTGGCCGGTGGTTGTGGGGGTCTGCGGGCAGGGGGCTCATCGGAATCTGGAAGCCCCCTTTAACAAGGGGCCCCCCAGATCCCGGACCCCCTCCTTATGTGAATGGGTATGGGGTACACTGTACCCCTACTCATTCACCACATAAAAGGCAGTGTATGGAAATAACAACAAGAGACGTTTTGGAAAGTTTATTAAAAATCTTCATCCGACTCTTCTTGTCTTCTCCTCTCCGGGGTCTTCTGCTCTTTTGCTGTCTGCCCTTCTTGTCTTCTCCTCTCCGGGGTCTTCTGCTCTTTTGCTGTCCGCCCTTCTTGTCTTCTCCTCTCCGGGGTCTTCTGCTCTCCGGGGTCTTCTGCTCTTTTGCTGTCCGCCCTTCTTGTCTTCTCCTCTCCGGGGTCTTCTGCTCTTTTGCTGTCCCCCTCTTCTTTTGTTCTTCTCTCCGGGGTCTTCTGCTGTCCCCTCTTCTGCTGTCCTCTCTTCTTTTCTTTTCTTCTCCTCTCCGGTCTTCTGCTCTTTTGCTGTCGGCTGTCGGCTCTTCTTCCTCCGGTCCTCCTCCGACGACGTCTCCGCTGATTATGCCTATCTCCGGTCTCTGCAGCTTATTATATAGCCATTAGGGGCGTGGCCCCGATGACGTCATCGGGAGGCCCCGCCCCTCATGTCACAGAAGACCGGAGAGGAGAAGAAAAGAAAAGAAGAGGGGACAGCAGAAGACCCCGGAGAGGAGAAGACAAGAAGAGTCGGATGAAGATTTTTAATAAACTTTCCAAAACGTCTCTTGTCGTTATTTCCATACACTGCCTTTTATGTGCTGAATGAGTAGGGGTACAGTGTACCCCATACCCATTCACATAGGGAGGGGGTCCGGGATCTGGGGGGCCCCTTGTTAAAGGGGGCTTCCAGATTCCGATGAGCCCCCTGCCCGCAGACCCCCACAACCACCGGCCAGGGTTGTGGGGATGAGGCCCTTGTCCTCATCAACATGGGGGCAAGGTGCTTTGAGGTGGGGGGTGCAGAGCTCCCCCTGCCCCAAAGCACCAACACCCCCCCCATGTTGAGGGCATGTGGCCTGGTGTGGTCGCTGGTGTGGGGCCGCTCGCTCGTCCCCTTACCTGGCCTGCCGGGCTGCATGCTCGGATAAGGGTCTGGTATGGATTTTGGGGGGGACCCCACGCCGTTTTTTCGGCATGGGGCTACCCTCACATTCCATACCAGACCCGAAGGGCCTGGTTTGGAACCTTGGGGGGGACCCCCACTCCGTTTTTTTCCCATTTTGGTGTGGAGTTCCCCCTCAAGATTCCCACAGCGCAAGTCACCCCGCAAGTCGGATCCGACTTGCGGTGTTGCGGTGCGACCTCCATTCAAATCAATAGGCTCCCATAGGGAACCATTGATTTTGAATGGAAAAAAAAAAAACGTATAACGTGGCTTAACGCACGTTAAGCAACGTTATAGCAAAGTTATTCAGTTTTTAGCAGCGTCAGGCGTTTTTAACGCTGTAACGCTGGTCCTCAGAACGCGCAGGTCGTGGGTTCTTGTTGCAGCTTAAAAACGCCTAGGCCACTTACAGCTCAAAAACGTCTGAGTGTGCATGAGGCCATAGAATAACATGGAGGGGCGTTTTTAGGCTGCAAAAAGAAAACGCCTGACGCTGCTTACAGCGGCGTTAAAAATGTCCCGTGTGCATGGGGCCTAAAGCATGACATGTTAGGTATCTAGTTACTCAACATAAAATCATCTTTCACATTATACAAACAAATTGGGCTAACTTTACTGTTTGTTGTTTTTTTTTTGTTTTTTTTTAATTCATTATGTTTTTTATGTTTGAAAAACTGCTGTGCGAATACTGTGTGACATAAAAAATTGCAACACACACCATTTTATTCTATAGGATCTCTGTTAAAAAAAATATATATATAATGTGTGGGGGTTCTAAGTAATTTTCTAGCAAAAAAAAAAAAAAAAATGGAAAATTTCCTATCAAATACTTACCGTAATTTTCCTTTCCTGATGGACTCCATGGCAGCATAGGTATGGGTTAACCCTGGCACCACTCCTCCCTTTAGGATCCCACTCCCAAAAATCTTTTCTCTGAGCCAGAGGCCGTGTTCTGTAACTAGCCTACTCATGACTCTGGGAGTGAACTCCTGCTGCCATAGAGTCCATCAGGAAAGAAAAATTATGGTAAGTATTTGATAGGAAATTTTCTAGTTTTCCTCACAGACCCCCATAGCAGCATACATATGGGAAATAACTAGCCATACACACCCAGGTGGGCGATTGCAGAACAAAAGAAAAGGGTTTAATTGACACTGTCAAAAATTAACAGAAGATAAAGAGGCCAGCTCCACACAATAATGAGCCATAAATGTATTGATCAGGGACCGCAAGGCCGCCCTACCAATTACATTGGGAACCACATGCTGCAAAGCCACCCAGGATGTGGACAGACTTCTGGTTGAGTGAGCGGTCCCCTTACCGAAAGAGCCAAGCCCTCTGCCCTGTGAGGCTGTCGGATGGCCCAGACAAACCATGCCACAATCGTCCCAGATGAGGCATGTTTCCCTTTTTCCATTCCGGCAAAAAGAATGAACAGGCGTTCTGAAGCCTGTAGGAAGCTGTAGCTTGTAGAGATATAGCTTCACAATATCTGAGAAATTCCTAGAACCAAAGGAAAGGCACTGCTGAGAGTCAAACTCAGGATTACCTGTTTACTAGACATGTTCTTTAACCAACTAAGCCACAGCACGACCTCTCCCACGTCTAAAGGAGGAAAGTTAGTACTCCAAAGGTTGTCAGATCAAGTCCTTGGTTCCAATGAAAGACTGATGTACCCTTGAAAATTGAGTCAAGCATAGGTGAAAGCACTGCTCGAACTGAAAGAACATTAAGAAAAATTCTCCATGACCAGTGAATCAATCTCTGAGGCTTTTTATGCCGACGTGATAGCCAGGAGAAAGGTGAACATGACAAAGAGGCCTTTAATAGAGACAGCCCTAGAATACCCCGCTCCAATTCCCGAGAGGGGGTTGAGAACAAGAGGGTGATTCCATTTGGAAAGCCTCCGCTTACTCTGAGGTCTGAACCGAGTTAATCCCTTGAAGAATTGTTGGACAGGAAAAGAAGATGCCTAGACCTGGAAACACCTGTGAAGGCCGATAAAGCATCAACTTGTACTCTGAAGGAACTGATCGATAGAGCCAGATCTAAATCCGACTGGAGGAAGCCCAGAATTATTAGAACTTCTACAGTAGATCAGTACATGATCTGTCAGCAGCAGACATGTAATGCACAGACTTTGACTAGATTCTCCCGTAAGCTGTTTGTGTTCACTCTCCTAGCATTCCAGGGAAAGAGAGATGACTCTGGGGGAGCAGCCGAGGACCTCCAATCTCAAGAACCTGACCGTCATATGTAACCGTGCTAGACATGAATGTAGAAATGCACCTAGTGACAGAAGGTCTGGCCTGATGAGAAGGGGCACTGGGTTCTGATAGCTGAACAGTGCAAGCAAGGGGAACCATGGCCTAATTGGCCAATAAGGCATCACTGCCACTACCTTCACAAATTCTGTTTAGGGTTTTCATAGAAAACCCGAGGATGACCAGGACCTGAAGAAATGCACAGCACCCGCTGCATTTCCAATGATCCATCAGGCCATCTGCACCTGAAACACCTACATATGTAGAGACCATTTCATGTTGTCCAACTGTTAGAATATTCTGGACTCTGTGGAAATAAGCCTCTTAGATGTAGGCTAGATTCTTCTGAGCCCAAGACATAATTGGCTCCGCTTCCTGTAATAGAGAACAGGCTGTGAGCCCCCTCTCGTCTTTTAACGTAGGAGACCGCCGTAGTGTTGGCTAGCCTAAGAGCACTGACGCTCCCTTAGTTATATGGTGAAAGGCCTGTAGGGTGCAGAAGCCTGCTCGTAGTTTCAGAATGTTCAACACAATCTTGTGAAATTGACAGCCCCGTCTGCCTTGAGCTATCCCCAACAGGCAGCAAGCGCCACCATCCCATACTGATGGTTTCAAACGTGATTGTGAACCAGGAAATGGGTGCAATGGAATGGCAAATGAGCCAGTTTCTCCATTGCAGCCACCAGGGGACTCACTCTCATGACTGAGGTTATGTAGATGACCAGAATTCTGCTTCCTAGCTCCCACTGCTTGAGAAACACCTTCCAGAAGGACTGCATTCTCCGGAGCGTCCACTTTACCATCGGATTTATAGACACCATAGTGTCAGTCATTTAGACACTGAACGGCGCGCAGGTGGGAAGAAAATAGGGCCAGGAATATTCAGTTCCAGAACATCAGGATCCAGAGACAAAGCAATGGTCCTCTTGATTATATCGAACTGGGCCCCGGTGCACACAAGAGACAGAGTGGGCTCCAGGTGTCTCTTTTCCAGAATCAGCCACCAGCTGAATTGTGAGGAGCAGCTGCCCTCTGTCTTGGGACAGTAGTAGAAGAACATCTAAGTAACTATGCAGGCGTATGCTCCTTGCTTTGATAAAGACCTTAACAACCAATAAGATCCTTAAAACACACAGGGTAATGTTGAAAGCCTGAATGGTAGACAAGCAAGCTGGAGATGGTCTTGACCTACAGAGAACTGAAGAAACTTGCGGAAGTCTTCTACAATGGGGACATGAAAGTAAGCGTCTATAAGGCCTATTGAAAATGAGCCAGTCACCTGGCTGGACCCCCTATGAATCAGGGACAATGTTTCCATCTTGAACGTCTCCTTTTGATGAAAATTTGTTTAGGTGTGCGAGGTCTAAAATTGGCCTCCGTAAGCCGCTCCTCTTCATGACCATAAAGAGAGGCGAGTACATGCCCTGAAATCTCTCACATCCTGGAACTGGCACAGCAGGACTTTGCAACACCAGTGGCTTTACACAATACAAGAGTAAATGCTTAATTTTACCTTAGAGTGAGGCAAAATCCGTGGAAATGAATCCCGGACGAGGAGGACATCTAAAGGACCATGCGTGTCCTAAAAAGACAGCTTTGATGTTGCAATAGTCTGAGGCTCAAACTCAGTAGCTTCTTGAATACCCAAGGTCGAGCTTTTAGTATACTTCTAAGGGGAAATTTGGCCCCTTCACCAGTGCTTCTTAAAATCCAGACCTGATCTGTAAAAAAAAACATGCGACCCTCGCACGCTCTGAACTTTGTCCTCTAGACTGTGTCGTCTACCGGCCTAGTAGGCGCCGGTCCTGAGACAAAACCCAACTTGCCAACTGTGGCCCGGGTTACGGTGCTGACCAGCTTGCCAAAAGATGAAGCTCCCTCAAAGGGATCTTATACTAGGCCTGTTAGAGGCTGATTTAGCAGGCCCCAGCCATAGCACTCACTTTGCCGTAACTGACGGGAGCAAAACCCATTCCACTATGCGGATGATGTCAATTGGCGCCTCACCATGGAAACCGACACCAGCTCCGGCTCCTGAACTACAGAGTTTCTGAAAATGCTCTTGAATACTGCATCCGCATTCTCCTTCCACTTTTCCATCACTTTAAACATGGCCACAAGAGCCCTGGCCGACTTTCAGGCCATTAACTGCATCTTCCAAGGAAGAGCGACATGCTTGCTTGCCTCATTAGGGCTTCAACAACTAGAGAGGCTTCCTTTTAGATGCTTCACATCCTTATCTCTGAATGGATAGAGCTTGGCCATCTTGCTCAGAAGGGAGGTGACCTTGCTCCACTCATCCAAAATGATGTCCCTTCTTTCCGTTAGCAATAGGAAATTGAAACACTCTCTCTAGAGGTGCTTAAAGAACTTCCTCTTGCTTTGCAGGAGACTCTACAGGTTCTCACTCGTGTAAATGCCTCCTTCATTGTCTTGACCAAGAGTGTCACAAAGGCAAAGGGACTCATCTCGCTCTGCCTCACTTTTTTCTTCATAGATGGATGGCTTCATTAGGGCACTCTTTAAGGGTTTTTTGCACTACGCGCCTCACCAGATATTCCATTTGCTGGAAATTACCATCCCCTTTCCAACCGCCTGGGCTTAGTATGGCTCACACAGAGACATGCCCTCTGGGACCTAAGTCCTGCATCCCCAGCAGGCTCCTTCTATGTAGTGGCTGACATAGCGGTGGATGTGGTGCCTAAAGGAGGATTCAGAGCTTCTGCAATGAAGGCTGGACATTGACAGTGACTTTAGATGACTAAATCTGGCAGAAGAATATTGATGTAGTGACCTATTGAGGTCTACATCATCTTGTGCCGTGTATTGTCAATCTGACCTAGAAGGACTTAAAAACCTAAAAAGAAAACAAAATAGGGTAGAAAGGAAAATGATTAAAACCTCAAAAGGAGTGCCCAGGCAAGCAAGGAAAAGAAAGGGTTAAACACACCCTCTCATCCCTGCCTACACAAGGGCTGATCACAAGGTGGGGCAGTGATACATCTGTAGTGTGGTATGTGCTCCAGCCGCTATAGGCTGGAAGACACTGGAGCCAGGGAAGAAAAACAGACAAACACACACCTCTGCTGCCATGGAATATGCAAAATAAAAGTATACATCACCGTGCACGGCATCCCCTACGACCATGCCTGGATCCAGAAGACGCTGCTGCACGGGCCCAGGGTGTTTATGACCACCTACTAATAGCAAGGCTCTAAGGCCATACTGCCCCTTTGCCTGCCAATAGCCAAGCTTAAGCTCTTCATGGCATCATATCCATCACCCTTCTCCACCCCGCTAATAGCTGGGGACTGCTGGAGACTCCACTTGGCACCAAAAACATCGCCCTTCTCCACCCCGCTAATAGCTGGGGAATGCTGGAGACTCCACACATCTTCCAGGGCACAGCTTGCCAAACAACCAGGCCTCGTTCGTGAACAGATCATCCAAGGTAAGACTTCAACCATACTGGTCCTTATGAGGAGGACAAAAAAGGAACAAGGCCTCTGGCTCAGAGCAAAGATTTATGGGAGTGGGGTCCTATAGGGGAGGAGTGGAGGCAGGGTTAACCCATACGTACTCTGCCATGGAGTCTGTCAGGAAAGTAGATTTTTACATGTTAGAGAGAAGTGTCAGAATAGGCATGGGAAGGAGGTGGTTAAAAAAAAAAATACTAGACAGGTTTATACTTCCCTGGTCTGTGCAATGTGCACAGAGTTGCCTCAAACCTCCTCTTCTCAGGTCCCCTGCTGGTGCTCCTGGCTCCTCCTCCTCTTGGTGTGCCACCATAGGAAACCTCTTCCTAGCATGGCACACTTGAGGGCTTGATCCTGACCTCCGCTGCCTGTGTCCATAGACACAGCTCGGCCCGGCCCCCTGCTCCTTCATCACTGGCGTTGATTGACAGTAGCAATGGCTCCTGCTGCCTCAGAAAAGCCCATGAGACCAGGAAGTGAGAGGAGAGTGCCACTGCAGATGGGCACAGCACTGAATCAAATTAGGACTCAGGTATGTATTAGCAGGGGTGGGGAGGCAAAATGCAGTAAGGTAAAAAATGTTTAGGCTTTAGAACGACTTTAAGGATAAGTGCAATTATCCATAACAACCAATCAGATTTCAAATTTAATCAATTAAAAGTAGTTAGTAGCATTTATGAATTGTAATCACTATGCAGTGCAAAGGGTTTCAATTGTAATTTATTTTTATAAAAATGTTTTGGACTTCATCTAGTATAAATATCATAAAATTAATATTAATACCAAGTTACTATGCAATCCAATTCTCTAAATCTGTCAGTAATATCTAAAATGTTGTAAACCATTGTGTTGTCACAAGTGTCATTAATATATATATATGACTTTGCCATCCATCTTACTGATGTAAATAGAGCCTGATCAATGCAAGACATATCATTCGTCTACGCAGAATAATCTAGATGAGTGTCTTATATTTTCTAAAAAGCACTGTTTGTCTTAAAGGGTGCATACATAAAACCCAAAGACCAGACAGAAATTACATTAATTGGCAAATTTAGCACAGAAAAAATATTTGAACTTCTTTAAAGATGTAATAATCTTATGCTAGAAAGAAATAGGAATTTAACATGTTGCATTGTAAGTTCTGTCAAACTTTCTAAAGCCAACAGTAATGAAGGTATTACACGTGGTGCTAATTAGTCAATACGCCCATTCTTACAAAAATGTGAGCTTTGGAATTTTATGGGATTTATGTCTGCAAGTCTTAATCCACCAATTTCATCTAACTCTCTAACATTTTTCAAAAATGGAAATGTCAGTTTTGGGCCTATTCTTTAAATTGGAATGTTTCATGGGTTTCTGTCTGATGTTTTTAGTTGGCTATAAAAATGGAGATCATAAGTTGATACAGTGAAATAGAAAACTACTTTTAGCAGCTATTTAATAATCCTAGTATGTATTGCATTTTAACGTATTAAATATACTACTTAAGACCTACTTTTGAATTTATTAAATATAGGCTTTCAATATGTTGCTAAGCATTTAGTTTATTCATTATACAGATTATGAGCCTTTTTTAATGATTAACTAACTTATGATTTAAGGTTAAAGCATGTCTAAACCTAAACAAAAAAAGGTATTATATTGCAGTTTAACAGTCCTTAGAAGAGGAGATCATCAGTTTACAGAAGGAAGAAAAAGAATGTTTTTTCTTTCAGTTCAAGCACACAGGAAGTGACAAGGACATTGCTTTTTGGCAAGATCAGCAGGTATTTTCTGCACTTGCTGGAAATATTCTTGGTCCTAAAAAATGTAGCCAGCACCCCTGAAAACTGGAAAACTGCAATATATTACATTTGACTTCTAGGCTTTAGTTATCTTTTAGGAAGAATTGTAGAGCCTTCCATTTTGCACTTCTCATTCTTCAAATGATAGTTAATCCACTCTCATGCTTTTGGTTTAAACACTTTGAGTCACTAATCCAAATCAAGTATGCAGATAAGAAGTTTGACTTTCTTATGGAGCATACCTGTCAGCGCCTCTAAGTATTAAAGCCAGAGGGTCAAAATAATACCCAGGCAACTAGCATTTTTGTAGGAATATCAGTAATTTCAGTCTATATTAACCATCATACTTATTTTTCTTATTTACATTTTTTTTAGGTAGAGCTGGCCATTGTAATGGAGAGTGTCAATAGCTAGAAGCTTTTTTTGGGGGGAGTGAAAATATTTTTCTTAAATTTAAATTGTGCAAGAAAAACATTTTAAGTGCAATTAAATATTTGTTTAGAGAAATTTTCTGACTTGCACTACTTTGAAAATCAAGTTTTTTTCCCCCATTTTTAGGGAATACAGCATGGGAATAATTTGGAAAGTTTGCAACCCAGAAGTAAAACTTGCTGTTATATTTGAAAAGCGAAAAGTGAAGTTTTAATAGGGTTGGTCATTGACTCTGTAGTCTGCTGACCTTGGAGCACTTGTGCAAAGTATGTTTCATTATCCTAGCTACCTAAAGCAAAAAGGTAAGCAAGACAAAAATTAGATTTACCATGCATTTCAGAAGATAAAGTCAGCAGGACAACATAATGATACTGACTCTGTCCTGTCATTACCTGGAACTCGACGTTCCATGTTCTTAATGCTAAAATATGTTAAACTTGAAATGTGTCCTATGTACCCCGTCTTACTTTTTTCTACATTGTGTATCCTCTATTTGTTATAATATATAATATTAATAATCTAATAATATTCAACAAACTCAGATTGACCAAAACAACACAGCTGGGATATTTGTTATAATATATAATATTAATAATCTAATAATATTCAACAAACTCAGATTGACCAAAACATCACAACTGGGATTTGAATTGATCACTAAATACACGTTTTTCTTTTTGGAATGGGTTTACAATCAAGCTCCTGTTATTTATTTTAACAGTTTTTAATTTAAAAACACTTTTTGCCCTCTTTTAACTGAATTATTGGTGACATCTCCTTCTTCTTCCTAACTTAACTAATTCAATGCGTTATTAATTAGGAAACAGTCACGTGGGTGGCCCTTTGCCCTAACTGACTGCCCTGGCTACAGACTCTCTCCACATCCCCATGTAATATCACTGTGTGTCTCAGTCTCCACTTACCATGCACCATTAATGTTACAGGGGAAGAGGGGGAACAAGTATATGCTCCTAATACTTAGAGTTACTTGGGTATTCTTTTTTACTCCTGGGGCAAAATAGAGTGATAGGAGTGAAGGGAAGATTAGTGCATGCTGTTGGTGAGACCTCCATTAAGCATGGTGATTTACTTTTTCAGATTACAGATTGAGATACTTACAAATGTTTATTCCAGACTGGTTCATGAAGATGCAATTGAGACTGGCACTTTAGTTAGTTAGGATAGATCTATGATCTGTCTACCAGTCTGTAACTATTTTATTAGAGGATGTTAAAAAGTTTCCACATTTATAATAGATATCACTGTTGCTTTATTTGACAGTATGAAGGGGATCAAAAGCAAAATTTTCTTGCCATATCTCTATTATCCTTATTACTGTGTCAGAGAACTTTAATTAAACAAACATAATGGCGTGTACTGAAGCAGTACTGTGTATCTCTGTAGCTGTAATGGCATATAAAATAATTAAAGAGGCTTGTCTGCCATGATTGTAAAACAGTATGACAATGAAGAGGCAACTCTTCATTTATTTTGTGTTCATTTATATGAGCTGCAATTCTGAAGAAGAGAGTATGATCTGGTGCCTGAATATGGGACAGGATTTCTTTTAGGCTTAAAACCCAACTCTGACAAAATTGACAGAGCCCGTTTTCTTCTGCTGCTGTGCTCTGAGTGGTCCCGCCCGACTGATGATCCTTTGTCGGTCATCTTGCGGGGGACTCGGGGACCTGCGGTGGGGGGGAAACACGGACTCCATGCTGCATCATTATAGTCAAATTTGGGCAGTGGATAAAATGCAATACCCCCCGCTGCACACCCTCACCCCTCTGTGGCATAATGGGACTCTTCCGGAGTTCTGTTCGGTACCAGCCTCTGCGGTATGGAGTGGCAAAGGTATATACTACCTCTCGCACATCCTACAGGGGTCCGCCCTTCGCACCTTTGATGACCTTCGCACGTCACATTCCCTCCCGGATTATATGCTATTCCGGTACTACCAGATTAGACACGCTTTCCAGACTCAATTCCCGACGGACATGTCCCCGTTAGAATTCCTTCCTGTCCTGGAGGTAGTCAAGAGCATTGAACCTCGCCACCTGATTTCTATCCTGTACTCTGAACTGCACTCACCCTCCTCCACTACCATTGCGTACGCTGTTAAAGCTAGTTGGGAGCCGGAGGTGGGCGACATTGAGGTCGAGGACTGGAGCGAGGCCCTCGAGATGTGCCAAAAGGTATCCCCTAAACTATCTGATCATCTCACCCAACTGTTTATTATCCACCGCACCTACCTTACCCCTATCAGACTGGCACGCTACCAGCCTGGTCTCTCTCAGGAATGCCCCATGTTTCGTTCGTCCCCAAGCACATTCTTTCATTTACTCTGGCACTGTCCCCGGGTCCAGGGTTATTGGCAACAAATTGTGGCCTTTCTACACGACACTATGGGGTCTCCTCTACAGCTGGACCCCAAGCAATGCTTGCTGAGTATATACCCAGAGGAAGACATGGATAAATTCACGAAAACCTTTTTACAAGTGACACTTTTTATCACCAGGAAACTGGTAGCCAGGCAATGGATGCGGAAGATGCCCCCTCCTGACTTTCAACTGTGGCTGAAGGAAGTTAATTCTGTCCTCCCATATCACAAAATAATGTATATGAATCGAGGATGTCCCACCAAATATAAGAAGATTTGGGACCGATGGCTCCAGAACTCAGACACATGCGGCTAATGCTCGCCTCTACACTACTCTGCTTATGTAATGTAATCTGTAGGAATGCACCGACTGTATTGTTCTCTGCCACTGCACTGTGCTCTCCTTTCTGATTGCACAGTTACGGATGTTATTGTTAAAGTTTGTGTTTTTTACTTGTAACATGCTGGTTCTTTTTTTTTTTCCAATAAAAATCTCTGTTTACAAAAAAAAAAAAAACAACTTTGGGCAAAGAAAATGTATCCCTTGCAGTGGGGCTGTACCTGCATTGCAAGGATTAATTGCTCATTTTTGTCCAGGGGAGAGAAGAAAACCTTATACTCACCTGATCCTCTGCTTCACTAGAAAAGGATGCTCACCCACGATCCAGTGGTAGACTGCTCCTGGCGTCCTCACATCCAGAGCAAGTCTATGGAGCCTGCTCTGGGTTTTATGACACCAGGAACGGTCCACCATTCAAGACGCTAGACCATAGGGGAGGGGGGGCTGGGTACTCAACCAGGCAACTATATATGTGTGATAATATGGTGTTCATTCATCTAAACTGTAGATGTCACTAACAGTTGTTACATGTATAATAATTACTGTAAAGGCTGTGGGACCATTCTCAAAGCGCAGTACGGCTTGCTCATGTGCAGTAGGAAGCCGGCTGTGAAGGCACAACCTGTCACAGTCAGCATTCCAAACTAAAGGTGCCAGTGCCGGGAACCCAGAGTCTAGTGAGGAACTAGCCTGGGTGAGGACAGTGCTGGATCACTGCACGGGCTAGGTGTCCTTTTATGAAATGTCAGTGTAGACTTTTCATTTTTTTTTTCTAGAGTGAAGATTTCTCTTTAGTTTGAGTTCCTATTCCTGTTATGACATACTGTATTTTTGGGTGGCTGAACTTGATATTAAAGTACTTTATAACTACTCTGCCTCCCAGATAACAAGACTCACCAAGACTGATGATGCAATATATGTTCTAGCTCTATAGCAGCCTGCACCTTTTTTCCACACCCCAGTGGTGTGTTTGGAATTAAATGTTTGAGAATGACATACTTGCTAATCAGAAGGACTTACCTACTACTATAAAGCATGTTTTACTTAGTCATAGTCTTCGACACAGGGGCGCGTATTTTCTATAAACTCCCAGAATCAAGTGGGATTTATTATACTGCATTAAAAAAACTTCTTTGCGTGTTTACGTAAACATAGTTGTAGAGTGATCTAAATTCTGACAGCATAATAGCGAATCCACAGTACAATTTATAGCAGCTTTAAGGCCACATTTACACCTGAGCGTTTTGTAGCTTGAAGCTCGAAGCTACAAAACGCTGGAGGAGAAATAATCAATGATTCTCTATGGAGATGGTTCACATCTCCACTCCAAGTCGCCTGAAGCATGAAGCTCAAAAAAGTTCTGGAACTTTTTTTTGTAGCTCAAATCGGGCAGAAGAACATTGAAATTAGCAATTTGCGTGTTTTTGTGCGCGACTTGGTGCTTTTTTTGCACAAATGAAAAGTTACCTCCCAAAAGGAAATGACAACATTTTTAGCAGGGAGTCCCAAAGCAGCCATATCACACCTGGAAAAATGGAGGATTTAACCCTGTTTGATCCGGAGTCATACATACGTATGGTCAAGGAGCGCCCTTGCGTATACGACAAGAAGGACTCAAATTACAAAAGCAGGGCCAAGAAGAGGAGGGCCTGGGATAATATTGGTCAGCAGGTTTTCACAGACTGGAATGCTTTTGATGCAAATGTGAAAGATGACAAAAATAAGTTTAGCACTCATTCTGCATATGTTTAGAAATGTCACTGCATGGTATTTATCTGATTGCATGTTTGAACTGAGTTTAGCATGCAGGCTGCTTTTATTAATCTTTGTACCCCATACAGCTTACCCTGACAGGCCCCTATAGGTAAATAGATACCTAACATGTTATGGTTTAAAATTGCGCACACCAATAGAATGTCGACAATCTACGATACTTAAATTTACCCAGGAAGCAGATGAAAAAATATTAAAACATAGCAACAAATGATGTAACAGATGATGATTTTTCCTATTGGCTAATAAAAAAACGAAAAAGCTCAAAAACTCCCTGCAAAACGCAAAATGCAAACGCGTAAAAATGCTGTAAAAAATTGCGGGAAAACGCTACGCTCAAGTGTGAATGCAGCCTAAGAGACTTTCTTAAAGCCTAGTACACATGGGCCTAATGTCTTGTGGCATTGGCCGGTTCAATGGAAACCAGCCGAAATTCGGCCCATGTGTACTGCAGTCGGTCCAGACAGAAGGGCGGCTTCTGTTGAAGGGGCATGACCAAAAAATTTCTGTTAATCTGTCCCAATCAGTGATCTCGGCAAAGTCCAGAATACAATAAAACTGCAGGGGAGATCGCTGTACTAACATTGGATAGTTAGTACAGCAGCTCCTCTTGAGCTGTCAGTATTTTTTTGTTCAACCCTGCTGGGTTGAATGTAAAAGCAATACTAGTGTGTATGAGGCTTTACAGAAGGATTGTTCTTGGAACATGTTTTAGCTCTAGCAAAGGCTATTGCAATTTCAAGCCAAACTGAAACTGCTGTGGCTCAGGCAAAACCCTCAGTCAGGGGACTAATAGTACCATGCAAGCTGTGAATTCAAAAACTGTCAGTGCACATAATCAGGGCGGATACAAAGGTATAACAAGAGATATATCTATACTGCAATGCAGAGCTGCACATACAAATACTGCTTCAGGTGTGGTTTAACACAGCACATTGGAAACTATGCAGCATGTCCCCCAAAAGATACACAATACTTTACTTGTACTGCCCGACCGATTGGCAAAGTTACTGCTCCAGAGGTTTATAATCTCAAGTATGGATAAATATCATGCTTTCATTCCAGATAACATGTTGTGCACTGTACCTATTTCTACTGCCATATTTCCCAGGAGTCCCAGTATTTCAACAAAATCCCAGCATCTTGCGGATCCAGGCTGCTTCCCAGTGCCGGAGAGTTTTTAGCAGTTGGGTTCTCTAATTTACCTTGCAGGTCTAGCAGGGGCATATTAGCGCCAGGCACCCAGGACATTTACCCTGTTGTGCCATAGGTCCCTGATGGTGAGATGCTCAGTCATTGCAGCAGTCGCATCCCTTCCCTCACAATAAAAAGTGTCAGAGCTAAGAGATCCTTTCCCTAGGCTCCACCTCAGCTCTAATGTGTCTCATCAGACATGAGGTGGAGCCTGGGAAGGAGGACACCTCCCGACATTGAGAATCTGGGGGGGAAGTAACAAACATTTGTGCCATGAATAGGAAGATTTGTGTTGGGGAAGACCATATGCTACTGGGAGGAGAGATGTGGAGGAGGGGGGGATAAAAAGATGTGTGTTGGGGGAGATTTGTGCTTGTAGGGGGGTTTGTGATAGAAGGGGGTGGAGTTCTGCTGGCAGGGGGAATTGAAAGGAAGAATTTGTGCTGAGAGGGGGATTGGTGGAGAAGACTTGTGCTGGGAGGGAGATTTTTCCATTGCTTAAAAAGTTAGGAAATCTCCTGTATTCTTCATATTGAGGAGGCCTAAATGGAGAGGCAGAGGCTTTGCACAACAAAGCAGTGGTTTGGCTACACCAGTGGTGTCAAACTCATTTCATGTCCTGGGGGGGCAAAGAGGAGCCTTTCTACAGCTGCACAGAGGAGTGCAGGATCTAGCAAAGGAGTTCTTTCCTTTCTGCTGTCGACCACAGAGACAAGGTGGGGGCAGAGACAAGGGGGTGCTGCAGCTGCAGGAGAGGTGCGAGGGCCACATGAAATGGCCTGGGGGGCCACATTCGGCCCGCGGGCCTTGTGTTTGACACCTGTGGGCTACACCTTTAGGAGGCAGTAAAAGTCTGCCTTTTTTCACAGTAGGTGTGCTAAACAGCCAGACCACATGGAGGAGGTTGTGAAGTGGCTAACCAAGCATTCCTCATCCTCCTCCTCCCAGGACCAGAGCAACAGCTGCAAATGTGCCCATTACTTCCTTCTTCTCTACAGCTAATCCCACATTTGCCCCACAAATTATCATAGAGGTGTCAGCTGAACTATTACAGCACAACATCAGTAATTTGATGCAGGAAGATTCACAAGAATTCATGTTATAGGATGTTGAGGAAAAATGTGCAAGGAGCATAAATGGAGGTGACAACAGGTGAGGGCCAGCAATTGCCACTGATGTTTCTGCAGCTGAAGCTTACTGTCAAGTGAACACCTTTGGAATGAATTAAAGCGCAGACTGTGAGCCAGGCCTTCTCATCCAACATTAGTGCCTGACCTCACAAATGCGCTTCTGGAAGAATGGTCAAACATTCCCATAGACACACTCCTAAACCTTGTGGACAACCTTCCCAGATAAGTTGAAGCTGTTATAGCTGCAAAGGGTGGGCGAACTCAATATTGAACCCTATGGACTAAGACTGAGATGCCATTAAAGTACATGTGCATGTAAAGGCAGGCATTTCCAATACTTCTGGCAATATAGTGTATGTTGTAAATATGAATGATGAAGGACTGATAATTTAATGTAATTATTAGTATTTTTGTGGAAACAGGAGTGTGCAGACAAGGATATAACGCAAAGTCTTTCAATTCAAATGAATTTCTTTAGCAATTTGGTTATTCCAGGGAGTAGCATTTATTGGATCCCAGAACAGAACAGATGACAATAGTCAGCAGTCTTCAGAGTCCCATTCAATAAGCTTTTCTGTCATAGCAAACATAGCAAGACCTCAAGTAATGGATACTCGTGGAACAGGCAAAAACGATGATTCCATTGAAAACGGCACTGTGGTGTTACCCTGGCCTGCCCCCGGACCTGAAGCGCCACCCTTTATTAGGGACTAAGCTTTAGCTATGAGACGGGATTGAGACATTCGCTCATGACCTTGGAGTCCCCCTTGCTCCCTGTCATTGGAAACCCCGGTTTTCCACCGGGTCTCTCTTCTCCCTCATTTGCGACGCTGTGCGGTAGGGGCCAAGATCGAGTCTCCAAGTTCCTGAGCTCAGGGAGATGGCCCTCCCTGGCGGAACTGACCAACTCCACTGGTCCCTATGCCCTTCCATTTTTGCAAGCTCTTCAGCTGCACTATTTTCTTCACTCTATTCCCAATCCAGGGAATTATGCTCGACAACTAACTGACTTTGAAGAATATTGCTCAGAGGTAGACCTTTTACCCCATACTCTTTCTAAGCTGCACGGGTTGCTTTGCATGTCACCGGAACTCCCCTCACTCCCGCACATCAAAGGGTGGGAAACTGATTTGCAACGCAACTTTTCTCCAGCCCAAACACAAAATATTATCAACCTTGCCCTTAAATCCTCTATCTGTACAAAAATAGGAGTCTAACTTCAAATTGCTGACTAGATGGTACCTGACCCCCCCACCAGTTAAACAAATAATACCCAAACTCGCCTGCCACCAGTTGGAGATGTTGGAGGGACCACGGGACATTGCTCCATGTCTTTTGGGACTCCCCGGCTCTGAGACACTATTGGTCCGAGGTCAGGAACATCTCCCAGAAGTTTATGGACCACCCTCTCTCTGATGATCTGGGTTTTTTCCTTCTCCATGTCTCTAAGATTCCTGTAAAACAATACAAGAAGTCCATTCTTAGGCACTTACTGAATGCCGCTAAAGCCTGCATCCCACCTCTCTGGAAAGACCCACACCATCCTACCATTGCGCAATGGTTGCGCTCCATAGAGGATATTAACAAGATGGAAAATCTGGTCCTTTCGGGGCAACATAAAAGTGATCTGTACCATTAAACCTGGGACCTTTGGAACATCTTCATTCTCTCGGATGAGGGCATGGCGTTGTTGCTCTGATGTCTTCAGGGGCACTGGGGGGAGGGGGGGGACTGCCTGGTGGATGGGGCCTGGATGGTTCCCCCCCTCAATACCTCTCATTTGTGGGGTCGCATCCCCTCTTCCACTGTGAGCGGCCTTCCTTGCTGACTCATACCCTGAGCCTTTCCACATTCTAAAATACCTCCAACCACTTTTGGGGTTACCAGTGACATTACTGCAGTAATCAGTGCTATACATATGCACTGTTACTGTAAAAATTACACTGGCAGGGAAGGGGTTAACTGTATTGGAGAGGGAGGGGTTAAGCCTGTCCTAGGGGCGTGCTTCTAACTGTGATGGGACATGGCTACTATTGTAAAAACAGAGATCAACGGTTCTACATAGTAGAACCGTCTGATCTCCATTTTTACACAGGGGAGAATGACAGGCGGCTTGTTTACATAAGCCGCCCGCCTTTCTCCCGCTCTACCGACGATCGTAGTGTGACCGGCGGACATCGGGTCCGCCGGTCACACGCAGGGACTCCTCCGTGAACGACCCGGGGCGGGCACGCGCTCGCCCGCTATTGGCTCACAAGCCGGTCACAGGCTAGTGACGTATATATACGTCACTTTGCCTGGCCGGGGCTGACCGCCGCAGTATATCTACTTGCGGCGGTCGGCAAGTAGTTAATCTCCTCTTCTCAAGAGAGAATAAATTCAGTTCCTGTAATCTTTCCTCATAGCTGAGCTCCTCCATGCATCTTATCTAAATGTTGGCTTACTGAAAAGAATGTCCATAGTATGCACTCAATAACTGGTCAGGGCTTATTTTGCATGAGTTACTGCATCAATTCTGCGTGGCATGGAGGTGATCAGCCTGTGGCACTGCTGAGGTGCTATGGAAGCCCAGGTTGCATTGATAGAGGCCTTCAGCTTGTTTGCATTGTTGGGTCTGGTGTCTCTCATCTTCCTCTTAACAATACCCCACAGATTCTCTATGGGGTTTAGGTCAGACGAGTTTGCTGGCCAATCAAACACAATGATACCATGATCATTAAACCAGATATTGGTACTTTTGACAGTGTGGGCAGGTGCCAAGTCCTGCTGGAAAATTAAATCAGCATCTCCAAAAAGCTGGACAGCAGAGAGAAGCATGAAGTGCTCTAGAACTTCCTGGTAGAGGGCTGCGCTGACTTTGGACTTGATAAAACACAGTGGACCAACAACAGCCTATGACATTGCTCCCCAAATCATCACTGAGTGTGGAAACTTCACACTGGACTTCATGCAACTTAGATTCTGTGCCTCTCCACTCTTTCTCCCGATTCTGGGACCTTGATTTCCAAATGAAATGCAAAATTTACTTTCATCCGAAAAGAGGACTTTGGACCACTGAGCAACAGCCCAGTCATTTTTCTTCTTAGCCCAGGTAAGACATTTCTGACATTTTCTCTGGTTCAGGAGTGGCTTGACACAAGGAATGCAACAGTTGTAGCCCATGTCCTGGATATGTCTGTGTGTGGTGGCTCTTAACCGGTTGCCGACCGCCGCACGACTATTTACGGCGGCGGTCAGCCCCGGCCAGGCAAAGTGACGTATATATACGTTACTAGCCTGTCACTTCCTTGTGAGCCCGCCCCGGCTCGTTCACTGGGAAGTCAGTGCGTGTGACCGGCGGACCCGATGTCCGCCGGTCACTCACGATCGTCCTCCGTGAAGGGAGAAAGGCAGGCGGCTGATGTAAACAAGCCGCCTGTCATTCTCCCCTGTGTAGGAATGGTGATCATACGGTTCTACTATGTAGGACCGTTGATCACTGTTCCTACACTAGTAGCCATGTCCAATCACAGTAAAAAGCACGCCCCTAGGGACACACTTAACCCCTCCTTCCCCAATAAAGTTAACCCCTTCCCTGCCAGTGTCATTTTGCAGTAACAGTGCATATGTATAGCACTGATTACTGCAGTAATGTCACTGGTAACCCCAAAAGTGTCAAAAATGTCAGTCAATGGTCCGATATGTCTGCCATAATGTCGCAGTACCGCAAAAAAATAGCAGATCGCCGCCATTAAAAAGTAAAAAAAAAAACCCACCAAAAATGACAGAAATCTTTCCCTTAGTTAGTAAACACAATAACTTTTGCGCAAACCAATCAAAATATGCTTTTTGCGATTTTTTTAACCAAACATATGTAGCAGAAAACAAATTGGCCAAAAATGTTAAAATGTTTTTTGTTTATAGCGCAAAAAGTAAAAATAACACAGGTGATCAAATACCACTAAAATAATGCTCTGTTTGTGGGGAAAAAAAGGACATCAAATTCGTTTAGGTACAGCGTCGCCCGACCGTGCAATTGTCCGTTAAAGTCATGCAGTAAAAAATCGCAAAAAAACCCCTGGTCAGGAAGGGGGTAAAATCTTCCGGGGCTTAAGTGGTTAAAGCACTGACACCAGCCTTAGTCCACTCCTTCTGATTGTCCCCCAAATTCCTAAATGGCCTTTGCTTCACAATCCTCTTAAGCCTGCGATTATCCCTGTTTCTTGTGCACCTTTTTCTATAACACTTTTTTCTTTCACTCAACTAACTTTCTTTTAATATGCTTGGATACAGCACTTTGTGAACAGCCAGCTTCTTTAACAATGGCCTTTTGTGACTTACCCTGTGGAGGGTATTAATGACTGTCTTCTGGACATCTGTCAAGTCAGCAGTCTTCCCCATGTTTGTGTAACCTACTGAACCAGAGAGAGAGAATTTAAAGACTCAGGAAATAGGTGTTTTGAGTTAATATGATCTCAGGGAAACAACACAGAAAACAGAAAAAAGGCAGAAGATTTCTGTGTTGTTTCCCTGAGAGCAGACCCAACAAGAGCTGTGCTGGCAAGGAGAAAGCAAGGGGACTTCTGTGTTGTCTCTTCATTAGTTTACTCATTAGTAAACTCACCTACGTACTACCCGGAAGTAGGGCGGCTGCATCTTCGGATCCTGCCGTGAAAGCGCTTTTATTCCGTTTGCATGTAAGTTGATTACTTTTTACATTAAATACTTTGCCTACGTACTTCACCATTGTGGCCTCCATTTTTTTGTGGCTTGTGCCGGAGTGAGGTTGATCCGGACGGTTTGTGCCCTAGCACTGTACTTGATTGGCGCTTCTGCTAGGCTGCACCAGCTGGAGGGATCATCCCATTGCCATTGGATCGGTCAGAAGTTTACCATCTATACATTGAGTTGGGCTCTTATTCCTCTAGTTTGTGGTAAGCGCATAGTGTGACCTTCACTTCATCACGGATTGGAAGTTATAGCACTGCGGTGGATGAATTTCTGTCTTCACTACCTTTATATATTGTTGGGCTTGTTTACGTCTGATTTGTGGTAAGCGCATAGCGTGGCCTTCAAGTTCTCACAGATTGAAGAGTTATTCATCACGGTGGAGGAATTCTTGTTTCTACACTTTGCACAACCCTTTTGGACTATACTTTTCATTAATATTTTTAGATGTGTATCAATTGATTTACCAGTATTATTTTGATTGCTTCATTCAAGCACAACCTTCTATTTTTACATTTTATTAGCAGTATTTTGATTGTCTCATTTAAGCATATGTCTTGTTAATTTATGTCTCATATTAGCGCGGCTCTTACTTTATATATATTGTGACAGGAAGTCAGGTAAATCTGGGAATGTAGTCACAGGAAGGAGATACATTCCCACCTGCTTTGAAAAATTCACTGATACTATAGGGTGTTGGCTGCAAAAAGAGCCAGCAGGAAGTTGAAAACCATTCAGCTGTTCAGAATGAGGAGATCAAGGCCTCTATAATTTGTCCAGAGAAAATCTATTGAGTGCTGCCTCCTGTCGCCGTGTAGGCTGGGAGAGGAGGACAGACATACGTGTACCTCCCGACGCCGTGTGGGCATGGGAGAAGGACTGCTGCCGCCTGTCGCCGTGTGGGCTGGGAGAGGGGGACAGTCGGATGTGTGCCTCCCGACAAGCTGGTGAGCATGGGAGAAGACCCCCTACAGCGATGTGAAGCTAAGGAGGGTAACCACGAGTGAAGACGTCTCAAAGGTGAGAAGACAAAGTGTTCCATGTGAAGAGTGTGAAGAGTAAAGGGACCTGTTAAATGAACTGTGTTCAATGTGAAGAATCTGAAGAGTAAAGGATCCTGTTATAAATGAACATGTGTTGATGTGAAAGAAACAAAGGGACATGTTCAATGGACAATGTTTGTGCTGTGTGAAAAGCAAACAAATGGACATTTGAGTGTCTGCTGTAGGATCAGCAGTGTCGGCCCAACAGTAGGTTGGAAAGACTTCTTAGGTAGGTTCCAGCGTGAGAAGGTAGCCGCCCACAGAGGCAAGGATTTATTTTGTCTTTTATTTTATTTTGGCTGTTTTGACGCTTGCAATTGTGTGAAGTAAATTGCATGAATAAATCAGTCTTGTTTTCAACCTCTGCTCGGCTATCTCTCTGTGAAAACGCACCCCCAAAGGGGTCATCCACACCCGCCACCGAGCTAATCCCTTACATATGGTGGAGGTATGCAGTGGGCATAAGCAGAGATCCCTGCAAGGAAGTGCAAATGTTTGATGAACTTTATCTGGTGCATGAGATTGCACAATCTATGTGTGCAGGAGAGAAGATCCTGACAGAAAAAAAAAAAAAAAAAAAAAAAGTGTTTTAAAGAGACAGCGGTCTCAAAATTATTTGATGAACTTTGTTGTGTCTGGTGCAAGTGACTGCACAAACTGTGTGTGCAGGAAAAGAGATCTTGCAAGAGAGAGAAAAACTACATGTGTTAAAGAGACAGTGGTCTGAAAATTTTTTGCTGGACTGTGAAAAATTTGTGGAGTTATTGAAGATGGGGCGATCCAAACGCCTGAAGAATGCAAAGATAGATGAAATGAGAGACCGGATTCTATGGATGGAGGGGATGTTACCGTCTGAACCAGCCCCATCCATGCCTAAAGAGAGTCTACTAAAGAGGAAGGTTGTTGTCCCTAGCAACACTGATGAAACTGCTATGGAGACGCAGTGTGCTCAGATGAAAAGTAAACTCAAAATGGGGGAGATGCTGAAACAACGGAGCTTTGCAGCTCAACAAAAGGCTCATCAAGAGAGCATGGCAGGCTGGAAACAGAGACGCCAGCAGCCAATGGAGGCCATCGGTTTGGAGGAAACCGAGTATGTGTGCAGGGCTGAGTTGGATGCCTTGCAACGGAAAATGGAAGAAAAGGAACAAGCCTTGGAATTGCTTAAAATGGAGCATAGAAACTTGCAGGAAATGAATGAACTACTCAAGTCTCATGTGTTACAGTGGGAAGAATCCACTGCTCTTCTTTTGGTCGAGTTGCAAAAATGTCAAGACACTATAAAGGAGAAAGATACCATCCTCATGGAAAAGGAAATTGAAATTCAGACTTTGCAGAAGCAAAGCATGTGTGAAATGTTGGAGTTGCGTAATCAGTTGGAAAAAAGTCTTCAGTGTTTGGAAGCTACAAAAATAGACCTGCAGGAGTCGCAGGAACAGAATGTTGCTCTGAAAGCGACATTGTCTCTCAGCGACAAAGAGAAAAGTGAAAGAGAGGCTAAATTACTGAGTACTGTGTATGAGCTCACCACTTTGAGCAATGTGGTAGATGAATTACGTGCAGACTGTGAAAGTTGGAAAGGTGAAGCCCAACGTTTCCAGCAGCAGTTAAAGGAGAAAGAAGCCTGCGTGGCAGAATTACAGTCTCATTCCCAGAAACTAGCCAATGAGGTGAAGGCTCTTATGCAGGGAAAAGGAGATTGTGAACATAAGAGGGAAAAAGTAGAGGCACAGCTTCTGGAATCGCAAGTCAAGGTGTCAGAAGGTGACCGATTGTGTGCTAAGCTGTCAGAGAAGGCAAACCGACTGCAGGTTGAGTTGGACAATGTTACAAATCAGCTTTCTCAAGCAGACAGAAAATCTAGAGAAATTGCGGAAGATTTTTCTATCTTGGAATCGCAGCTGCAAGACACGCAGGAACTCTTACAGGAGGAGAGGTGTCAAAGGCTGAGTTTTAGCACAAAGCTCAAACAAATGGAAGATGAGAAAAATGGCTTCCTGGAACAATTAAAAGAGGAGGCGGAAGCAAAGAAAAACCTATCAGAGCAAGTCGCAACATTGCAAGCTCAGATAGCGGATATGAAAAAACGCATGGAAGAAAGCGTTGGTTCATTACAGTGTGTTGAAGATGTGAAAAAGAAGTTTGATCAGATGCTTGGTGAAGAGAAGACTGTGTCTGCAAAATATGCAGAAGAACGCGCCCGTGCAGAAACGGAGGTGCGTGATAACGAGAGCAAAGCCCTGTTCTTGGCTCGCTCTTTGGAGGAAGCTCTAGAGTGTAAGGTTGAACTAGAAAGAGTTAACCAACAGCTGTGTACAGAAATGGAAGATTTGGTCAGCTCCAAGGATGATGTTGTGAAAAGCGTTCAGGAGCTAGAAAAGTCTAAGCGAGCCTTAGAACAGCAAGTAGAAGAGATGAAGATTCCGTTGCAGGAACTGGAAGAGGAATTCCAGGCAACAGAGGATCTGTCCCAAAAAGGGGATAGTGTGCCTGATGCAGTTTTTAAAAGGATCAGTGTTTTGGGGTCTGTCCTGAGTGAGCCTCAGAAATGTGATGACACGTGGCTTGAATCACCCCTTTGGAATAAACCGTTCCTTCAAAAACTTCAAGCATTGGAAAATGTATCATTAGAGCTTCAGCAAACAAAAGAGTTGTGTAAGAAATGTGATGATTTCTCAGTTCAGGCTGAAAACCTAGTGGAGAAAACTAAGGCTGTTGGTGAAAACGTGAAGCAAATGAATTTCAAGTGCCTTTCAGGGAGTGTTTCCAAAATGGAACTGGTGAAAGACGGGTGGCAGAAGTTTGATCGTGATCTTGAGATGCATTCCATGTGGAATTCAGATAGAGAAAAGGAACTAGGTGACTTTGAGCGGTCAAATAGTTCAGCAGAAAGTGCATTGAAGAAACCTGTAAAAGAATGTGTTGCAGTTCCATGCTTCTTCACTGATGCAGAGAGGAGGTCTATAATGGATACCACCCAGATCGCTGGGTTCAACTGTGTTGTTGCCTTTAACCCCTATGTTGGTGGAAGGAAAGTTGATGATGTTCTGGTTGGCTACTTCTGTGAAGAGTTTGGCAAGAAATATAAACTGAATATCAAATCAAATAGTAGGCCTTTACTGCGACTCGCTCAGGAGGGCGAAAAGTTTAAGAAGTTGATGAGTGCAAATGCTTCAGATCTGCCTATGAATATGAAATGTTTGAATGATATTGATATCTCTGGGAAAAGGAACAGGGGTCACTTTGAAGAAATGTGTGACAGCCTGTTGTCTCAATTGGAAAATCCTCTGCACAGCATCTTAGAGCAAGCAAAGCTCAAGAAGGAAGATCATTCCCTTTTACAACAAAAAGTCAATGATTGTGTAGAGCTGTATGGAGAGGCAACTCAAGTCACAGAGGGATGTCAAGAGTCCCTACTTGGAACAAGCCTTAGTGAAGCAAAGGTTCTCAAAGTTTTGTGGAAAACATTTATGGATTGCAGAGAGAGGCGTCTTAAGAATGTTGAAGACATTAAGACTAGCCCAATTGAGTTGCCTATGGATCACGGTCCTCCATGGTGGATTGGACAGACGGTTATGAGGGACAAGCTGTCTGACATTTATGAGAAAGCTGTCAATGAAGATGACAGAAACGAGAAGGAGCAAAATTATGCCAAAAATGCAGTTGAAGAATGTGTATATGAGATGAGAGACAAACTGTGTGGCATTTATGAGAAATCTGTCAGTGAAGATGACAGAAACAGTTTCATCCGGAAGCTTGAGGATAATAGGAGGCTTATCAGTGAGTCAGCAGTGCCTGACACATGCGTGCCTGGAAATATGTGTCCCAACCCTAGGGTTGAAACAAGAGGGGGGGGTATGTGACAGGAAGTCAGGTAAATCTGGGAATGTAGTCACAGGAAGGAGATACATTCCCACCTGCTTTGAAAAATTCACTGATACTATAGGGTGTTGGCTGCAAAAAGAGCCAGCAGGAAGTTGAAAACCATTCAGCTGTTCAGAATGAGGAGATCAAGGCCTCTATAATTTGTCCAGAGAAAATCTATTGAATGCTGCCTCCTGTCGCCGTGTAGGCTGGGAGAGGAGGACAGACATACGTGTACCTCCCGACGCCGTGTGGGCATGGGAGAAGGACTGCTGCCGCCTGTCGCCGTGTGGGCTGGGAGAGGGGGACAGTCGGATGTGTGCCTCCCGACAAGCTGGTGAGCATGGGAGAAGACCCCCTACAGCGATGTGAAGCTAAGGAGGGTAACCACGAGTGAAGACGTCTCAAAGGTGAGAAGACAAAGTGTTCCATGTGAAGAGTGTGAAGAGTAAAGGGACCTGTTAAATGAACTGTGTTCAATGTGAAGAATCTGAAGAGTAAAGGATCCTGTTATAAATGAACATGTGTTGATGTGAAAGAAACAAAGGGACATGTTCAATGGACAATGTTTGTGCTGTGTGAAAAGCAAACAAATGGACATTTGAGTGTCTGCTGTAGGATCAGCAGTGTCGGCCCAACAGTAGGTTGGAAAGACTTCTTAGGTAGGTTCCAGCGTGAGAAGGTAGCCGCCCACAGAGGCAAGGATTTATTTTGTCTTTTATTTTATTTTGGCTGTTTTGACGCTTGCAATTGTGTGAAGTAAATTGCATGAATAAATCAGTCTTGTTTTCAACCTCTGCTCGGCTATCTCTCTGTGAAAACGCACCCCCAAAGGGGTCATCCACACCCGCCACCGAGCTAATCCCTTACAATATATATATATATATATATATATATATATATATATATATAGAGAGAGAGAGAGAGAGAGAGAGAGAGAGAGATACAGTATCTCACAAAAGTGAGTACACCCCTCCCATTTTTGTAAATATTTTATTATATCTTTTCATGTGACAACATTTTGTGACACTTTGCTACAATGTAAAGTAGTGAGTCTACAGCTTGTATACCAGTGTACATGTGTTGTCCCCTCAAAATACCTCAACAAACAGCCATTAATGTCTAAACCACTGGCGACAAAAGTGAGTACACCCCTAAGTGACAATGTCCAAATTGGGCCCAAAGTGTCAATATTTTGTGTGGCCACCATTAGTTTCCAGCACTACCTTAACCCTCTTGGGCATGGAGTTCACCAGAGCTTCACAGGTTGACACTGGAGTCCTCTTCCACTCCTCCATGATGACATTACGGAGCTGGTGGATGTTAGAGACCTTGGGCTCCTCCACCTTTCATTTGAGGATGCTCCACAGATGCTCAATAGGGTTTAGGTCTGGAGATGTGCTTGGTAAGTCCATCAAATTTACCCTCAGCTTCTTTAGCAAGACAGTGGTCTTCTTGGAGGTGTGTTTGGGGGTCGTTATCATGTTGGAATACTGTCCTGCTGCCCAGTCTCCGAAGGGAGGGAATCATGCTCTGCTTCAGTATGTCACAGTACATGTTGTCATTCATGGTTCCCTTAATGGACAAACTCCCCAGTGCTGGCAGCACTCATGCAGCCCCAGACTATTACACTCCCATCACCATGCTTGACTGTAGGCAAGACACACTTGTCTTTGTACTCCTCATCTGGTTGCCGCCACACACGCTTGACACAATCTGAACCAAATAAGTTTATCTTGGTCTCATCAGACCACAGGACATGGTTCAAGTAATCCATGTCCTTAGTCTGCTTGTCTTCAAGCAAACTGTTTGCGGGCTTTCTTGTGCATCATCTTTAGAAGAGGCTTTCTTCTGGGATGGCAGCCATGCAGACCAATTTGATGCAGTGTGCGGCATATGTTCTGAGCCCTGACAGGCTGACCCCCCACCCCTTCATCCTCAGCAGCAATGCTGGCAGCACTCATACGTCTATTTCCTAAAGACAACCTCTGGATATGACGCTGAGCATGTGCACTCAACCTCTTTGGTCGACCATGGTGAGGCCTGAGTGGAGCCTGCCCTGTTTAACCGCTGTATGGGCTTGGCCACCGTGCAGCAGCTCAGTTTCAGAGCCTTGGCAATTTTCTTATAGCCTAGGCCAGTGGTGTTCAAACTTTTTTCAAAGAGGGCCAGACTTGATGAAGTGAACATGCGTGAGGGCCGACCATTTTGCCTGACATTTAAAATTAAATACAATCATCAGCGCAGTGCCCACGAAAGCAGCCTCGCCAGCGCAGTGTCCTTAAATGCAACCTCACCAGTGCAGTGTCCTTAAATGCAGCCTCGCCAGCGCAGTGCCCATGTATGCAGCCTCACCAGCGCAGTGCCCATATATGCAGCCTCGCCAGGGCAGTGCCCATAATTGCAGCCTCGCCAGCACAGTGCCCATACATGCAGCCTCGACAGCACAGTGCCCATACATGCAGCCTCGCCGGTGCAGTGCCCATAATTGCAGCCTCGCCAGCGCAGTGTCCATACATGCAGCCTTGCCAGCGCAGTGTCCATAATTGCAGCCTCGCCAGCGCCATTGACACTAGCCGAATCACTTTTAAAAAATTCCAGGAAGCAGGGCCAAGAGGTAGAAGGGGGCGGGCGTGGCAGAGGAGAAGGAAGGACGCGCTGTCATCGGAAGTCCCGGTGCCTATGATAGACATCAGCATAGGAGGCGGAACTTCCTATGACAGCGCGTCCTTCCTTCTCCTCTGCGCCGCCCGCCCCCTTCTACCTCTCGGCGCTGCTTCCTGGACTATATATATGTTTATGTATATATATATATATATATATATATATATATATGTGTGTGTATATATATATATACATACACACATATATATATATATATATATATATATATATATATATATATATATATATATATATACATACACATATATATATAGATATACATATATAAAAATCATTCATTAACTGAAGCAGAAACATCTGTGTAGGAGCCAAACTCTGCTACTATGATGAAATTGTGAAGAACAGTGTCATAGGTCATACACCATGGTGAGACTAAGCACAGCAGCAAGACACAAGGTAGTTATACCGCTTCAGCAA
The DNA here is from genome assembly GCF_965119305.1 of Pelophylax lessonae. Classification (NCBI taxonomy): domain Eukaryota; kingdom Metazoa; phylum Chordata; class Amphibia; order Anura; family Ranidae; genus Pelophylax; species Pelophylax lessonae. Next base: position 382,893,032 of record NC_138769.1, on the reverse strand, counting down.
GGTCTCTCCCAGGCAAAGATTACAAAGCAGACTGGGATTTCAGGATGAGCTGTTCAAGCTCTTTTGAAGAAGCACAAAGAAACAGGCAACATTGAGGACTGTAGGCAAAATACTTATTGTTGCAGATGAAAGATACATCTTGCTTACTTCACTTCGACATCAGAAGACGTCTAGCAGCATCATCAGCAAAGAACTGGTGAAAACCAGTAGAACCCAGGTATACTGTCTAGAAGTCTGGCCAGAAGTGGACTTCATGACAGTATTAGGGCCAAAAAACCATACCTCTGACATGGAAACAAGGCTAAGAAACTCAGTTATGCACAAAAACATAGGAACTGGGTTGCAGAAAAATGGCAACAGGTTCTCTGGACTGATGAGTCAAATTTTTAAATATTTGGCTGTAGCAGGAGGCAGTTTGCACACTAGAGGGCTAGAGAATTCTACAATAATGGGTGTCTGCAGGCAACAGTGAAGTATGGTGGAAGTTCCTTCTTAGTTTTGGACTGCATTTCTGCAAATAAAGTTGGAGATTTTGTCAAGATCAATGGTGTCATCAATGCTGAGAAATATAGGCAGATTATCAGGGAGACATGTGATTGGCCCAAATTTATTCTGCAGCAGGACAATGACCCAAAACGTACAGCCAATGTCATTAACCACTTCTGGACCACCTCCTGTAGCTTTACTGATACACTGCAGCCCCACTGCTCTGGATCACGTATATATATGCGTGATCTTAGCGTTTCCGGGTAGGGGGGCGCACGCCCGCCGCCCTGACTGTGCTGTCATTTACTACAGCACAAGCCGATCAGTGGGTCCCGGCCAATGATTCATGGCTGGAACCTGCTGATCGGCTGAGTGAGTGAGCAAGTGACAGAAGAGAGCCCTGTGTTGGTAAAAAACACAGGGCTCTCTATGGAGAGCAGTGATGTGGCTGTTTTTATTTTTTTATTTGCTGCAAAGCAGGGAGTAAAAACAGTCAGATCACTTAGTAGCATTTTTAGGCCCCTATATGTTAACCCCTTTCCAGCCAGTGCCATTAGTACAGTGACAGTGAATAGTATTAGTACTGATCACTGTATTAGTGTCACTGGTGATGTCAGTGTCATTTAGTCAGTTCCCACCCAATGTCAGTTAGTATCAGATTGCCCATCGCACTATCACAGTCCAACTATAAGTTGCTGATCACCGCCATTACTAGTATAAAAACAAATTTCCAGTATATATACCGTACTTTTTAGCTGTTTTAACTTTCACGCAAACCAATTAATATACTTTACGCTTATTGGGATTTTTTACCAAAGACATGTAGCAGAATATATTTTAGCCTAAATTCATGAATGATAACCTCCAGTATAAATTGCTGCAGCTAAAAATACTTACACACTGTTCAGTGAGCCTGTACAATATTTATGTCTGTTGTCTCAGAAATAATACACTGTTATTTGTATTTCATGATAAAACCTGTCTGGTCTCTTTTTCTTAAATGTTTATGATAAATCCTTTCTGATCTCTTCCTTATACATTGCTGCAGCTAAAAATGCTTACACACTGTTCAGTGAGCCTGTACAATATTTATGTATGTTGTCTCAGAAATAATACACTGTTATTTGTATTTCATGATAAAACCTGTTTGTTCTCTTTGTCTTAAATGTTGGCCTTGTAAAAATAATTAAATACTGAAAAAATTATTGGTATACCTGTGGTATGGTGCTGTGGTAAAAGTGCTTATTATACATATAGGTTATGTGAACCAAAAAAATGAAACAATTAAATTAAACTGTGAAAAAAGGTAATATAAATATAAATAGTTCTTGAAGCTGCTGCTAAAGTGAAAGGTGTAATAACCTCATGTAGAAAATTTAGCTCGTTGGATTGATATATTAGATCCTAAGGTACCTCATCCCTAGTCAGAATAGAAGGAGTATCGAACATTGGGACCTAGGTTGGGATTTTAAAGGGTACCGTTTTACAACCAATACAACACAAGAAATGTGTGATCTATAATTTATCTAAAAAGTTTTACTTTATTGTTTACATAGATTTCCCAACAACGGAACAGACAAAGATAAACAAAAAAAAAATGTTACAAGACAGTATAAAAATACCATAGTAGCAAACATTAATACAATGTCATCATAAGGTCAAATCCTTGACTATGTGGGCGGACTCATCAGAGGTCACAACCAGCTTGGATGACAAGAGCCAGTGTGTAGCCCTCTAATGGATCCAAGCTCCACTACCCGACATATTTCGCGGTGTGTACCGCTTCCTCAGGGGCACAAGGGATAGAGCTTAATAATGAACAACTAGAAAGATGACAAGAAGAGTACAAAGTTATTATACTTAAATGTCACGGTTTACACTTTATCATCATGCTATTTTATTATTTCGAATATCAGTGTGTGTCAAGTATGGAGTCTTCGGCCGCGGCCCCTCCAACTTATGACACTTATGCGTCATGTATTCGATCACAATTTCAACAAGATTACTTACATGGATAAAAAGAAGAAATTCATCTACATTGGCATACAGGCCGAGACATATGTGGGTGCTCCCAGTAATGAGACTGATGGATCAAAACATCCGGAGTATAGGTGCCGGATGCCAACTAACGTCCCCCTGGCGGGCATGGATGACCACAAGGTAGAGAGAGTAGCCTGGCCTAGATGGTAGAGGATACATATAGTACTGATAAACATGTGTAATCGGCTTTTTTGGATGCTGTGGAATATACCACAGACCATGCATAGCAAAGCATTGTCTATATCATTGAATACTCATAGCAGACATTGTTTAATTTTGTCTATGGACAATCATGTGTATATGTACACCGCTATTGTTAGCTGTGGTATAGTTATTGATAATTATATAGGAATCATTACCTACCGAAATGTATGCCAGAGCTTGCATACTGGTCAGACGATGGGAAACGACAACTTGGACATAGGAGCCAATATGATAACCCCGGAGGGGTGACAAACCAAATTCAGGTCTCCGGGTAGACTTGTGAGTCTCTGTAGGATATACATATGGAAAAAGGAGACACCATGAGCAATAGAGGGAGACCCCCTCAGTCCCCATAAGTATGGACCGCCGGGCCGGTACACAAACACATATATATGTGTGTATATTGGACTCAGCTCCATCCCCGTGGCGGCAGTGCGAACAACGCATTGCCACCCATAGGCTCATAAGCATGGGGGGAGTCCGTAGAGTGTAACAGAATGCCGCGGGTCAAGAAACAACAAGTACTCAACGTTTGTAGCGCCATTACCTTCACCAGTCCATGTGTCAAGCCTCCATCGTCTGCACAACAGTAGCACGCTGTCTCTGCTTTTATGTGTGTCGTCAACCCCGCTGTCAGCAAAGGGCGACGCGCGCCGTGGTGACGTCACGGGGTCCGATGTACAACTGCGCATGCGCGTCGGTAGACGCGATGCGCAGCTGTCAATGACACCGCGGACCGCCCCTCTTGCGGTTGCTGACCAACCAACTGACGCCGGAAAACAGCAACAAGGCTGTAGATGGAAACGGCGCTGGTAGAAGGAGATCTGCCCGTGTAGACAAAGGCACGCGGTGCAGATTATACAGCACGAACCTCTGTACATCACATGCCCGCCTGTGGGACCTCACAGGCAATCCTATGCACCGAGCCTCGGGATGGTCTCTACTTACAGTGGGATGCCAACCAATGTCTGTAGATCGGGCTGTATGCCAAGGTTTACATCTCTGCAAATATAAAGAAAATAGCATGAGTACAATTGCCGTATTTCTAACATTAATATTGCAATATTGTGTAGCCAACCACAATATAATGATAAAGGAAATATATTCATTTTAAAAGTCAAAGAACCGCCCGTATATAGAGTGTACTCGCAACGGGACCATCAGTCATGGCTTGAGATGATTCCCTGGAACATCCCTGTACATGAAGGGGAGGAAAAAAGAAGGGAAGGGAGGGAGGTAAAGAAAGAAAGAAAGACGAGGAAGGGAAGGAATTCCTTCCCTTCCTCGTCTTTCTTTCTTTCTTTACCTCCCTCCCTTCCCTTCTTTGTTCCAGGGAATCGAAAGAGAGGAGAGAAGTGATATCTACACACTATGCCTAAGGAAGTATTCCATGCTTGCTTGAATATTACTGTTGCTGAGTGGGGATTTCAGGAGGGGGGCACGAAGTGGTACCTTGCACCTCACTAGAAGAATTCATCAGCATTGACACTTTGTTTTCATTAATGGACTTTATTTAATGCATTGGCACTTTTTATATTCATGTATTATTTATGATATGTGATTTATATGTGGACGCACCGCTAGTTTAATTTTCTGTCATTGTAAAAATAATTGCATACTGTGCAACTGCTCTGTACAATCTTTCTGTGTTCTGTCCCATGTCTGTCCCCTGTCTCAAATAATATACTCTAATTTTCATTTCAGAATAAAGTATATTTTAGCTCTCCACGTTAAATTGCAGCCTACCAAAACTTCTGTATATACTGTGCAGTAAGTCTCTATAGTATTTCTGTTATTTGTCTCTTAAAATAAACTCTCTAATTTTTATTTTACAATAAAACCTTTCTGGTCTCCCCTTCTTAAATTGTGACATACTAAAGCAGAATACATAGTCTGCATCAAATCTGTACAATATATACATTACAATTTTTATTTTATAATAAAATATGGCTTATCTCGCCCTTTGAAATTGTTGTCTACTCAAGCAGCTTGCATAGTGTGAAGTAAGTATAATATTTCTGTCTGTTTCCCTTAGAAATAATACACTCTAATTTTTTTATATCGGATTTTCTCTTAAAATTCAGCAGGTTTGTACAATATTTCCGTGTGTAGTTTCTGTTATAATATACTCTCATTTTTATTTTATGATAAAACCTGCTTGGCTCCTCCCTCTGAAACGGGGGCCTACTAAAGTTGCTGACAGTGTGTATTGATCTGAAATATTACACTCTAATTTTAATTTCATGATACAATTTGCCCAGTGTCTTCCTTTTATATTGTGCCCTACCCAAGCAGTTTGCATAGTGTGCAGCGAATACGTTTCATATTTCTGGCTGTTATCCAAAAATAATATACTATAATTTCTATTTCATGATAAAAGCTGCCTCTTCTCTCCCGCTTAAATTCTGGCCTAGTAAAAAGGCTTATGTACTTTGAAGCAAGTCTGTAAAATATTTTTGGCTGTTGTCCCTGAAATAATGCACTCAAATGTTTTAAAAATAAAACTGCCCTCATCTCTCCCTTTTAAATTGTGGCATAGAAATAAGTAACTGTGGCCTAGTAATAATACTGTGCATATGTCACTTGTATTTCCACAGAGCAGCAAAAATTGCTGGTAAATTTAGTTCCATAGCTCTAACATGCAAGATTCTGCTGCTACCTATGTAGCCAACAAGATGTGAGTTCAAGGCTGGTAATTTACCTGCTGTTGATTATATCAGCTTCACGCCCAGTCCCAGTCCAGCCAGGCTAACTCCCTCTTTATTTAAGCTGGGCTCATTTTGTCAAACGTTGCTTGATCAACAGCCTAGTCTCACATCCCCCCAGTTGCACTGTTTGATTCCAAAATTAATTTTGTATTTGGGTCTTTAAGCTGTTACCCCATGACCCCATGTTCCCAGTGACTTTGCTAATGTCTCCTCGTGCCTTCCAGTGTAATCTCTGTACCTCCAGGATTCACAGCGTCATTCAGCCAATCCCCTGTGTTACTCTGTATGTTCCTGCCAGAAAAGCAAATTCCAGCACCTCTGCACACCACAGCATTCCTGTCTCTTTGCCTTCTATGTGCATTTCCAACCTACCTGCACTTCCGGGATTCCTTGGGTGTTCCAGTCTGCCATTTTTTTCCAGGATCCGTGCTCTCCAGGTCAGCATCCTGCTTCTGTATTTCTTTTTGCATTCCTAGTCTGCTTCATACTCTGTGTCCCCTAACACTCCAGCCTGCTTCCAGTGATCCATGTGACTCTTTGCACTACTATCCATTTCCAGGGTCTCTGTGTATGTCCGTGCACTCTTGCCAGCTTAGGCTGTACCACCTACTGACTGGTGATCCTAGTGTCTTGGCACTGCTAGGGACTCTTACCTAAATATTAACACTAAGTTCAACTACCTGCTCAGATGAGTATGAGGGCCGCAACCTGGTATGGACCCAAACCAATATCCACCTTCAGGAGCTCTGGTGAAGACAAGTTGGCTCCTTAGATGCTGCACATCATCCCTGATAAGTGCTCTCATCTTTGCTGTACCCACAGTCATGCTAGGTTCCCCCACCAGTGCCAATGGATATCTTTTCTATCCAAGACACCTTGTGCACTCTAACTGTATCCAGCTTCCAGCACCTGGGACCCTTGTGCACCTCCTTGTTCCTTGTACATTCCATTAGCATTGTTTTACTGTGAGTTCAGCACCCCTGTGCTTGAAGTGGTTTCTTCAAGTACTCCTGACTTACAGTAAGTGCAACATTTCAATGCTGCACAAAAAAAAAACCCCTGCACTCCTACCTCCCTGTGAGCTCAGCACCCCTGTGCTGCAAGTGACTCTTGTTGGTACTAATGCTTTCATGTAATTCCAGCCTTCCAGTGCTGCAAGATACCCCCTCTCTGAACCTGGTCCACTGTAGCCTGCACAGGCGTGTCCTTGTGCACACAACCATCAATCATGCACTTAGGTTTCATGATTTAAAGGCATTTGTGACAGTAATGAGTCTGTACAACATTTTTGTCACCTATGGAACAATGCATTCTGTTTTTTTTGTTTACTGCTAGAATCTGCCTAGCTTTTTCCTCTTATATTGTGACCCATTAAGCTGCTTAAGTAGTTTGCATCAAGTCTGTACAATATTACTGGTTACTGTCTCTAAAATGCTTTGATTTTTATTTCTTGATAATACCTGCCTTCTCCTTCCCCTTAAATTACAGTAAAACTGCTTACATAATATGAAGTGAGTCTGTACAATATTTTTGTCCATTGTCTCTGAAATAATACACTCTAATTTTTATTTCCTGGTAAAAATCTGCCTTGCCTCTCCCTCTTACAGTGCAGCCCAAGTAGACTGCTTACATACTCCCCAGCCCCTGTACTATATGTAGGGCTATTATCTCTCAAATATTGCACCCTCATTTTATTTCAGGATAAAAACTGCCTTGTCTCTGGATAGTAGAGTTGTGGTGTTAAAGTGTTTTTGCACTCTATTTTGACAGTTTCATAAACTTTTAAGAAACTACGGTGTGGTACTGTAAAAAAGGAAGATCACAAGCTATACTAAAAAATGGTTTTACCACTGGCCAATTGTTTGAAAGTTAATGGCTTTAGCTTTTTCTTTTTTTTTTAAGAGTACACTTTCCTAAAGTTTTTATACCTGTTGTGGCTGCTACTTCTATCGTTCAATTCAGGCCTATTACTGCTAGATAAAAAATCAGGTATCACATCCAAAACTAAAGTAACGTTTTTTAAGTTGAAATAAATTAGCTCAGGGTGCTGCTGCTGTACTTCAAGTGAATTTTACACTATTGCAGACAAATTACGGAAGGGATGAGTGACATTACGGAAGGGATGAGTATGGAGTTAGAATCTGTGTGGGTAGAACTCCATAGGTAAGGAGAAAAGGGAAAGTAATTGTGGGGGTTTGCTATAGGCCACCTAAACAAGGGGAGGAGGTAGAGCTGGAATTTTTAGCACTAATGGGTAAAGTGGAAAAACTGGGATCAGTCATCATATTGGGGGACTTCAATTATCCCGACATTGACTGGGAAGAGGGGACTACACACTCACAGAAGGCCTGTCTATTCACGGAAACCTTACAGGATAATTACATGTCTCAGTTGGTGGATTCTCCGACTAGAGAAAAAGCAATCCTGGATCTATTGATCAATAATGACCCAGACCTAATCTCGGAGGTAGGAGTCCAGGACAACCTGGGCTCTAGCGATCACAGGATGATCGCATTTAGTATAAATAACAATATAACAAGGCAAGTGGGGAACATAAGAACCCTAAACTTCAGAAGGGCAGACTTTCCAAAATTGTACTCATTGATGGAAAGGGTAAACTGGGACCAAACCCTGGGATCCCTGACCACAGAGGAAAAATGGGAATGCTTTAGGACCACATTAAGCAAATGCATCTTGCAGTGCATTCCTATGGGAAATAAATTTAGAAGAGACAAAGCCAAACCTGGCTGGCTAAACCGTAGCGTTAAAAAACTTATTAGGGGAAAAAAATTGGCCTTCAAGAAATATAAAGCAGAGGACACAGTATCGGCTTTCATACAATACAAGGAGGCAAATAAGAAAAGTAAACACGAAATCAAGATGGCTAAAATCAACTTTGAGAGACAAATAGCGAGGATAGTAAAAAAAAAAAAAACAAAGCAATTCTTTAAATATATCAACAGCAAAAAAACTAGGGCAGAGCATATTGCACACATAATTAACGATGGGAGGATGGTTACAGAGGACACTGAAAAAGCAACCGTGCTGAATGCTTTTTTCTCGTCAGTCTTTACACAGGAAAAGGAGGGGTACACTGACCATGACTGTATGGCTAGTAGTAATACACAGGACTTGCCACTATGGCTTACAGAGGGTGAAATCAGGGAAAGGCTGGATAAACTTAACATAAACAAATCACCAGGCCCGGATGACGTACATCCGAGAGTACTCAAGGAACTCAGTGAGGTTATATCTAGACCACTGTTCCTGATCTTTGCTGACAGTATTAGGACAGGAGATGTACCAGGGGATTGGAGGAAAGCCAACGTGATTCCGATATTCAAAAAGGGGCAGAGGCATATCCCGGGAAATTATAGGCCTGTCAGCCTGACATCGATAGTATGTAAACTTCTGGAGGGGATGATAGGGGATGATAAGGGACTATATCGTACAGTTTGCTAAAGACAACAACATCATCAGCAGTAAGCAGCACGGGTTTACAAATGGGCGTTCTTGTCAAACCAATCTCTTAACATTCTACGAGGAGGTGAGCTGTGAGCTAGATAGGGGCAGACCAGTGGATGTGGTGTACCTGGATTTCGCAAAGGCATTTGATACAGTTCCCCACAAGCACTTAATTTATAAAATAAGGTCTGCAGGTATCGACAGCAGGGTTTGCTCTTGGATACGGAACTGGCTAAAAGGGCGTGTCCAAAGGGTGGTAATAAACAGCGCATACTCAGACTGGTCTGAGGTGGTAAGCGGGGTCCCCCAAGGCTCAGTCCTGGGACCAACCTTGTTCAATTTATTCATAAACAGCATTGAGGTCAGGGTCAGTAGTTCGATATCAGTTTTTGCAGATGACACAAAATTGGCCAGGGCAATAACTTCACAGCATGAAGCAGATATCCTACAGAATGACTTGGACAAAATAACAGAGTGGGCAACGACATGGCAAATGAGGTTTAATGTGGAGAAGTGTAAGGTTTTGCACTTGGGGACTAAAAACATAAAATCACAATACACGTTAGGAGGGGAACCCTTGGGGGAATCAAAAATGGAGAAAGATCTGGGAGTCTTGGTTGATGATAGATTAGGAAATAGCATGCAATGTCAAGCGGCAGCTGCCAAAGCCAGCAGAATATTAGCATGCATAAAGAAGGGGATGTATTCCAGAGATAAGACTATAATCCTTCCACTTTATAAAACTCTGGTCCGACCGCATCTGGAGTATTCTGTCCAGTTCTGGTTGCCAGTCCTCAGGAGGGATGTGTTGGAGCTGGAGAGAGTCCAGAGAAGGGCAACTAAACTGATTAGGGGATTGGAGGACCTTAATTATGAAGAGCGTCTGCAATTGCTTGATTTATTCTCCCTGGAGAAGAGACGCCTGAGGGGGGACATGATAGCAATTTTCAAATATCTCAATGGGGATCTCAGCTTAGAAAAAAAGCTGTTCAGTCGAAGGGATTGCACGAGGACTCGAGGGCATACAATGCGATTAGAGGAGAAGCGTTTTAACCTCAGGCAACGTGGGGGGTTCTTTACTGTGAGGGCTACAAGATTGTGGAATTCTCTACCACAAGAGGTGGTTTCTGCGGAAAGTATGGTGGCTTTCAAAAGACTCTTAGACGTACATCTCAAGGATCAGAACATTCAGGGCTATGTCAGATGATTACAGCCACACACACCTACACAGGTTGAACTGGATGGACTATTGTCTTTATTCAACCTCATCTACTATGTAACTATGTAAAATTAGAACACTTACTTTATATTTGTTACATGTGCTCAATAGCATAACATAACAATAGCGTAAAGTGACAAATATGCACCTGAGGCAGGGGAGGGTGGGTAAATTAAAGTCAAGGGTCAGTATGCAGATAGGTTAAGTATATTTTTCTATTCCGTAGGATTTAAATGATACAAAAAATCAGTGAATGTTGTCATCATCACTTGTCTGTAACACATCAGCCTTTAATCAGGAAAATGATACTACGGCATATATTTACAGTTATCCTTGTAATTTAAAGAATGTTTAAAAAAATTATGAAGCCCTTAATGTGGTCTCTTCAAAAAGGTAATTGTCAAATTACCATAGAGCAATCTAAGCTGGATCAGTCGAGCTTCTAGTACAGAATTCAAGCTTCCCTCTGGTTCAGTCAAGGACACGCTGTAAGCTCCCATTCACATTTTTTCTTAGCCTACAGATAGTTCTCCATCACACACTTACAAAGAAAGCAGGGGATCATCAGAAACTTCTACATACATAGAGATAGACATATAGAGATTGCAGATGCACAAGAGAAAAATGTCATTGTAGAGTGCTTATCACAAAATGCGATGTGATGTCACTTATCTTAGCTCACAGATATGCTCCTGTGTATACGTATGTTATATCCACAGCCATGAAGAGGTTATTGCATGTATAGATTGTGTGTTATCTATACATGCATTCAAGGCAACATATCGATCTGCTGTCTGTGGGAAGGTGTAAATACCAATAAGTATGTCCACATATTGAGCTGTGTGAAAGCTGGGCCGGTCATGGAGAGTGTGATAATTCCTGGTTGAGCTGACAGATGTGTTACAATTATATTAATGTCTTGAGACATCCCTCTCGTCACGCACAACTATCTTCTCTTCTCCCCCACTGAATCAACTCTTTAATTTTCAGCCTGAACTGTGATCTGTAAAAATCTGTATAATCCAGCTGCACAAATGTATTTGTAGTTAACATAGCATATTATTTAAGATCTAATTTTGGTTTTGATGTATGTCTGTTTTTTTTTTTCGACCTTAATACACAGCATACAGAAAATCTTGTGCTATCATATGTACAGTGTTTGAAGTTTTATGCAAATCAAGTGTTTGAAGTTTTATGTAAATGGTAAGAAAGACAATCTCTGTTCTGAACTCATTTTTTTCAATATTTACACCCTCTCTGTGCAGCAAAACAGCAATTTTCAGATCTTGTGTTTCCATCGAGAAAGCATACAAGACAAAATAATTTGTATAAATATATATTATCATATTAAATGGCATACGTTTTGGCAGCATGAATTCTAATTGTATGGTAAATGTAGAGGGGTTTTTATCGAAAACTGTGGAAAAGAACAACTGTGTAGTTAAAGTGAAAGTAAACGCTAACAATTAATTTTTTTGCTTTGTTAAATATACAACCCAATTCCCAAAAAGTTAGGAAGCTGTGTAAAATCTACATAAAAGAGTGCAATGATTTGCAAATCTCATAAAACCACATTTTATTCACAATTGTGACGGAAGTTAACTCAAACTGTTTTGTCTAAAAGCTAGTGCTCCAAAATAACAGATTCTTCTAGGACCTTAGAGTCAATTTTCTGAAGCAAGGCATGCTCAGCCTCTCCCAGTGGGAGCAAGATTTCTTTATTTCTGGCACATATGGGCAGAGTGGACAAGTAGGCTGTCTCTGTGGTGTCCAGAGGGTGCCCCTTGAAATTTCTGCATTGCAAGGGTCATCAAAGGATTTCTTTATAAAAAACCAGAGTACCAATTCCACAGAAACATTGTGTGCTCCGGTACTTAGAGTCTTTTCTCAAAAATGAAGCAGTGGTCTCAGTCAAAAAGCACGACCAAGTCAGTGGTTGGTGGTGCCAAATGTCTACAGGAGGATTCAGACCTATTATCAACTGAAAGTGATTGAACACGTTTCTCCATGTAAAGAGTTTCAGAATGAAGTCAGTGAACACAGGTATCAGAGTTCTCCACCCCCAAGATTGACTAATGTAGTACAGGGGGCCTGTACTGTGGGGTCTGTGCTAGGGGGTCTTTTCTGTGGGGTTTGTGCTAGGGGATCTGTACTGTGGGGTTTGTGCCACTCTCAGTCAGTGTATCCCATAATAGGGTGTCTCTCACGGTATATCCCATAATAGGGCCCCTGTTCCCTATTATGGGATATACTAGTACTGATGGACCCCTTAATATGTGATATATTGGGAGAATTTGTTCACACAAGCAAAATACAGGGGACAAAATGGGTGGGGTCTATAAGGGGTGGGGCTTCTGAGAAATAGGAGGGGTCAAAATGGAAGGGCGGAGTCTTGCGCCCCACCATTTTAAAACTTCACCAGCCGCCACTGCATATAAGGGAATAAAGAAGGAGGTCTAGGGATCCCCTACCGAGGAATAGGGGTCGGAGCCTGCGTACCCGACGCTGCATCTCTTCCGGATCTGAAAGCACTGCTGATTGCCTTGTTTGTGAGTACCACTTTCATTTAATAAACGTCTACTAGCTTCTAAAACAGAGAGCACTAGATCTCCTTCTTTATTCCCTTATATGATTACGATACCTGGCGGTGAGAGATTGATCACAACCTCCTCCATTTGTCTCCTGTGTAAGGACAACTAGCTGGTATTGACCCGTGTGTCCGGGTCTGTCATTAAGGTGAGAGGCCAATCTATATGGTGAAGGGATCCTTTCCACTCATGGAGGTGTTTTCCATTTGGGAGCTGGATTTATCTTATGGACTTTTTTTCTGGCACTGATGATTTGGAGCATTTTTGAGCACTATTGATTCACTTTATGGACACTCAGTGATTTTACACACATCTATTGCACTGGCATTTCCTGTATATATTTTTTCACATTATATCGTGCGCATCACTATTATATATGATTTACCGCATGTACATAACACTGATCAGTTGGCCGGCACGGATGAGCGGACAGATGGTATGTTTTGTGATTACCGATCCGAATGAGCTAGTTTGACCTGCTGTATTGAACTTTCACTGCTTTAGCCACTAAATTCTCACCTATCTGCCTCTCTGCTTGCTATGCTCATTGACAGTACTGTTTTGAATGTTTTCCTGGTCGGCTTCATTAACCCCATCTTTTCTGCCACATAATACATTCTGCTGCAAGAGAAAACTTCTACTCTGGCAAGGGGACTGTTGTGTGTTTGTAGCATATTCTATGTAGCAACCAATTAGTTAGCAGTAAGGATGGGCAGTAACCTGTAGCAACCAATCAGCAGTAATGATGTATAGTAACCTCTAGCCACCAATCAGCACAGTACTGGTATGTAGTAACCTCTAGCAACCAATCAGTGAGTGGTAATAATATGCAGTAATCTCTAGCAGCCAACCAGTTTACAGTAATGATGTGCAGTAACCGCTAGCAACCAGTGAGCAGTAATGATGTACAGTAACCCCTAGCAACCAATCAGCAGTAATGATATGCAGTGACCACTAGCAACCAATCAGTGAGCAATCGCTGCCTTATCTGCTGCAGTAAACTGATTTTGAGTTTAGCTGCTATTTATTGTATCTCTCAGAGCAGGTGGAGAGCAAAATTGCATGGTGGCATGGTGGGAGCTGGGGGGGGGGACCCAATAAATTGCTTGCCCAGGGTCCAATCAATGTTAAAGATGGGCCTGCCTGCAAGCAGTGTACATTACAAGTCTTAAAAATTTATTTTCTTGACCCAGACACGTTTTTTCCAGGTCCAAAGGAGTGCCATAGGAACAGAAAATATCTCCATATTGTTTTCCATCAGTTTACTTGATCCAAAGGCCCTAGCAGTGGATGATTTTTGTGATGCTGTATATGTTTTTGTTAGTATACATATAAACATTCCACAATGCTGGACACAGCACGCTGAACTAGTTACTTCAGTGTCTGCACTAAATTAGCTTACAATCCAATGTCTCACCACAGCCACTCATTATTAATACACTTCTCAAAAAACATTAAAGGAACACTTTGAAAATGGAGAAAAATCTCATGCTGGATATTTATACTGATATGGATTCGGTAAAGTGTTAGGGACGAAAGGATGCCACATCGTTTGATGGAAATTAAAATGATCAACCTACAGAGGGCTGAATTTAAAGACACCCTGAAAATCAAAGTGAAAAAATGATGCAGCAGGCTAACCCATTTTGCTGAAATTTCATTGCAGCAAATCATAATGGTAGTTTGTATGGCCCCCACGTGCTTGTATGCATGTCTGACAATGTTGGGGCTCCTAATGAGATGACAGGTGGTGTGCTGGGGTATTTTCTCTAAGATCTGGACCAGGGCATCACTAAGCTCCTGAACAGACTGAGGTGCAACCTGGCGGCGTCGGATGGGCCGAAACATAATGTTTCAGATGTGTTCTTTTGGATTTAGGTCAGGCGAGTGTGGGGGCTATTCAGTGATCTCAATTCATTCATCTTCCAGGAACTGGCTACATACTCTCGCCACATTGAACCCAGGACCCACTGCACCAGCGTAGGGTCTGACAACAGGTCCAAGGATTTCATCCTGTTACCTAATGGCAGTCAGCGTGCCATTGTATAGCCTATAGAGGTCTGTGCTTCCCTCCATGGATATGTCTCCCCAGACCATCACTGACCCACCATTAAACCAGTCATGCTGAACGATGTCACTGGCAGAATAACATTCCCCATGGCTTCTCCAGACCCTTTCGGGTTGGTCACATGTTCTCAGGGTGAACCTGCTCTCATCTGTGAAAAGCACAAGACGCCAGTGGGGGACCTGCCAATTCTGGTGTTCAATGGCAAATGCAAATCAAGCTCCACGGCCAGTGAGCACAGGGCCCAATAGAGGACTTCGGGCCCTCAGGACACCTTCATGAAGTCTGTTTTTGATTGTTTGGTCAGAGACATTCACACCAGTGGCCTGCTTGAGTTCATTTTGTAGGGCTCTGGCAGTGCCTGTCCTGTCTCCCGGAATCTCCTCCATGCTCTTGAGACTGTGCTGGGAGACACAGCAAACCTTCTGGCAATGGCACATATTGATGTGCCAAAAACAAGAAACAGAGGGCGCACCGGCCTTGTGCATTATCCCTAAAATAGTTTAATGTATAAAGGTATAAAAGGGGGTACTCACCTAAACATGTGTTTGGTATAGGTATATCTTAAAAGGACTAAGAAGTCCACAGTATCCCAACAGGAGGAATAAAAAACATCCATAGGTAGGCTGACACATTTTGAGGTCCTTCCTCTTCCTCAGAGCCTCTTGGAGGAGTTGTACTGCCAGTGCAACCTCTTTAGGGTCCAGGTATCGCCTCATGCTACCAGTAGTGACACTGACCCTAGCCAAATGCAAAACTAGTGAAAAACAGTTAGAAAAGATGATTAGGGAAAACAAAATGTCAGTGGCCTCCACCTGTAAAACCATTTCTGTTTTGGAGGTTGCCTCATTGTGCGCTAGTGCACATGTTGGTAATTTCATAAACACTAACGAAGCTGGAACCTATTAACAACACCTTCTGCTACTTACATAGTTACATAGTTAGTGAGGTTGAAAAAAGACATCAGTCCATCCAGTTCAACCTATGACCAGATCAATATCCTATGAGTTCAATTGACCTGATGCTATACTTTAAAAAAAAAAAAAAGTGTTCCTTTAATTTTTTTGAGCAGTGTATTCTACATTATTCCACAGTGCTGTACAGAGAACATTAAGTCAGTTACATCAGTCTCCCTACCAAAGGGGTTTACACTTTAATGTCCCACCACAATTACCAACCATTATTGTTAGGGTTGCACCAGTACAAGCAGTGCAAATGCTCTGATACTACAACAGGTAACCTCTGGGCTGGTTTGCAGTGCGATTTCAGGTATGGTTCAGGTGTGATTCCAATACAAACCGTAGTGTATGGGATTAGAAATCACTTCTGAACCAGACTGAAATTGCACAGGACTCTTTTTCAAATTCCACTGCAAACAGGCTGGAAAAACACACTGAAACCCACATGAAAACTGATCTCAAAGGGATGTGAAACTGATCTGAAACTGATGTCTCTGCAAGTAAAATTTGTGCGGTTTTCTCATCTTTTTTCATGCATGTATGGTGTGAACAAGCCCTTTAAAAAACTGTCACATGACACTAAAAATAGGCATCAGTAATTGGTATCGGGGAGTACTTGAGATAAAGTATCGATACTCATACTCGTTCTTAAAAAATTGGTTTTGGTGCACCTTTAATTATTATTGTAACAGACTCAATCAGGTTAGGGGCTTTTGGAGAGGACTAGGGGCAAGCCTGCTACCCACTGATTATGGGCCATGGAGAAAGCAGATAATTTTTTATTGATGAACAACCACTTAATAGACGCTGAGAGCGTGGTTTGGATTACTTCCCTGAATAAGCACAATAAAGCTTCCCTTCTGGAGTGGATGGAAAGGTGTAACATTAATCTTGTACAGGATAATAGTCAGAGGAAATTTGCTTTCTCTCCTTCAGACTGGGTTGGAGAGGCTCCTTCACTTGGGACAGAAATATTTATCAACCATAATCCTTAAAGCGTTTGTTACCCCAACACTTCATATTACTGATATGTGCCTGCTATACCATGTACTTGTATGAGAAAGTACCAGAGGGGTATGTTTTTTCCCCAACAAAAGTGGAGTTACGCTTTAAGTTAAAATGAAAAGCTGAACCACTGTCAGTAAGGAGGCCATAATGGCAGCCCCTGTACTGTTCTTATGAAAGTTTCAGTTTAACCTTATAAATAGAATCACTGTAGCAGCTAATCTATCTTGTTTCTACAAACCTCTACATTTAATACAAAAAAAAGTTTTAGCATAAAAAATGTAAATTAAATTAAATCACTGTATTAAAATGACAATTATAACAAAGTATGCACTGACTGAACATACTGTATACTATATGTTCCCTTCAGAATGTAGAATGTGTCTGAACCCTAATAATAATGTGTATAAATAAAGCTTCACCTCCCTTTGAGGAAGACCTATGCCATTTCAAAGATTGCAGGAGACAATTAGATCACAGTAATTTTAAAAAAAGCTTTGTAAAATGAGATTTTTACCCTCACACAAACACTGATCTTCTACTTCTAAAAACAGTCTGTATTGAATAAAAAGATCGGTGTAAAGAAGCTGGAGATATTTGTAGTGATCATTATGCATAGCCTGTACATGATTACATTTATAAAACTCAGTGACCTGATAACTCTATTGGACAAGACAAAGGCTTCCCCTAGTACAGTTGTTGCGTTTATTTATATATAATGTAGGAGGCTGATAAATGAAAAATTTGCAATAGGAAACATTTCTTCTCTTCGAAAGCAATCAAAAACTTTATCCTATTTTAATAGCATTTGGTACAGAACCTCTATACTAATAAGTGCTGAAAAAACAGTACAAAAAATGCTATCCCTAAAGTAGAACTAAAAACTCAAGTTAAATTTAAGGCACAACTTGAGTGGTAACTATTACAGTCAATAGTATGTTTTTTTACTGTATATCATGCCAAGCAGTTCTGCTGCTAGGCAGCAACCTGCTGTTGCTTTAGAAAGTAGGAGGTGCCAGTCCATTAAATAAGTTTGCATTCATGTTAGAAAGTGATTTTATTTATGTATCCCACAGATGTCTAGTGGATTTTGTCTATATTTTTCAGGTTTATGACAATGTTTCCCCTGATTTTCAGTGGTTTCATATAAATATGACATAGAAACTGATGTCTAGTGGGGATTTGTCCACATTCTCCTTGTGTCTAGTATTTGTGTTCATGTTCTCCTTGTGTCTAGTATCTGTGTCCGTATTCCTCTTGTGTCTAGTATTTGTGTCCATATTCTCCTTTTGTCTAGTATTTGTGTCCATATTATCCTTGTGTCTAGTATCTGTGTCCGTATTCCTCTTGTGTCTAGTATTTGTGTCCATATTATCTTTGTGTCTAGTATTTGTGTCAGTATTATCATTGTCTAGTATTTGTGTCCATATTTTCCTTTTGTCTAGATTTGTGTCCATATTCTCTTTGTGTCTAGTATTTGTGTCCATATTCTCCTTGTGTCTAGTATTTGTGTCCATATTCTCCTTGTGTCTAGTATTTGTGTCGAATGGGACTCTGTACCACCTGGATAGGACTGTAATGGTACTGCTGCCCACAATGTGCTTGTGTGCTTCCGTCAGTATACCAATTGCTTCAGTTTTGAACATAAATATCAGATAGTATAGCCGCCTAAAATCTGAAACTGATTTATTGAACAAGAATACAGACTTTTTATACACTTGAGAAGTATGTCCGTGACCACCCAAATATTTACCCAAAACATCACACAATGACTTAGATAACGAGGTAGGGCTGACTCATACCTAATCCCCCTCTAGCAACTACTTTAGCTGACAATGATATCATTAACATGCTAATTAACTAAGCACCTAAACCAGCCTAGGTGGAGTACATGGAATTCCCATCTAATCCACATCTAAACAATGCTTTGATTATTTAGGAGTTACAGACTTCATGGTAACGGTCTACAACAGGCTATAGGTCTCACAGTGTGAAGTGGGTTTAACCCTTCATATATATCTTGGGGGATATTGTGGATAAATATTACTGTCCCATTTGAAGTAATCCAAACCATATTCTCAGTGTCCATTAGGTAGCTGTCCATCATTTTCTTGGTAACCCTGTACCCCTAATAGACACCGGAGGACTGTAACGAAACCGCAACCCACACTGTGTTTGTGGGCTTCTATCAGAATACTGCTTCCTCGAGTCTGAACATAGATATCAGATATTCTAGCTGCCCCCATACAAAACTAGCCGGAACTTATAGATCTGGAACAACAACTTTTATTGTACAGACTCACACACAATATATACCACACAAGAGGACATCCCCCTCCTGATCAGATTACACCACCAGGTCAGGTGCCTGATTACACTATCATATGCATATGAAATTGTGTACAGAAATCTAATAAACATATATAAGGAACAACCAACACAAACAGTATTCTACTTTCCCATCAGCAAGTAACAGATGACAGTGATTTAATTAACTTGAGTTAAGTAAAGAGCAGACTTGCTGTCATGGAGCTCACAAAGTACAATACACATTATCATAAGTGTAAACATCCCCCTACAGTAGACAATAGGTGAATAAATCAGCACAATCAACAATGTGTGGAAGATGGGTGGTTGAGCTGATGATATTAGCATCTGCTATGAGTCTGACTGTGTGAAACAGTCCCCTATTGGGGGACTGTAGAAGACCTCATTAGCATTGTCCACCTGTGAGTAGTTCCAGGAGGTGTCCCTTCATTGCAGTTTTAGCAGAGGAATCTGCAGCCTGCAAACTTCTCCAATGACAGGAGAGGGACAATACCATCTATTATCCAAGGCCATTAATCATTTGATGATGCAACATTTTGGATGAAGTTTATTGGTGGATCTGGTGCGGAACTCTGAGCGGACCTCATCCTGGTGGTTATATCCATGTTTCTGGCTTGGTTGACCTTCCTTAACAGGGGGTCTACAGTTCTGGTAAGAGTATTACCTCATTTGAGCACGTGGTGACCGTCAGGATTGTGTTCCTGTCTATGGTGTTGGACTTTCCTGCATTCTTTTCTACACCTCAGTAACTGGTTTCACAAGATCTTATGGACTTTGCATAATCTGTGTTTTTCCAGTACATGTTATTTTTGGCGCTGTACCTTATTACTTACTGTTTTTAGGTCTGATATCACCTTTGTACTGGCAGCCTTAATTATTTATTTGTGTATTGAAGCACAGCTATCTTTCTTCTTTTTTACTAGTCCCCTATTGACAATAGGCAGCTAGGCCCTAACATGGATCCTATGCCTAGAGTCTTCATATATTCCTTCAGGTATACAGTGCCTTGCGAAAGTATTTGGCCCCCTTGAACTTTGCGATCTTTTGCCACATTTCAGGCTTCAAACATAAAGATATAAAACTGTATTTTTTTGTGAAGAATCAACAACAAGTGGGACACAATCATGAAGTGGAATGAAATTTATTGGATATTTGAAACTTTTTTAACAAATAAAAAACTGAAAAATTGGGTGTGCAAAATTATTCAGCCCCCTTAAGTTAATACTTTGTAGCGCCACCTTTTGCTGCGATTACAGCTGTAAGTCGCTTGGGGTATGTCTCTATCAGTTTTGCACATCGAGAGACTGAAATTTTTGCCCATCCCTCCTTGCAAAACAGCTCAAGCTCAGTGAGGTTGGATGGAGAGCGTTTGTGAACAGCAGTTTTCAGTTCTTTCCACAGATTCTCGATTGGATTCAGGTCTGGACTTTGACTTGGCCATTCTAACACCTGGATATGTTTATTTGTGAACCATTCCATTGTAGATTTTGCTTTATGTTTTGGATCATTGTCTTGTTGGAAGACAAATCTCTGTCCCAGTCTCAGGTCTTTTGCAGACTCCATGAGGTTTTCTTCCAGAATGGTCCTGTATTTGGCTCCATCCATCTTCCCATCAATTTTAACCATCTTCCCTGTCCCTGCTGAAGAAAAGCAGGCCCAAACCATGATGATGCCACCACCATGTTTGACAGTGGGGATGGTGTTTCAGGGTGATGAGCTGTGTTGCTTTTACGCCAAACATAACGTTTTGCATTGTTACCAAAAAGTTTGATTTTGGTTTCATCTGACCAGAGCACCTTCTTCCACATGTTTGGCGTGTCTCCCAGGTTGCTTGTGGCAAACTTTAAACAACACTTTTTATGGATATCTTTAACCACTTAAGCCCCGGAAGATTTTACCCCCTTCCTGACCAGGGCCTATTTTGCGATTTGGCACTGCGTGACTTTAACTGACAATTGCGCGTGCGACGCTGTACCTAAACGAATTTGGCGTCCTTTTTTTCCCACAAACAGAGCTTTCTTTTGATGGTATTTGATCACCTGTGCGATTTTTTTGATCATGTGCTATAAACAAAAAAATTGCGTCAATTTTGCAAAAATAATAATATTTTTCACATATTTTTATATGAAATCCCCCCCCCCCCCCCCAAAAAATGTAAAAGTCAAAATTTTTTAACATTCTAGGCCAATTTTTTTTTTACCATATGTTTGGTAAAAAAAAATTGCAAAAAGCGTATTTTGATTGGTTTGCGCAAAAGTTTACTAACAAAGGGAAAGATTTTTGTCATTTTTGTTGTTTTTTTTTTAACGCATAATGGCGGCGATCTGCGATTTTTTTTGCAGGAATGCGACATTGGGGCGGACAGATTGGACCCTTGACTGACATTTTTGACACTTTTGGGGTTACCAGTGACATTACTACAGTAATCAGTGCTATACATATGCACTGTTACTGTAAAAATGACACTGGCAGTGAAGGAGTTAACTGTATTGGAGAAGGAGGGGTTAAGTGTGTCCTAGGGGCGTGTTTCTAACAGTGATTGGTTGTGGCTTCATGTGTAAGAACAATGATCAACGGTCCTACATAGTAGAACCGTTTGATCACCATTCTTACTCAGGGTGAACTGACAGGCGGCTTTGTTTACACTAGCCACCTGCCTTTCTCCCGCTGTCACGGACGATCGCGAGTGCCCGGGCACACGCGCGGGGGGGTCCGTGACCGAGCGGGAGCGGGAGCGCGCATCCGGCGGCTCGCGCTCGCTCCCAAAACCCTTATAGGCTAGCGACGTAGCCCTACGTCGCTCTGCCTTTGAGGGGCTGACTGCCGACGTAAATAGTCGTGCGGCAGTCAGCAAGTGGTTAAGAAATGGCTTTCTTCTTGCCACTCTTCCATAAAGGCCAGATTTGTGCAGTATACGACTGATTGTTGTCCTATGGACAGAGTCTCCCATCTCAGCTGTAGATCTCTGCAGTTCATCCGGAGTGATCATGGGCCTCTTGGCTGCATCTCTGATCAGTCTTCTCCTTGTATGAGCTGAAAGTTTAGAGGGACGGCCAGGTCTTCGTAGATTTGCAGTGGTCTGATACTCCTTCCATTTCAATATTATCGCTTGCACAGTGCTCCTTGGGATGTTTAAAGCTTGGGATATCTTTTTGTATCCAAATCCGACTTTAAACTTCTCCACAACAGTATCTCGGACCTGCTTGGTGTGTTCCTTGTTCTTCATGATGCTCTCTGCGCTTTAAACGGACCTCTGAGACTATCACAGTATACGGAGACTTGATTACACACAGGTGGATTCTATTTATCATCATTAGTCATTTAGGTCAACATTGGATCATTCAGAGATCCTCACTGAACTTCTGGAGAGAGTTTGCTGCACTAAATGTAAAGGGGCTGAATAATTTTGCACGCCCAATTTTTCAGTTTTTTATTTGTTAACAAAGTTTGAAATATCAAATAAATTTCGTTCCACTTCATAATTGTGTCCCACTTGTTGTTGATTCTTCACAAAAAATTACAGTTTTATATCTTTATGTTTGAAGCCTGAAATGTAGCAAAAGGTCGCAAAGTTCAAGGGGGCCGAATACTTTCGCAAGGCACTGTATTGTTGATAAATATTACTGTCCCATTTAAAGTAATCCAAACCATATTCTCAGTGTCCATTAAGCAGTCGCCCATCATTTTCTCGGTCACCATGTGCCTAGGGAGCTGAGAGAGGGATTTCTCAACCTCTCAAAGGTAAGGTAGGTTCCACGGGCCCGCCAAGCAAAGTGACTCCCGTCACATCTCTACCCTTTCAGAAGGAGACTAACACAGGAGGAGACCCCAAACGGGTTTATTTCGGAGTTAGTCCTTAGTTCCCACCCCCCAATGTCTGTACCCACACAGTACCCCAAACAAATTGTCCGGAACACAGCGTTACTCACCCAGCCAACCTCTGCCTCTCTTGTTGTAGAACATAACCGCTGATGGGGGGAAGTGTGGACTGGCCCTTCTCCCTGTCCTTTTAGCCGCTGGAGAGAAGATAGGGTGCCCGGACTCACTCCATCATGCTGTTGGGGATCTGAGCCAACTGCCCAGCATCCCTGGGGAATCCAGGTGGAAACTGTAGTCTCATCCACTTTTTCTCTATAAAAATCCCCCAGTGCTTGTACATAAAGGCTGACATAATCCTGTCTCAATGCCAGACCTTTTTCTGGGGTTGTGTTAGTGGAAACCCAAGTCCCATCTACTACCACAGGAAACCTCCTTTGTTAGTTGAGAGCAGAGGCCAAAAGCACTCTGCTTTGTTGCCAGCTCTTCTGCTGGGTTGGTGTCATCATTCTGGAGCGCCGTCTGCTGCTGGGAAGAGCAGTTGGCTGCTCTATCTTCCTTACCCCCATCTGGCTGTTGGGACGACCTTTTCTCTGGTGCACAGATTATAGCTGGGGAGGGAAGACAATTTCCTCTGCTCTGACTAACTGTTGGAGAGGGAGGACAACAACCTCCTCTCCCTTCTCCCCCTGGATCCTGATCTGCTGCTGGAGAGTCACTGCCACCTTCTCACCCTGGGCCTCCGGAACTGCTGCAGGTGTGGACCCTCTGTCTGGTTTCCAGTGCTTCAGCTGGAGAAGTTTGTTGTAACTCCACAAATGTTGGGAAGTCCCATGCCCCAGTGGTGTAGGAGAAAGGCCAGGGGCCTCGTCTCTCAGACAGCCTGAAGCTGCTGTTGGTGCTGGGCAGAGTGATGTTCTGCACTGATGCCGTCTATTCCGCAGGGTAGTAGGCAGTGTGGGGCAGAGGTCTTGGTCAGAAGTGTCTTGTAACGCCACAGATACTGCTGGCAGGAAATCCCATGTCCCTGTCAGTGGTGTAGGGGAAAGGCCACCTGTCTCTTCTCTCAGGAAGGCTGAAGCTGCTGTTAGTGTTGGGCAGAGCTCAGTGATATTTGGCCCTGATGCCAGCTCTTCTGCTGGATGCTCATCAGGTTGTTCTTCCTCAGCAGAAAAGTCTATTTAATCCCCATTCTCTGGAATTGCTGAAGGTTCAGGGCACAGGCCGGTGGCTCTTGGGCCTGATGCCAATACCTTGGCAGGTGAATTATCATCCATAACATCCTCTAATGAAAAGCCAATTAAATCTGTGATCCCTGACTGGGGAATGAGGATGGCCTCCTCTTCTCCCGTACCTTTATCCAGCTGCTGGACAGACGCATTCCTCCATCCAAGCTCATCCTGTGCAGAAACAGGTTCATCAAGGTGAGTCAACACTTGCTGCATCTGTCATAAGAGCTCTGCTTCCATAGCTGCAGGTGCAGGTGAGCAAAGCACACTGTTACTGTGCAACATTTTTCACTCTTCGGTCAGGATTTCTGGACTGTCAGTTGGTACTTCTGGATATTCCCAGGCAAGGGGAGCCCAGTCCTGGCACTGAGCAGAGTCTAGCAGCCGTCTGTAGGCGATCTCCAGCTCCCATTCCAGAACTGCGAGAAACTCCATATCTTCCAGTGCCCAGAGCACTTTGGAGATGTTGGGGATCTCTTCTCTGTAATCCATAATTTCCTCTAATCGCACTCCAAAACACTCCCAAAGTTAGGGTCCCCTGACAGCTTCTCTAATAACAGCCCCAGGCCGCCGTAGCAAAAGCCTTCCATTGGGCTGTCGTCCGCTGTCAATGGGCAAACTTGGGTTACATACCAGCGGAGGGCTCTGTAGCTCTCGTCCAACCACATCTATGCCTGGACCAGCCTGCTTAACTAAGCTTTCCATTCCTTGTGCAGGTTTTCTCCCAAAAACAGCACCCTCAATCCATACTGCGACCAGTACCTTTCCTGGATGGAGGGGCGGAGTTTTTCCCTGGTGTCGCTGCTTACGGGCTAGAGTTTCCTTCCAGATTTCCAAGTGGATTGAATCATACCATCCTAGCAGGACCTGCTCTGACACTGGTGCCCTGTGCTTTATCCACATCTCTCGCAACCTCCTTCTGAATTCCTCTTCCATGGCGGCTGGTATCTGTACCTTTCCTCTTCTGCTATCCGGACCTTGGATCCCAGTGAAGGTTTGGATGTCCCAGACTGCAGGAAGCATCTTACCGCTTGCCACCAATGTAATGGAACCGCAACCCACACTGTGTTTGTGGGCTTCTGTCAGAATACCGCTTCTTCCAGTCTGAACATAGATATCAGATATTCTTGCCGCCCCTATACAAAACTAGCCAGAACTTAGCTTGTTTAGATCTTGAACAACAACTTTTATTGAACAGACGCACACACAATATATACCTCACAGGAGGAAATCCCCTCCTGATCAGATTACCCCACCAGGTCAGATGCCTAAATACATTATCATATGCAGATGAAATTGTGTACAGAAATGTAATTAACATATCTAAGAAACAAACAACACAAACAATATTCTACTTTCCTGTCAGCAACTAACAGATGACACAGTGATTTAATTAACTTGAGTTAACTAACTAGCAGACTTGCTGTCATCGAACTCACAAAGTACAATACCCATTATTATAAGTGTAAACACATCCCCACAGTAGACAATAGGTGAGTAAATCAGCACAATCAACAATGTGTGGAAGATGGGGGGTTGAGCTGATGATATTAGCATCTGCTATGAGTCTGACTGTGCGGAGCAGTCCCTTATTGGCAATAGGCAGCTAGGCCTTTAACATGGATCCTAGGCCTAGAGTCCCAGAGTCTTCATATACTCCTTCGGGTATATTGTTGATTAATATTGCTGTCCCATTTGAAGTAATTCAAACCATATTCTCAGTGTCCATTAAGTAGCTGCCCATCATTTTCTCGGTCACCCTGTGCCCCTAATAGTCACAGGGTGACTTACACATAAGAGGGGCCTAGGGAGCTGGGAGAGGGATTTCTCAACCTCTCGAAGGTAAACTGGGTTCCACGGGCCCCCCGAACCAAAGTGACTCCCGTCACAAGGACCTTTTAGCCTAGTTCTTGATATTTGTTTGCTATTAAAGAGTAGTGAGCAAATTATAAAATGTAGGAAGAACTTTGGAGAGAACTTTGTCTCTTCCACTTGAGCAGGAATCGGGGAACTATTTCCTTTGACAGTTATGCTAAGAGTTTGTATGCGGCAGAGAATATGTGAGAGGAGGGTGCAGTCTCTGTGCATAACTGTTCAAACGGTGTAATTTCACTAATAAAATGGTGTCATTTCACTAATAGGAAAGCCCATCTTGGCCACTGAGGTCAAGTAGCGACACACTTGTTGAAGGCACCAGGAACCTAAGGGAGGGTCAAACATCGGTTGAGACAGTTTGCCGATTTGTGGCCTGCATTGCCAAAGAAATCCCTAGTTCTGTAGACATCAGACATGGAGTTGCAGAAACTGCCTGTCTGAGACCCCTGGGGGGAACTTCAGATAGCAGTCTTCTTGACATATAATCATTACAGTTCAGGGAAAGCAGTAGAAAGTACTTTATTTGTAGAAATAAAAAAGCAAGAATACTCCCACGCTGTAAACCCAATTACACCAAAAATCTTATTCTGCTGTATAGGAATTAATAATGTATACAAAGAGCAGCTCGCACAGCTGTGAAATCACACCAATACAGTATTAAATTTACACATAAATGAGTTTATTTGCAGAAAATTGCATTAAATTCGATGACTTGACAAATTTCGTAATTAATTTTGTTTGCTTTTGAACTTAAATTTTGAAATTAATGGACTTCACCAAACATAAACCACATACAATGTTAGAAAGTTGTTCATTCAAGAAAAAAATTCCTATCTTGATCGTTCGAATTTTCTAATTACTGCTTAATTTGCAACAATTGGTTTGCAATATAATAAGTAGGGTCTGCTATAAAACTTGTTTTTTTAGGGCCCCCCACGTGGGTTATGCCATAATGTGCTAGTATGGCAGGCTTACCTGTCATATGGTGTCCTCCAGCGCTGCAGTGGGATCGATCTGCCAGGCCCCTGGCGCTTCCATCTTCACCCGGTCTTCCTTCCGGGTTCCATACCTCCAGCCATTTGATAGGCCAGGCCACGATGACGTCACCCCAGCGCATGTTCACGGGAGTCACATCGCCGTGGCATGGATTGGGGTCGTAAATGTTCTCTGAGCTGCGCATGCGCCAATCAGCTGACAGGCAGAAGGATGCATCTATGGCAGAAGAGACCAATAGGGTCTCTTCTGTCATGAATACCCTTTCCTGTCAGCCATTTGTTTACAAATCAACTTTACTTCTACTTAAATAGCGATTATATGGACTATAGTTGAGGAAAATATGTTACATTGTTTCAAACCATAGTGGTACATTTTTCCACTTCATTGTCATTAAAGTGATAGTAAATGCTTCTAATTGTTTCCTAAAAAAAAAAAAAAAAAAAGATTTATACTTACCTGTTCTGTGCAAGGATTTTGCACAGGGCAGCCTCTTACCTCCTATTCTGGGGTCCCCTACCTACCCTCTCTGCTCATCTTCTCCATGTGCCCCTATAGCAAGTCACTTGCTATGGGGACACGTGTGCAGGAGTACTGTCAAGTCGGGCTGTGTACGTGCATGACACACACAGCGCAGCTCGGCCATGCCCCCACTCCATCCCCTCATGGATTTGACAAACAGCAGCCAAAGCCAATGGCTCCCACTGCTCTCAGTCTGTCTTGTGAGAGCAGGGAGAAAGACCAGTGCTGCTGCAGACGGCCATATCACTGGATTGAGAGAGGACTCAAGGTAAGGAGGTAAGTATTTAGGGAGGGGGAGGGGGAGGAAGGAACAGCAAGTGGAAGTTTTTTTTTTTATATATATTTTTTATATATATATAAAGAAAAGTATAGTTCTTTCATTTTTTTTAACTATTTAAATGTTCATCAATATCTTTATTCAAATGTATATACTGTATTTTGTGCAGGCCCATCCAAATGGATCAAAATAGTTTTTAAAGAGACTCAAAAAGAGCCATTTTATAAAAAAAATTCCAGTATCTTCGCATGAAGTTATGTGAAACATCCTGTGTTTGGTTCAGTGTCCAAACCCTAAAGCTCTGAATATACTTTGTGTATGCAGAGAGGAGTAGTAGGGGACTGCTGGCAGTATCCAGGGTTAAGCAACTCCTTTGGTGAAGGAACTTTATCCCAGGAGCACAGGCGAAATCCAGAAAAAAGAGCATGATTGGGAATCTACATAGGATTTTGTATATAGAAGTTATGGACTTTAGTGGCAAATAAACTACAAAGGATTACAACAATTCCATCTTTATTAATTACAATTTGTTCCTTCAACATATTGGGGTTCAAGATTCCAAATTATAGCTTGCTCTACATGTTTCGCGACTTGTCGTCGATTTTTCGGGTGCTATATTGGTGCATCTATGTGAAAAGGCAAAACTACATATAAATCACATATACATAATTTCCAAAAACCATTTATGTCTAAGAAAAGTTAGATCAACTTTCGATAGGTATATAAAATAAATAATTATATTAGAGCAAAGTGGCAAAGCGTTGAATCCACAGGTGAGCGTGGAGGCCTAATTTTTTATTGTCAGTTGGTGGTAAATGGTGCTTACCAAATTGCAGGGACCAGGAGCTCCTGGTCTTCTGAAGATTCAGATGGACTTGTGCAGAGGGCCAGCTCCCAGTATATGACCCAAAAGATATCCTAGTTTGACAATTGCAGACACACAAATGGTAACAGACATAGTGCAAGTATACAGCAAACAGACAAGAAAGGAATATCTATCATATCTAGGAATAGTAGGATACACACAGTGGCAAAGTGGTTAGCACTTTTGCCTAGCAGCACCAGAATAGCTGGTTCGAATCTTAACCATGACACTACGTGTTTGCATGTTCTCCCTTTGTCTGGGTGGGTTTCCATCAGGGTTCTCTGGTTTCCTCCCATAGTCCAAACACACGCTGGTAGGTTAAAGTTTTACTAAATCCAGGACCCTGCATTCACTATATGCGGTCTCCCAAAGCTCTGAGGAAGAGGGGATACCCCTCGAAACACGTCAGATTTGTTTTTACTTTCATCTCACATTTTGGACTTGCCTAGCAGACCAGGTTGGACAAGGCACCTTTTGGACTGTATCTTGCTTGAGTCATGTCATTGTTTGTGAGTAAACACCTATATTCTTTTTAACAATAAATTGTTGCAAAGTTGTTCTTTATTATTTTTTAGAATTCCACTTTAGGTTTCCCCTGCCTTGCATGAGTGGCAGCACAGCATGTGTTGAAGTTGAACCAGTTGAAGATTAGTGTGGTAAATGGCTGCACATTCCTCTTGAGTCCAGGAGATTTGATTGTCTTGTAGGTTAATACAGGCTCCTTAGATTGTAAGCTCCTTGAGGGCAGAGACTGATGTAAATGTCTATTATATATGTAAAGTGCTGTTTAAATTGATGGCGCTATATAAGTACCTGTAATAAATTATTAAAAAAAAACAAACAGAAGCAAAGAGGAAACAGGTGAGCTCAGCATCAAAATCTCAAGTCAATGCAGGTCAGATTAGGATAAGCAAGACAGAAAGGATTAGTCCAAATGCAGGAACAGACAGAGGCTGAGCTATGAACAAACTCAGATGAGAGCCCCCAAATAGCCACAAATGCAGGGCAGATTGGACACAAGTGAAGGCACATCGATAAAACAACCCTGATTAGACTCCTGACTCCGAGTTGCCAAGCGACAGCCAAGAAACCTTAAGGATTTAGAGAAGATCTGTAAAGAAGAGTGGACCAAAATCCCTCCTGAGATGTGTGCAAACCTGGTAACCAACTACAAGAAACATCTTACCTCTGTGCTTACCAACAAGGGTTTCACCACCAGGTACTAAGTCATAAAAGGAAGGACAGACTCAAAAAGAGGTACATTAGGGGGTACTATAGAATAAAGGCACCCACGTCCCGATACATGAATATGTGAATGAAAGAGGAAGGGGAGCGCAAAAAGGGAGGGGACTTTCTAACTAAGTCATGTTTTGCTTCGGGATCAAATCCTTATTTTACTCACTGAACTGCAACTCAATTTATAACATTTGTATCCTGTGTTTTTTCTGGATTTTTTGGTTGATATTCTGTCTCTATCATTTAAAATACACCTATGATAAAAATTAAAGGCCCTTAATTTTTTTGTAAGTGGGCAAACGTACAAAATCTGCAGAGGATCAAATAATTATTTTTCCCACTGTATTACAGATATTGGTGAAATATAACTGGTCGCATAGCACCGGTGCTGTATACCTAATAGGAATAATACAATAGATGAAAGATGTACATCTGCATGGCCAGTACAGTCAATGCAAACAGAGCAGCTTCTCTGAGCCTCTGCATGGAGTTTGCATGTTCTCCCTGTGCTTGCATTGGTTTCCTCTGGATACTCCAGTTTCATTCCACACTCTAAATACTTGCTGGTAGGGTCCTGTCTAAATTGGCTCAGGTATGTGTGTGCATGTGAGATAGGGACCTTATATTGGAAGCTCCTTGACTGCAGGGACAGATGTGAATCAACAGTATATTGTATAAAGCAATGCATAAATTGATGGTGCTATGGTGAAGGGGAGGGGGGGTGAGCTTCTGCCTTGTCTAGGGCCCCATTCTGCCTTAAAGTGGCATTAACCGGTTCCGGACCGCCCACCGCATAAATACTGCGGCAGGCTGGCCCTCCATCCTCAAACTGATGTAGGGGTAAGTTGGTTGCGCGCCTGCAGCTAAGGGGCGTGCGCTGGCCGCCGCCGGTGCGCTCCTGCCCCCACTTGGCAGTGGAGACTCCGATGCACTGGGCAGACGGCTCCAATTGCCACCTGCCACCCGCGATCGCCCCCCGCTGAGAGAGAAGAACGGTCAGCTGTTGTAAACACAGCTAACCGTTCTTCTCTCTGGAATGATCACAGAGCTCCTGTTATCCTTCTACAGTACATAGGATCACATGTCTCTATGGTCATTCCATAAGCCCCATCCCCATACAGTTAGAATCACTCCCCTAGGCTCATATTTAACCCCTTGATAACCCACAGTGTTAACCCCTTTCCTGCCAGTGTCATTATTACAGTAACAGTGCATATTTTTTAGCACTGATGACTGTAGTAATGTCACTGGTCCCCACAAAAGTGTCAAAAATGTCAGTTAGGGGTCTGATCTGTCCACCGCAATGTCGCAGTCCCATTAAAAATCGCAGATCGCCGCCATTACTAGTAAAAAAAAAAAAAAAAACAATAAAAAGCACATAAAAATATTGATTTTGATTTTTACATTTTGTTTTGGGAATGTTATATAGCAGAAAGTGAAAAATATATACAGTGCCTTGCAAAAGTATTCGGCCCCCTTGAACTTTGCGACCTTTTGCCACATTTCAGGCTTCAAACATAAAGATATAAAACTGTAATTTTTTGTGAAAAATCAACAAGTGCAACACAATCATGAAGTGGAACAAAATTTATTAGATATTTCAAACTTTTTTGACAAATAAAAAACTGAAAAATTGGGCGTGCAAACTTATTCAGCCCCCTTAAGTTAATACTTTGTAGCGCCACCTTTTGCTGCGATTACAGCTGTAAGTCGCTTGGGGTATGTCTCTATCAGTTTTGCACATCGAGAGACTGAAATTTTTGCCCATTCCCCTCGCAAAACAGCTCAAGCTCAGTGAGGTTGGATGGAGAGCGTTTGTGAACAGCAGTTTTCAGTTCTTTCCACAGATTCTCGATTGGATTCAGGTCTGGACTTTGACTTGGCCATTCTAACACCTGGATATGTTTATTTGTGAACCATTCCATTGTAGATTTTGCTTTATGTTTTGGATCATTGTCTTGTTGGAAGACAAATCTCAGTCCCAGTCTCAGGTCTTTTGCAGACTCCATCAGGTTTTCTTCCAGAATGGTCCTGTATTTTGCTCCATCCATCTTCCTATCGATTTTAACCATCTTCCCTGTCCCTGCTGAAGAAAAGCAGGCCCAAACCAGGATGCTGCCACCACCATGTTTGACAGTGGGGATGGTGTGTTCAGGGTGATGAGCTGTGTTGCTTTTACGCCAAACATAACATTTTGCATTGTTGCCAAAAAGTTCGATTTTGGTTTCATCTGACCAGAGCACCTTCTTCCACATGTTTGGTGTGTCTCCCAGGTGGCTTGTGGCAAACTTTAAACTACACTTTTTATGGATATCTTTAAGAAATGGCTTTCTTCTTGCCACTCTTCCATAAAGGCCAGATTTGTGCAGTATACGACTGATTGTTGTCCTATGGACAGAGTCTCCCACCTCAGCTGTAGATCTCTGCAGTTCATCCAGAGTGATCATGGGCCTCTTGGCTGCATCTCTGATCAGTCTTCTCCTTGTATGAGCTGAAAGTTTATAGAGATGGCCAGGTCTTCGTAGATTTGCAGTGGTCTGATACTCCTTCCATTTCAATATTATCGCTTGCACAGTGCTCCTTGGGATGTTTAAAGCTTGGGAAGTTTTTTGTATCCAAATCCGGCTTTACACTTCTCCACAACAGTATCTCGGACCTGCCTGGTGTGTTCCTTGTTCTTCATGATGCTCTCTGCACTTTAAACTGATACAGAGACTTGATTACAGACAGGTGGATTCTATTTATCATCATTAGGTCAACATTGGATCATTCAGAGATCCTCACTGAACTTCTGGAGAGAGTTTGCTGCACTAAAAGTAAAGGGGCTGAATAATTTTGCACGCCCAATTTTTCAGTTTTTTATTTGTTAACAAAGTTTGAAATATCCAATAAATTTCATTCTACTTCATGATTGTGTCCCACTTGTTGTTGATTCTTCACAAGAAATTACAGTTTTATATCTTTATGTTTGAAGCCTGAAATGTGGCAAAAGGTCACAAAGTTCAAGGGGCCGAATACTTTCGCAAGGCACTGTATATATTTTT
Organism: Pelophylax lessonae; assembly: GCF_965119305.1. NCBI lineage: Eukaryota > Metazoa > Chordata > Amphibia > Anura > Ranidae > Pelophylax > Pelophylax lessonae. The sequence continues at coordinate 382,860,108 of NC_138769.1, read as the reverse complement.
TCAGAATTGTTGCTCTTTTTTTGTTTATAGCGGAAAAAAAAACAAAATCGCAGAGGTGATCAAATACCACCTAAAGAAAGCTCTATTTGTGGGATTAAAAGGACATCAATTTTATCTGGGTACAGCGTTGCACCACTGCGCAATTGTCCATTAAAGTAACGCAGTGCCGAATCGCAAAATATGGCCTGGTCTTTAAGGGGGAAAATCTTCCGGTCCATAAGTGGTTAAACTCTAATTTAACCACTTAAGGATCAAGCCTATTTCTGACACATGTTGTTTGCAAGGTAAAATCAGTATTTTTTGCTAGAAAATTACTTAGAATCCCAAACATTATATATGTATATTTTTTTTAGCAAAGACTCTGGAGAATAAAATGGCGGTCGTTGCAATATTTTTAGTCACACGGTATTTGTGCAACAGTCTTTCATATGCAATTTTTTGTAAAGTTAGCCCAATTTTCATGTATATTGTGAAAGATGATGTCACGTTGAGTAAATAGATACCTAACATTTTACGGTGTGGAATGGCGACAAACTACGGCACTTAATTTAATTTTTTATTTTTAGCACTATTTTTTAAAAAATCAGATCACTTTTATTGCTGTCACAAGGAATGTAAACATCCCTTGTGACAGTAATAGGCAGTGACAGGTACTCTTTATGGAGGGATCGGGGGTCTCAAAGACCCTCAACCCCTCCACTGCACTTCAAATTTTTCAAAATTCTGAAATCTGCATTTTTGAATACTGACAGTTTTTTTTAAATATGATCAACACTGTGAATGACACCTGTGTTATTTGCCTTTCTCATCACGGACACTTAGATTGGGACTTTTATTAACTGTTGTTTTTTTGCACTGTTTTCACCACTTCTGGTGTATATTGTTTCGTGGTGCATTTTTGTGCCACGCATATCACAACAGTGGTCTTTACATTTTGATTTCATCATTTCACTTAAAGTGTTGTATGTGTATACACCATGTTTGATGTTTTATCTTAGGAGAGACCTAGAGTATTGGTCATTTTTTATATTTGTTTATTTCACACCATTTTGTGTTTTACTCTGTTTCAACACATAACACACTTGTTTATCGCTCTTGATATTTTTTATATTAATAAAATAGTACGAGTTGTAGATATAAGTTTTGCAGGGGTCCCTGAGACCTGACATCTTTTTCTTTTACGGTAGAAGGTTGACAAAGCCTTTTTAAAAAGCCTCTGTCTCAAACCATAAATATGTATTGGAAAGCTTTGTATATCAAGGAGTTATTTTCAGTTGCAGTTTGACATTGCATTTACTAAGCTTGCTTGACAAGGCATTGAAGAGCAACAATGACATGCAAAATGTAGCAACCAGTCACTTTGTTTCACAAGGAATAAAATGATCGACACTTTGAATCTTTTTGCTCACTGGGACTATATTAAAACAAGCTTTAAAAGCAGGTGTTAGTGGCGACAGAATTTGCGACGCGTTTCACACTAAACGTGCTTAGCCATAGAAAGCACGACCAAGCTTGTTTACTGTGAAAATCATCAGAATATTTTTTGTCACCCCTAACACCTGCTGTAAAAGCCTGTTTTAATAAAGTCCCAGCTATCAGAGAGACCTTGAGTGCAGATGGTTTTCAGCTTCGTGAGTAATGGCCTGGCAACGGTTTCTTTCCTGCACCAGTCTCCTGCTGTGACACCTATGCTAGGGTTTGCAGTTGAGCAGCTTGCTGTGTACAGTCACATTATTGCAGTCACATCATTCTCAATAGCTACTATAGCTTTGCACATGAGTTCTGCCTTTTGAACGGCCTTACACAAGGCTACATGTATCTTAATCTTTTTATTAATTCCAGGATGAGTTCCAGTTCACAACATTTTTGGCTGAGCTAAAATGAATGCCACTTTTAAAAAGATCAGTTGACTCAAACACACCTTTAAATTTAGAAGAGAAAGTTGTGCAATTTCTTGTGTTAATTCAATTTTAATTGTCCTCTGCTTTTATCTCTAAAACATTTTTAGAGTTCTCTAGCTTGACTCTTAATTCTGACATAGATTTATGAACCAGCCATCAGTATTGTGCATTTTGAATACCCCTATCTATCACTAGCTTGTCTTGCTCTATAAATAACATAACAATTACACTTGGCACAAAAAAGTTGCATAGAATGTTACATTGAGATGATTTATGTGACTCATTCTTTAAAGAGTTTCTCTTCTAGCTGGGAAAATTAAATGGGAATTGAAAATAAAGATGACAATTTTTGTCAACATTGCACCCATAAATTACAATATTACAGCTGCTCTAACAGGGCTGGCTGTCAAATCAGTAGTTCTTTTTTTATCAATAAAATGCAGGTATTTATCATTAAGAGCATGAGATTACAAAGAAATCCAGATTTAGTTAACATTGCAATATACCAGAGGTCTTCAAACTATGGCCCTCCAGTTGTTCAGGAACTACAATTCCCATGATGCCTAGTCATGTCTGTGAAAGTCAGAGTTTTACAATGCCTCATGGGATGTGTAGTTCCACAACAGCTGGAGGGCCATAGTTTGAGGATCCCTGCAATATACCTTTAAATGATTGTGTAAATATATGCTAATATATTGAACAAAAAAGTATGTACATGCTGGAATTTGCCCAAATCCTGAACTTAATGTACAAGTCCCTCTAGCAAATGTGACAACAGAATTAATAAGTGTAAGTAAAAAACTCATGCTCACTCCAATAAACAATGTGAAAAGCAGCGGTGCTACAGTTAAAAGTTCTGCCAGAATATATGCATATATAAATACACTGTGATATAATAAATAAATAAACCTAAATATTCATATATACTCAGGGGAAGAACTTGATGACGTAACCCGTAGGGCAGAGCGCTGAGACCTGTTGAGTGAGAGAAGATAGCATACAGCAGTAGTTACGGATCTGTAGATTCTTTATTCTGAGCGACATTACCAGTGAGCTATGAGTCACTGCTCTCATACAATTTTATTGATAAGCGGTTCTGTGTGTATTTAATGCGAGTGCAATTTTTTATAAATATTTGGGGTCTTATATATAAAGGGAGAGCACTATGGCTTTTTAATTTTAATTTGGAGCCGCCATCCTCTTGGATTTTCTTTGGTTGATCATATGGTAGAATGAGGCTGAATCTTCCAACTGAGCTTGTTCCAGCTTAAAGGGGGACTTCAGATTTCATAGCTTTTAAAATTTGAAGGTCCAATTCAGAAGGTGAGCGTATACCCACATGAGTGGACGTGGTCGTGACCACGTGGGCATGTTTTAGGGTGACAAACCTAAAGTGGAGAATTTTGACATTTGTTGGGACTGGACACTTGGACAAATAGACACTTGGACTAATGGACACGTAATAGGAGATTTACTAAAACTAGTGCACACAGAATCTGGTGCATAGTAACCAATCAGCCATCTAAATATTTAGGTTTATTTATTACAGTGTGTTGCATTCATGTATGCATATAAAACAGCATTAATAATTTGATGCAATGTAATTCATTGCAGTTCCCTGCGAAGGGCTAGGAATGGATTTGTGTCTATTCTGGCATCCTCAGCCTTCCTGGTTTTTGGTGCTGCTTATCACACACTTGTTTTTTGCACAACCCCATAAAATGAAGCTCAACCCTTCACTTTACAAGGGACATAAGGGATACCAGCAATGACCTGTGCAGTAGAAAATACAGAGAAGACAAAAGGAATCTGGATTTTTAAATATTTGACCTCTGGAAGATTTACCCTCCTTCGTGATCAGGCTGTTTGTTTGCGATATGGCACTGCGTTACTTTAACTGACAATTGCGTGGTGGTGCGATGATGTACCCAAATTAAATTTATGTTGCAGACGACATTCTGGCCTTGATCTCTTCGCCGATCATGACTCTTCCGAACCTTTTTGCGCTGCTCCGCCAATTTGCGCGTATATCGGGCTTGAACGCCAATCAAGCTAAATCGCAGGCGATGAATGTTTCTTTAGAGGGTTCAACGGTTACTGCCTTACAACAGTCTTATAAATTTATCTGGCAGACTAAAACGTTACCTTACTTAGGCATACAATTGACACCGTCCTTACATACACTATACAATAGTAACTATCCGCCCGTTTTTGCTCAAATGCTGGCTGACATGAATAGGTGGCTGCTCCACCCTCCGTCGTGGTTTGGCAGACTACACTCAGTGAAAATGAATATCCTGCCTATAATTTTATATTTGTTTCGCACATTGCCTATTGCCTTACGCAGACGTGATATCCAGAGGTTTCAGAGCAAACTGTTATCCTTTATCTGGGGGAACAAGAGACCTAGGGTGAACAGGAGAACGCTTTTGACTCCCAGAAACGGGGGTGGCCTGGGGGTGCCGGATTTGATGAAGTACGTATTACTATGCTGCACAACTGGCCCCATTAGCAAAATTTCACTCACACAGCCCCCACCCTATCTGGATGCAGCTGGAGGCGCGCTCTGTTCCGGATAAACTTATCTCTCATTTATTGTGGCAACTGCCTAAAGAGCGCCCCCCCCCCCCCCGTTTTATGCCCGGCTTTGTCCCATTCTTTGGCCGTTTGGGACAGATTGTCCAAGGCTCATAATTTCAAATCGCTCCACACTCCTCTAGCTCCTGTGCTCAACAACAGCGGGTTCCCCCCGGGTCTCTCTCCCAGTTCTTTCCTTCCAGTGGTGGACAAATAAGGGGCTTATACGGATAGCAGATTTCTGCGATCATAGGGGTATTCTGACGAGACAGGCACTGATTGAGAAGCACGCTTTACCTATGACTGAATTTTATCGCTTTAACCAAATTGTGCACTTCCTACGTACTTTGTCTCAGATTTCTCTGGAATTTCTCTGTCGGAAATACGACAAGCTTCACGGCTATATCTCCATACTTTATAATCTATTGTCTGAATCTTCTGTGAAGCTGTCATATATGGTTCAGTGGGAGGCCGACCTGCAGGAGGGCATTGAGCTGGTCGACTGGTGACTTATGGCTCAGGCCGCCTCCAGATCGCTGATTAATACCTGAATTATTGAAGCGAACTACAAAGTATTGCTGCGCTGGTATATGGTACCGACGAGAATTTCGAAATTTGTACCTGCCGCATCTTCCTTGTGCTTCCGTGGCTGCGGTCAGGAAGGAACTATGTTCCACATTTGGTGGCAATGCCCTAAGGCGCGCCGCTATTGGATAAGGATGTATAACTTTATATACACTCTTACACAAGTTAACCTGACTAAATCCCCACAACAAGCCTTGTTAGGGCTGAAGGTGGATGCTGCCGCGGGGGCGCAGAGAAGGCTTATCTCGTTTATTTTTACAGCTGCAAAAATAACGCTAGCACGATCTTGGAGATCTCCAGTCCTGCCGTTCGACCAGCTCCGACATAAACTTACCTGGATAATGCTCAATGAACGTATGTCGGCCATGCTGAATGATAAAATGAAACAGTTTGACAAGGTATGGGAGCCGTGGCTCCGCTATCTCACTGATGGCAGCTAATGGAGTCTGGGGCATCAGGATTTTGGGGAGGGGGGGGCAGGGCGGGGTCCTACTAATTCTCTTCCTACTACTTTTTCCCTTTATTCTCTCTTGCTATTTCATCTTGTTCCTATCTCTTTGACCTTATGGATGTGTACCGTTAGCCCACTTGAATTTTCTCACATCCGAATCCTACATGTGATTACATAAGTAGCACTTGGGCTGGGATACGGCAGTGGGCTGAATGGCTTTTTATTACTTCCCACGTTTTTTAGCCCCTATTACTTGCTGTACTATGATGCTCGCATTCCCAATGCTTGTTCTTGTTAGGTATTGTTCTGTTACCTGTTGAACTGCATATACTGTAGATTTCTCACTCTCCTCAGACTATGGTACATAGCGACTGCCTACACTGCGAGTGTCTTTTTCCTACTTTAATATTTTGTAATTGCAGTAGGACAATTGTGACTGTTATGCCTATGTTAACGGTATTTCTTTCTGTACCTTTGATGTTTTTTTATTTTCATAAAAATTTCAATAAAAACCATTGAAAACAAATTAAATTTATGTCCCTTTCCCCCCACAAATAGAGCTTTCTTTTTGTGTTATTTGATTACCTCTGCGTTTTTACTTTTTGCGCTATAAACAAGAAAATAGACAATTTTGAAAAAAAAACGATTTTTTTTACTTTCTACAACCTTTCTACAACAAAAAATAAATAAAAAAGGTAAAAAAGGAAATGTCTTCATCAATTTAGACCAATATGTATTCTGCTACATATTTTTGGTAAAAAAAAAATCCCAATAGCATGTATTGATTGGTTTGTGCAAAGGTTATAGCTTCTACAAAATATGGGATACTTTTTTTTTTTTTTACTAGTAATGGCGGTGATCAGCAACTTATAGTGGGACTGGGATATTGTGGCGAACAGTCGGACACAAACTGACACTTTTTGGAGATTAGTGACACTAATAAAATGATCAGTGCTAAAAATTTGCACTGTCACTGTACTAATGACACTGGCTGGGAAGAGGTTTTAACTTCAGGGGGTGATAAAAGGGTCAACTGTGTGCCTAGCCTGTGTTTTAGTGTACTGTGGGTGGTGCTTTTACTAAGGGAAGACATGGATTCATGACCCTGCTTTGCAGAAACACAGGATCCATGCCTTTCCTACTGACAGAAAGGTGATCTGCCTTGTTTACATAGGGAGATCGCCATTTTGGCTCTCTGCCTAAAATTTGGCAGGTGCGGGCCGCCAGTGGTGTGCATGTGCACCCCCAAACTTGGAAGTGTTGGATCACATACTAGGTACATGATTTGGCGAACCACTGCCACCTTGCCGCCATATATGTAGGTTATACAGTCAGCAAGTGGTTAAAATATGGGGACATTACCATTCTACTGAATCACTTAACTACCTATGGTTATAGTATTCTCATCTTCTAAATAGCTCATACATACCAAATGTTTCATTATTCCAGCACCAACCTTTCTCTGAGCTCATAGCAGCCTCAAACTGGACCATAGGGGTAAGATTGCACAATACAGAATCATTAGACCAGAGTCTGCAGACCTACATCGGGACATGACCTTATACTATCTAGAGGAAAGTTCAAAAATAATTTTAGAAAGTATTGTTTTACTGAAAGCGTAGTTGATGTTTGGAATAAACTGCCAGCAGAGGTAGTGGGACAGTCAAACATTAAATGGCTTCAAACATGCTTGGGACAAACAGAGATCTATACACAGACCACAAAGTTACCAAAATAAAAAAAAAAATGGGCAAACTTAATGGATTACTTGGTCTTTTTCTGCAGTCACTTTTCTAGGTTTTCAACCACAAGCATCATGAACCCTGATTGATCTGCATACATAGAGTTATATAAAAATATACAATGAATTATCTTTATGACATAGTTTTAGTGGTATTTTGCCTGGATAACTAGCTGATTGTACTTGCTGGCTGCATTTGCTAATTAATTTCTGTCCAATAGACAATGTGCATACATTGTACATCTTTGGCAATAAAAAAAAGAATAGTAGCTTACTAATGGGCTCTGTGATTGTGTAACATTATATTGTTAGCTTATTTTCTACTCTGTAACAGAACAGAGGAGCTTGTAGTTAATTATAGTATGGCAATATTTCTATTGTGCAAGGCACTAACTGAAGCGTTTTTATCAATAAAGAGTCACCAATATGCTGACAGCTTGTTTGCTGATCGATTGTGCACCAAACAATACTGTGATACTGACCATATTGAGTTATGCAAATGTCTAAAGTAAACTTAAATAGGGAAAAGATAAAGGACTAATACCTTTAATAAAGTGAGATGTAGAGAGCAATCCAATAATTACATTATATACATTATTCATCATGGGTGAGAATCTGACTATTGGCTTTTAGTCGACAGAACAGATCTGTCTTCTGTGTTTTTAAAGTGTTAAACCCACACCACTAAAATCAGTGTGTATATGCAGTAAAGCATGCTTGTTATACTCACTGTGGAACCTAAGGGGTTAATCCTCTGCACTGTATAAAAAGGCTGTGTAGCCCTGCCCCCTGGGGAGTGGCTAAGTACGCACACATCCTCCTCACTTCTGTTGTCCTGAGTGTTGTCCAACCCACTTGACACTATCGGTTCTGACATTCTGAATGATTAGACACTACCAGATTGCGGTAAAGAATCATATTTACTTATCTTTAACTTGAGTTTAGTAAATTGCACAAACAGTTTTAATAAAACATTCAATACAAGAAGATCAATGAGAAAAGAGATCCTGACTCCTCAACCTAGGACTGGATGAGATTCAGCACTGAGGATCTAAAAGAACAATCCCAACATATATATATTATTATATAATGGAGAGTTAATGTATCGGTAGTCTTTCAATATAGTACTTTCCAAATGCAATGCGAGAGTGACCACAAATCAATGCTTTATTGATAAAATGTAACCCCAAACTATTACTAACTTATCTCAGTGACTCTAATATACTAAAGCTGGCCTATGCACTCTGTATCCTATAGGATGCACTCTGTATCCCATAGGGGGCCCCCTTTACGTTAGATTTACATGAATTTACATGAATCTCCTGAATGAGCAAGGCCTTGCTAGTCTTCACCGGCCAAGGTATCCTTAACCAATCTAGGGAAAGTATTTGTAATCCACGATAAAGGTGATTAATTAACTGTAATCCACCATAGGAATAACCATTAACTGTAATCCAAACAGAAAGGGAGGAGATAGTTTCCCGCACTCCACATCTGGTAGCCAATCTAGAACTGAAAAGGATGGGTAAGGCCTTCTGCTCCGCCACGCACTATTCAACACTGCAGTGTCCTGTGGCGACCGTTAGAACTAGTGTGGCCTTCTGCCAAACTGCTTTGCAGACCCGCCCTGGCTCAGTCTAGTAGTACAGCAAATACTTTAAATCAGATCGCTCTCACCCAATGTGATGAACTCTGTGTTCCGCCGCCGCGGTCCACATCACCAGCGTCCTGCTCTCCTCAGGAGTACTCGCAGCCTCTCCAGGCGTCCCTCCGCTCGGTTAACCACCGAGATCCGTCCGCACACCGCTCTCTCTCCGGTTTCTGTCCACTGGGCCTTCGACCTATCCTTCTCTGTGCTCCACAGCAGCTCTTCCCCTTCTTCACATCGCGCTGTCCTTGAGGCAAGAGAGCGAATCCTGGTCCAGCCCCCTTTATAAAGACACTCCCAACTGCCCTTGCGAGTCCCAAGGCTCCCTGGGAGAACAGTTCAGTCACGCAGATGATACATAGTCTTCACTCCTCCCAGAACTATATCTCCCATAATTCAACGATTCATTACTTTGTAGAAGCTTTAATAACAGAACAAACAAACAGTCTAAACAACTTCAGCTGGAACTTGCGATCAGGCTACATCTGTTTGATCCTGTCTTCTCTAATCCTCCCCTTCTTTTACTGTCCCCCAATTCATCTCCTGATAGTACAGTGAACTAGGAGTCACTCTGCACATGTTCAGTTTGGTGCGTATTGCTAGAAAGTTTTTTTTTAATTTTGGGAGAGTGCATGTGATTAGCACAGGACCAATCGGCACTGTCCACACAGGGGGACAGGGGTCATGTAGCCTCATAGGACAGTCAGAGTAGAATGAAAACTCCTTCTACAAGTTTTAACCAGACACTGATATAAGTCACAAGACTGCTATATACTGCTGATGAGAAAAGGTGTTTAGCAGTTTATATTTACTAAAATAACTGTATTTCCATGTTCTGTGTACTGTGGGAGACCAGATATAGTGAATGCAGGGTCCTGAGTTTAGTAACACTTTAATTAGTGTGTCCTTCAGTGCATGCAATTATATACAAAAAGCACCTCTCCACTGTACATTATACCAGTCAAGGATTAGTGGGCTCCATTGTGATAAATGTGTGTAATAGACAGTATGTTCAATGACAGAAACAAATATGAAAATACAAAATGATCATGTAGCACCCTCCTAGGTAGGTGTTAGATAGTGAGTATAGTTTTGGCTCTGTCTGCCTATCAGAGGAGCAGCAGGCAAATTCTATACTGCTTTCTGCTTAACAGAGAGCAGGATTTGAGAGTTAGGTCTGCTCAGAGTGTGATTCATTTGGTCTGGGGGAGTGTCCCCACTGTTCCAATGGGGAGGCACATTGGACAGTGGAGGAAACCTGGCCAATGGGTACACAGGCTTTGATACAGCCCCGGAGATTGGCACAGACGGATTGTCTCGGTGCAATCTGGGGTGGGGTATAAAAGCCAGGAGCACATGTGCTCGGGGTCTTTGGCTGGTGAGCAGAGTCCCGGAAGGAGGTTGGTGGCTGCCTCCTCTTCTGCAGCAGTTGGTGTATGGTCACAGGTAGTGATGTCGCGAACCTAAAATTCGCCGTTCGCGAACGGCGAACGCGAACATCGGCAAATGTTCGCGAACCGGCGAACCGGGCGAACCGCCATAGACTTCAATAGGCAGGCGAATTTTAAAACACACAGGGACTCTTTCTGGCCACAATAGTGATGGAAAAGTTGTTTCAAGGGGACTAACACCTGGACTGTGGCATGCCGGAGAGGGATCACGCAAAAAAAAGTTCTTAAAAATTATAATTTTTTGATAGAGAGCCAATTATTGGAAAAATTAAAAAAAAATAAAAATAAAAAATTTCTTTGGATTTAGCATCTGGGGGGTCTAAAAAGTGTACCTGTGAAGTTTCAGCTCTGTAGCATGTCCAGAACCCCTAAAAAACAGCATTTGTCTTATATTTTCAGGAATATGGCTTCTCTGCGGCTGGCTTTTTCTCTTGCAGGCATTTATCGGGCATTTTTTTAGGCAGGCATGTCATTTTTTGTATTTAGTGTCTGGGGGGTCTAAAAAGTGTACCTGTCAATTTTCAGCTCTGTAGCATGTCCAGAACCCCTAAAAAACAGCATTTTTCTTATATTTTCAGGAATATGGCTTCTCTGCGGCTGGCTTTTTCTCTTGCAGGCATTTAGCGGGCATTTTTTCAGGCAGGCATGTCATTTTTTGTATTTAGTGTCTGGGGGGTCTAAAAAGTGTACCTGTCAAGTTTCAGCTCTGTAGCATGTCCAGAACCCCTAAAAAACAGCATTTTTCTTATATTTTCAGGAATATGGCTTCTCTGCGGCTGGCTTTTTCTCTTGCAGGCATTTAGCGGGCATTTTTTTAGGCAGGCATGTCATTTTTTGTATTTAGTGTCTGGGGGGGTCTAAAAAGTGTACCTGTCAATTTTCAGCTCTGTAGCATGTCCAGAACCCCTAAAAAACAGCATTTTTCTTATATTTTCAGGAATACGGCTTCTCTGCGGCTGGCTTTTTCTCTTGCAGGCATTTATCGGGCATTTTGTTAGGCAGGCATGTCATTTTTGTATTTAGTGTCTGGGGGGTCTAAAAAGTGTACCTGTCAATTTTCAGCTCTGTAGCATGTCCAGAACCCCTAAAAAACAGCATTTTTCTTATATTTTCAGGAATACGGCTTCTCTGCGGCTGGCTTTTTCTCTTGCAGGCATTTAGCGGGCATTTTTTTGGGCAGGCATGTCATTTTTTGTATTTAGTGTCTGCGGGGTCTAAAAAGTGTACCTGTCAAGTTTCAGCTCTGTAGCATGTCCAGAACCCCTAAAAAACAGCATTTTTCTTATATTTTCAGTAATACGGCTTCTCTGCGGCTGTCTTTTTCTCTTGCAGGCATTTATCGGGCATTTTTTTAGGCAGGCATGTCATTTTTTGTATTTAGTGTCTGGTGGGGTCTAAAAAGTGTACCTGTCAAGTTTCAGCTCTGTAGCATGTCCAGAACCCCTAAAAAACAGCATTTTTCTTATATTTTCAGTAATACGGCTTCTCTGCGGCTGTCTTTTTCTCTTGCAGGCATTTATCGGGCATTTTTTTAGGCAGGCATGTCATTTTTTGTATTTAGTGTCTGGGGGGTCTAAAAAGTGTACCTGTCAAGTTTCAGCTCTGTAGCATGTCCAGAACCCCTAAAAAACAGCATTTTTCTTATATTTTCAGGAATACGGCTTCTCTGCGGCTGGCTTTTTCTCTTGCAGGCATTTATCGGGCATTTTTTTAGGCAGGCATGTCATTTTTTGTATTTAGTGTCTGGGGGGTCTAAAAAGTGTACCTGTCAAGTTTCAGCTCTGTAGTATGTCCACAACCCAAAAAAAACAGCATTTTTCTTATGATTTTTAGTAGAAAACTAATGCAGTGTCTTTCCAGCTGTCTTTTTTTCTTTCTGGCAAGCTGAAATATGATATGCCAAGGCAAACATGCTTATCAGTTGAGCTATGACACAGACAACACTGCACACATGGGGAAATATGTAAAACAAAAAACAGGAAAAGGAAATTAGGTGACGGTCACAAAACATGATATTGTGATTGGCCAAATAAAAAGTCACCTCGCGATGAGGTCGCGCCAAAGTCGCGCTAAGTCGCGCCAAGCGGAAGCGACGCTACTTTAGTGGTAGCGGCAGTGTAAACCAGCACTAAAACATCCAGTGTGTGAATACGATCAGGTATGATGTTTTATCGGTCAAGTAGTGTAAGGGTTACGCCCGTCGCCCGCTTCACAGTGACAGACCAAACTCTGACAGACCAAACTCCCCGTTTAACAGTCAGTCAGTCCATTTGCACAACCACAAACTCCCAATTTGCACAAGGTTGGATACCAAGCTAGCCATGTCCCGTTCCTTGTCCTCACTGACATCATTGAAGGTCTCTTCCTCCACCCAGCCACATACAACACCAAGGGTCCCCGAAAGGTGAGAACAAGCCCCCTGGGACGCCTGCTGTGGCTGGTATTCCACCTCCTCAAAGCCACCTTCCTCCTCTGACTTCTCTTCTTCAGACTCCTCTCTCTGCGTTGCCACAGGTCCAGCAATTGACAACGACAAGGCTGCTTCTGGTAGTGATGAGGACCACAACTCTTCCTCTTCATGCTCATCTACAGCCTGATCCAGTACTCTTCGCAGGGCACGCTCCAGAAAAAACGCATATGGGATGAGGTCGATGATGTTGCCTTGGGTTCGACTGACCACCAGGGTTGTCATCTCCGCAAAAGGACGCATGAGCCTACAGCCATTGTTCATGAGCATTCAGTAACGCGGCCAAAAAATACCCAGCTCCGCAGAAAGAATGAAAGAAAATGAATGTTTTTTTTTATGAAAAATTATCCTGCGGATCGCTTTTGGTCTGTACACAATGAAGCAACGACCTTATCATCTGGGGTGTGCCAACACAATCCTAGAGGTGATCGCTTCATTGTGATACGCAAGCCCCTTCACCACGACAAGGTAACGATCACGAAGGGGAATTGACACATGTATGTGCCTTATTTTTTGTTTTTTGTTTTTTTGCAGCCACAGTGTAGCACCAGAGGCCAGAAAAATTAGGCATGTACACATGCATGAAAAAGTAGGTATTGTTGCAGCCGCTGCTGTAGCAGCGGCCTGAAAAATTGAGGTTTTAAGGCAGAAAGTGCACTAAAACATTGCGGCTTGAACCGTAGTTGGTGGCGGAGACGTCACGTAAGTCATCCGGCATGCAGAGAATGATTATATACAGCAGCGTGTGGACCATTTTTAGGCCAAGGCATCTCAGTCATCACCAGGCCTTTTTTAGTCAAATGCATCCCCCACTGTCAGTCCCTTCGGGATCCATGCCTCATTCATCTTAATAAACGTGAGGTAATCAAGACTTTTTTGACCTAGGCGACTTCTCTTCTCAGTGACAATACCTCCTGCTGCGCTGAAGGTCCTTTCTGACAGCACACTTGAAGCGGGGCAGGCCAGAAGTTCAATGGCAAACTGGGATAGCTCAGGCCACAGGTCAAGCCTGCACACCCAGTAGTCAAGGGGTTCATCGCTCCTCAGAGTGTCGATATCTGCAGTTAAGGCAAGGTAGTCTGCTACCTGTCGGTCGAGTCGTTCTCTGAGGGTGGACCCCGAAGGGCTGTGGCGATGCATAGGACTAAAAAAGCTCCGCATGTCCTCCATCAACAAGACGTCTGTAAAGCGTCCTGTCCTTGCCGGCGTGGTTGTGGTGGTAGGAGGAGGATTACTTTCACCTCTTCCCCTGTTGGATTCCCGTTGTGCTGTGACATCACCCTTATACGCTGTGTAAAGCATAGTTTTTAACTTATTTTGTAGCTGCTGCATCCTTTGCGACTGCCGGTAATTGGGTAACATATCACAGACTTTCTGCTTATACCGGGGGTCTAGTAGCGTGGCCACCCAGTACAGGTCGTTCTCCTTCAGCCTTTTTATACGAGGGTCTCTCAACAGGCATGACAGCATGAAAGACCCCATTTGCACAAGGTTGGATGCCGAGCTACTCATGTCCAATTCCTCGTCCTCACTGATGTCATTGAAGGTGTGTTCTTCCCCCCAGCCACGTACAACACCACGGGTACCAGATAGGTGACAACGAGCACCCTGGGATGCCTGCTGTGGTTGGTGTTCCTCCTCCTCAAAGCCACATTCCTCCTCTGACTCCTCTTCCTCACACTCCTCTTCCAGTGTTGCCGCAGGTCCAGCAATCGATGGTAAGGCTGTTTCTGGTGGTGGTGATGGTGACCACAACTCTTCCTCTTCCTCTTCACGCTCATCTACGGCCTGATCCAGCACTCTTCGCAGGGCACGCTCCAGGAAAAAAACATATGGGATGATGTCGCTGATGGTGCCTTCAGTGCGACTCACTAGGTTTGTCACCTCCTCAAAAGGACGCATGAGCCTACAGGCATTGCGCATGAGCGTCCAGTAGCGTGGCAAAAAAATACCCAGCTCCGCAGAGGCTGTCCTAGCACCCCGGTCATACAAATACTCGTTGACCGCTTTTTCTTGTTGGAGCAGGCGGTCGAACATTAGCAGTGTTGAATTCCAACGTGTCGGGCTGTCGCAAATCAAGCGCCTCACTGGCATGTTGTTTCGCCGCTGAATATCTGCAAAGTGCGCCATGGCCATGTAGGAACGCCTGAAATGGCCACACACCTTCCTGGCCTGCTTGAGGACGTCCTGTAAGCCTGGGTACTTCTGCACAAAACGTTGCACAATCAGATTCAACACATGTGCCATGCACGGCACATGTGTCAACTTGCCCAAATTCAATGCCGCCAACAAATTGCTCCCGTTGTCACACACCACTTTGCCGATCTCCAGTTGGTGCGGGGTCAGCCACTGATCCACCTGTGCATTCAGGGCGGACAGTAGTGCTGGTCCGGTGTGACTCTCTGCTTTCAGGCAAGTCAACCCCAAGACAGCGTGACACTGTCGTATCCGGCATGTGGAATAGCCCCTGGGGAGCTGGGGGGGTGCAGTTGGTGTGGAGCAAGACGCAACAGCAGAAGAGGACTCAGCCGAGGAGGTTAGCAAAGAGGATGGAGTAGGAGGAGTAGAGGAGGTGGCAGCAGGCCTGCCTGCAAGTCGTGGCGGTGTCACCAACTCCTCTGCAGCAGAGCCACGCATTCCATGCTTGGCAGCCGCCAGCAGGTTTACCCAATGCGCAGTGTACGTTATATACCTGCCCTGACCGTGCTTTGCAGACCAGCTATCAGTGGTCAGATGGACCCTTGCCCCAACACTGTGTGCCAGACGTGACATGATTTCCTTTTCCACAATAGAGTACAGGTTGGGGATTGCCTTTTGTGAAAAATAATTTCGGCCGGGTACCTTCCACTGCGGTGTCCCAATAGCGACAAATTTTTTGAAGGCCTCAGACTCCACCAGCTTGTATGGTAAAAGCTGGCGGGCTAAGAGTTCCGACAAGCCAGCTGTCAGACGCCGGGCAAGGGGGTGACTCTGCGAGATTGGCTTTTTACGCTCAAACATTTCCTTCACAGACACCTGACTGTGGGCAGGTGACGAGCAGGAACTGCTGAAGGTGAGAGGCGGAGGGACGGGTTGTTGATAGGGGGCATGGAGGACAGCAGTGGTTGACGTGGCTGAAGATGCTGGACCAGGAGGAGGATGGTGGCTTTCAGTTTGTGTGCTGCTTTTACTCATGTGTTGATCCCATAGGCGTTTGTGATGTGAGATCATGTGCCTTCGCAAAGCAGTTGTACCTAGGTGGGTGTTGGACTTCCCACGACTCAGTTTCTTTTGGCACAGGTTACAAATGGCATCGCTGATATCAGAGGCAGACACACAAAAAAAATGCCACACTGCTGAGCTTTGCAAGGACGGCATTCTGGTGGTGGCAACAGCTTGCGTTGATTGGCGTGCTGTCTGGCTGACCCCGGGTGCCGAATCTACATGCTGTCTGACTGCGCCACTAGCTCCTTGCGATGACCTCCTCCCCCTGCTTCCAACTCGTCTCCTCCTCCTCTCTGTCTCCCCATCTGAACTTTCCCCCTCTTCTTCTGCTCTTCGAGCAGGCACCCAGGTGACATCCACAGACACATCGTCATCATCAGCCGCTTCACTTGACAACTCAGCAAAGGCAGCAGCAGCAGGTACAACATCATCATCATCACAATGTACGTCCATGTGTATAATGCTGCCTGACTGAGACATATCCCCGTTATCTACATCCTCTGGCACTAATAGTTGCGCATCACTTATTTCTTCAAACTGATGTGAAAATAACTCCTCTGACGGATCAAGTGAAGCGGCTGTGGTGCTAGTGTTGGTGGTGGTGCCGGCGGGCTGGCGAGTGGTAAATTGAGAGGTGCCCGAAGCTGAGCTGGAGGAGGATGGTGCATTAAGGTTCCGAGCGGAAGCTGTAGACGATTGGGTGTCCTGTGTAAGCCAGTCAACTATGGCCTCAGAATTTTTTGAGTTCAGGGTCTGTGGTGGCCTCTGAACACTGGGCATTATTCTAGGGCCTAAGGAAATCACAGCACCACGACCACGACGGCCCTTGCGGGGTGGCCTGCCTCTGCCTGTCATTTTTTTTTTAATGTGTTGTTACTGTTGTACTATGAGTGCAAGCTGCTGTGCCACCTTATATATCAGTGGTGGGTGGGCAGTGGCACAGTACACTCTCTGTGGACCTGACAGCAGTCACTGGCACCCAGGCAACTGCAATTTAAAAAATATATATATTTTTTTTTACTTTGCAAGCTGCTGTGCCACCTTATATATCAGTGGTGGGTGGGCAGTGGCACAGTACACTCTCTGTGGACCTGACAGCAGTCACTGGCACCCAGACAACTGCAATTTAAAAAATATATATATATTTTTTTACTTTGCAAGCTGCTGTGCCACCTTATATATCAGTGGTGGGTGTGCAGTGGCACAGTACACTCTCTGTGGACCTGACAGCAGTCACTGGCACCCAGGCAACTGCAATTTAAAAAAATATATATATTTTTTTTACTTTGCAAGCTGCTGTGCCACCTTATATATCAGTGGTGGGTGGGCAGTGGCACAGTACACTCTCTGTGGACCTGACAGCAGTCACTGGCACCCAGGCAACTGCAATTTAAAAAAATATATATATTTTTTTTACTTTGCAAGCTGCTGTGCCACCTTATATATCAGTGGTGGGTGGGCACACAGTGGCACTGCAGTGGGCACAGTACACTCTGTGGACCTGACAGTCACTGGCAGCCCAGGCAACTGCAATAATAAAAAATATTTTTTTTTTCAATTTATTGCAACAAGATGCTGTGCCAACGTATATATATCAGTGGTGGGCAGTGCACTGCAGTGGGTACAGTGCACTCTGTGGACCTGACACAGCACTCACTGCAATTATGACAGAGGAAAAAAAAATATTTTTTAAAATGCCAGGTACTGTGCCTGTGCCACCCGAAATGAGTGTGGTGTGCACACAGTACAGTCTGTGGTAGGTCTGTGGCCTCTCACACACAGCGGGCAGGCAACTGCAGTGTACAATAGATATATATAGATATATATATATAAAGAAAAAAATCTATTACCTTACCAGCCCTTAAAAGGGCTTTTGGGGACACTATATATATATATATATATGTATATATATAAATAAAAAAATCCTCAATTACCAGCCCTTAAAAGGGCTTTTGGGGACACTAGATAGATATAGATATATATATATATGAAAGAACAACTCAATTACCAGCCCTTAAAAGGGCTTTTGGGGACGCTAGGTATATATATATATATATAAAAAAAAAAAAAAACACACAAATACCAGCCCTTAGAAGGGCTTTTTGGGGTGCTGATATTACAGCAGTAGTGGACCAAGAACACTGCAAGACCAGGAGCACTGACTAACTGTCCCTAGCTTAACAGCAGCAGCAGCTCTCCCTACTCTCACTACACACACTGCTTCAGAATGATCTAAGATGGATGCTGCCCTTGCTTATTTATAGGAGGTGGGAGGGTGTGGGAGGGAGGTATGCTGATTGGCTGGAAATGTGTCTGCTGACTGTAAAGTTCAGGGTCAAAGTTTGCCTCAATGATGTCTTATGGGGGGCGGACCGAACATCGCATATGTTCGCCGGCAGCGGCGAACGCGAACATGCTAAGTTCGCCGGGAACTGTTCGCCGGCGAACAGTTCTATACATCTCTAGTCACAGGCAGTCGGCCTGGTGAGCCAGAAGGAAGGAGCTGCACCAAGAGGTCCAGGAGAGCTGACTAGAGGGGTTGAGACACTGGAGATCATGGAAAACAGTATCATAAGTACAGGGGAATATGTCTAAGTGCCTAACCAGGAAAGGGGCCACCCCGGATTAGAGTAGTCAGAGGATGGGTGTCAGCTTGTAAAGAGAAAGGGGGTGCTAGGCTAGTACCCTGAAGATAATTGCTAAGCAAGCATTTATTCAGAGACTTTACCTGAGATTCATCTAGTGGCAAGGTGAAACTGCGGCCTTGCCGCACCTTCAGATAGAAGTCCTCAGCACGGTGAATAGTAAAAGTTCTGGAGTATCCCACTCTTCCCTACTCCCATCCCCATATTATTGACTGAGCCGAAACGTAAAGTGTTAAGATTCTGCACGCAGTTGCTACCGGTAACCCAGAGGGACCTGAAAAAGTGAGAAATACAGCAGCCTTCAAGAGGGCAGTGCTACAATCAAAAACACACCAGAGCTATGTGACAAAAGGCTGCAGACCTATCCAGAAGACCAATGAGTAGCCTACTAAAACCATGTTGATGTGTATGCAAGGGTATTGTGGCACCGATAGCACAAGTTTAGCTAGATGACACCAAATATTTAAAGGATAAGTTTACCTTTGGGAACATGTTCCAACATTTTTTAGGGTGGAACATGTTCCCAATTCTGCAGCCATGGCCCAATTTTTTCTTTAAAGTTAACTTATCCTTTAAAGAGAAAGTAAACTATAAGCTAAAATTTGTACCAATAAGTAAGCCTATAATAAGGCTTACCTATAGGTACTGTAAATATCTCCTAAGCATGTACCGCTTAGGAGATATTTACAGTATCTCACAAAAGTGAGTACACCCCTCACATTTGTGTAAATATTTTATGATATCTTTTCATGTGACAACACTGACGAAATTACACTTTGCTACAATGTAAAGTAGTGAGTGTACAGCTTGTATAACAGTGTAAATTTGCTGTCCCCTCAAAATAACTCAACACACAGCCATTAATGTCTAAACAGCTGGCAACAAAAGTGAATACACCCCTAAGTGAAAATGTCCAAATTGGGCCCAATTAGCCATTTTCCCTCCCCGGTGCCATGTGACTCATTAATGTTACAAGGTCTCAGGTTTGAATGGGGAACAGGTGTGTTAAATTTGGTGTTATCACTCTCACTCTCTGATTCTGGTCACTGGAAGTTCAACATGGCACCTCATGGCAAAGAACTCTCTGAGGAGCTGAAAAAAAAGAATTGTTGCTCTACATAAAGATGGCTTCAGGCTATAAGAAGATTGCCTGAAACTGAGCTGCAGCACACTGGCCAAGACCATACAGCAGTTTAACAGGACAGGTTCCACTCAGAACAGGTCTCGCCATGGTCGACCAAAGAAGTTGCGTGCACATGCTCAGCGTCATATTCAGAGGTTGTCCTGGGGAAATAGACATTGCTGCATAGGTTGAAGGGTGGGGGGTCAGCTTGTCAGTGCTCAGACCATACTCCGCACACTGCATCAAATTGGTCTGCATGGCTGTCGTCCCAAAAGCCTCTTCTAATGATGATGCACAAGAAAGCCCGCAAACAGTTTGCTGAAGACAAGCAGACTAAGGACAAGGTTTACTGGAACCATGTTCCGTGGTCTAAAGAGACCAAGATAAACGTATTTGGTTCAGATGGTGTCAAGCGTGTGTGGTGGAAACCAGGTGAGGAGTACAAAGACAAATGTGTCCTGCCTATAGTCAAGCATGGTGGCGGGAGTTTCATGGTCTGGGGCTGCATGAGTGCTGCCGGCACTGGGGAGCTACAGTTCATTGAGGGAATCATGAATGCCAACATGTACTGTGACATACTGAAGCAGAGCATGATCCCCTCCCTTTGGAGACTGGGCAGGAGGGTAGTATTCCAACATGATAACGACCCCAAACACATCTCCAAGACGACCACTGCCTTTCTAAAGAAGCTGAAGGTAAAGGTGATGGACTGGCCAAGCATGTCTTCAGACCTAAACCCTATTGAGCATCTGTGGGGCATCCTCAAATGGAATGTGGAGGAGCGCAAGGTCTGTATCATCCACCAGCTTTGTGATGTCATCATGGAGAAGTGGAAGAGGACTTCAGTGGCAACCTGTGAAGCTCTAGTGAACTCCATGCCCAAGAGAGTTAAGGCAGTGCTGGCAAATAATGGTGGCCACACAAAAGCATTCGCTTACAAAAAAAAGAACTGCATATAAATATATTGAGGACCTTGTAATGCATTTTGTTTGTGGCAAAAGTCAGAAAAGATGACCTAATCCTTTAGGTTATAATATTAAAAGTAGAACTTTAGTCAGAAAACTAACTATGACTAGATCACTTTAGACTGGTTCATTTTGCAGGTATAGCTATGTAAAACATTAAAAATAAGTGTCTATAGTGTTTAAAATCCAGTAATACACTGTCTAACCCTGCTCTGCACATGCTCGGTTGCTCTCCCATTTTAGGCATTTCTAGAGGCCGATCTGCTAAGAGCCTTAAAGCAGAATTTAACCCTCCTATCCTTTACAGCCAAGGAAGCTGCTTCTGTTTGATTCACAACTGCCATGGTGCTGCACATGTGATGAGGTATGACGTTTGATGGTTTGACAGCTTGAAAGAGGACACAATCAAATGTGACAGATAGCAATCCTGATTCCTGGCATTTCAGGAATGTAACTGTTTTTTGAAATTGTTAAATTGATGGGTTTATTTCTGCTTTAGGATTTACTGCTGTTCAGGGGCTCTGGGCGTCAGCAAAATGACAGCCTTCAGCATGAATAAACAGGAGCAATGCTGGAGGCCTTTTTCAGCACACACACATATTGGTAGCATAATTCTTAATGTGGAATGTACATTCCTTGTTAAAGAACATCATTTTTTTGATCAAGTTGTAATGGGTGAATTTCCACTTTAATACAGAGACACATTCATTTGTATTTTTTATACCTGCCTGGAGTTCAGACGCAACCCACTTCTATTAATGGTAGCTGTTGTTTTGTAATTGCTCCAGTGTCCATTTTCTCTCTCCATTTTCAGGCTCTATCAGCGTGTTGTCTATTGACTGCTATAGTGGTTGCCTGATTCCAATCATCTCTTACCTTCAGGACCACTTCAAAATCAGGTATAAACTGTTGTTTTCCACATTAAGGTAAACACTTCTGATATGACTTAGAAATTGGTTTAATACAGATTGGATATCTGTTGTGCGGATATATCTTTTCTCTCTAATCTCTGTAATGCACTTGATTTTAAATCATAATCTCCTCTCCTGTGCCCCATTGCTCCACAATGAGCTGCTACCTTGCAATCAGCTGCCATTCCCTCCCCCTCTATACCATGATCCATTCAGCTCCCATCCATGCTTTGCTTCCATCCAGATTGTTTCAGCTTACTCTTTGCAACCTTCTACCCCTGAAAAAAAATAAGCTTCGCCTTCTGCTCTACCTTTTCGCTCCTCTGTGTGATCAGGTAATGCACTGACCCCCAAAGCCTAATCATGATCACCTGGCTGTATCACAATCAGCTCTCAGTCCTCCTGCCCCTGGCTCTGATCAGTTCCTGTAATATCTTATTGTATCTTTTCATGTGACAACACTGAAGAAATGACACTTTGCTACAATGTAAAGTAGTGAGTGCACAGCTTGTATAACAGTGTAAATTTGCTGTCCCCTCAAAATAACTCAACACAGCCATTAATGTCTAAACCGCTGGCAACAATTGAGTATATCCCTAAGTAAAAATGTCTAAATTGGGCCCAATTAGCCATTTTCCCTCCCTGGTGTCATCTGACTTGTTAGTGTTACAAGGTCTCAGGTGTGAACGGGGAGCAGGTGTGTTAAATTTGATGTTCTCTCATCTCACTCTCTCATACTGGTCACTGGAAGTTCAACATGGCACCTCATATCAAAGAACTCTCTGAGGAGCTGAAAAAAAGAATAGTTGCTCTACATAAAGATGGCATAGGCTATAGGAAGATTGCCAAGACCCTGAAACTGAGCTTCAGCACGGTTTACTAGGACAGGTTCCACTCAGAACAGGCCTCGCCATGGTCGTCCAAATAAGTTTGAGTGCATGTGCTTAGCGTCATATCCAGGTTGTTTTTGGGAAATAGACGTATGAGTGCTGCCAGCATTTCTGCAGAGGTTGAAGGGGTGGGGGATTAGCCGGTCAGTGCTCAGACTATACGCCGCACACTGCATCAAATCGGTCTGCATCGCCCAGAAGGAAGCCTCTTCTAAAGATGTGTGGCGGCAACCAGGTGAGGAGTACAAAGACAAGTGTGTCTTGCTTACAGTCAAGCATGGTGGTGGGAGTGTCATGGTCTGGGGCTGCATGAGTGCTGTTGGCACTGGGGAGCTACAGTTCATTGGGGGAACCATGAATGCCAACATGTACTGTGACATACTGAAGCAGAGCATGATTCCCCTCCCTTCAAAGACTGGGCCACAAGGCAGTATTCCAACATGATAACAACCCCAAACACACCTCCAAGACGACAACTGCCTTGCTAAAGAAGCTGAGGGTAAAGGTGATGGACTGGCCAAGCATGTCTCCAGACCTAAACCCTATTGATCATCTGTGGGGCATCCTCAAACAAAAGGTGGAGGAGTGCAAGGTCTCTAACATCCACCAGCTCTGTGATGTCATCATGGAGGAGGGGGAAGAGGGCTCCAGTGGCAACCTGTAAAGCTCTGGTGAACTCCATGTCCAAGAGGGTTAGGGCAGTGCTGAAAAATAATGGTGGCCACACAAAATATTGACACTTTGGGCCCAATTTGGATATTTTAACTTAGGGGTGTACGTTTTAGACAATGTTGGCTGTGTGTTGAGTTATTTTTAGGGGACAGCAAATTTACAAAAAGTGAAAAGCAAAAATATTGCGCTAACCATAAAAAAGCTGCTACACCAAACAACTGACAAGAAAATTGTGAATAGCAAAATGTGGAAAAAAGTGCAGCGCTAATAAATACTAGCAATATAAACGTGTATATATATAAACCAAGAAAGGTAAATACAAATAAATTGCAAAATGAATAAAAGTGAACATCAAATCAACAGTCCCATATGTGAAGTGAAAAAAACAGTCCACAACGGTGATAATTGAAGTGCTCACTGGATCCCAACACCAACAAGATATAGAGATATAATGTGCTCACCAGAACGATAGGACTCAAAATGCCATATAGCATATGAGTCAAATCAGCTTGTTGTACAATGGATGGATAATCCGAAAGGGATGACTGAGGTCACTGATGTTGAGGTGAAGAGGTAATAGCAGATATGAACCATCACACCAGAGAGGCTCTCACTCCGTCAGATGGCCAGAAAGGAACCAAAAAACAAGGGAGCACAAAATAGTGTAACACTGCTAAAATTTTAATTAAATAAAAATACACCAAATTGCACTTACAAACATCTCGTGGTAAAGAGCGTATACAGATGCAAAGGTAGGCTGTCAGCAGCGTGGCCTTGACGCGTTTCAGCATAAATGCTTTTTTCAAAAGATAGTGCCAGCCAAACACCCACAAAAGCCACTTATTTATAATCTAAGTAGTAAGAAGTCACCCAATGAGAAGATGCCTACTGTGCAGACACACCAAGCCCAAAATGGCGTCGGCTTGCACTCCAAGCCTCGTTTTCAATGTGGCTATGGATGCCTATTGTGCAGACAAACCGAGCCCAAAAATCTTTTATGCTTTTAAGCATTTATGCTGAAACGCGTCAAGGCCACGCTGCTGACAGCCTACCTTTGCATCTGTATACGCTCTTTACCACGAGATGTTTGTAAGTGCAATTTGGTGTATTTTTATTTAATTAAAATTTTAGCAGTGTTACACTATTTTGTGCTCCCTTGTTTTTTGGTTCCTTTCTGGCCATCTGACGGAGTGAGAGCCTCTCTGGTGTGACGGTTCATATCTGCTATTACCTCTTCACCTCAACATCAGTGACCTCAGTCATCCCTTTCGGATTATCCATCCATTGTACAACAAGCTGATTTGACTCATATGCTATATGGCATTTTGAGTCCTATCGTTCTGGTGAGCACATTATATCTCTATATCTTGTTGGTGTTGGGATCCAGTGAGCACTTCAATTATCACCGTTGTGGACTGTTTTTTTCACTTCACATATGGGACTGTTGATTTGATGTTCACTTTTATTCATTTTGCAATTTATTTGTATTTACCTTTCTTGGTTTATATATATACACGTTTATATTGCTAGTATTTATTAGCGCTGCACTTTTTTCCACATTTAGCAAATTTACACTGTTATACAAGCTGTACAGTCACTACTTTACATTGTAGCAGTGTCATTTCTTCACTGTTGTCACGTGAAAAGATATAAAAAAATATTTACAAAAATGTGAGGGGTGTACTCTTGTGAGATACTGTAAATACAGTTGTTCTGTGAAGCCTTAGTGAACAAACAGCATCATGAAGTCCAAGGAACACACCAGACAGGCCAGGGATACAGTTGTGGAGAAGGTTAAAGCAGGGTTAGGTTATAAAAAATAATCCAAAACATCTCACGGAGCACTGTTCAATCCATCAACTGAAAATGGAAAGAGTATGGCACAACTGCAAGCCTTCCAAGACATGGAAGTCCACCTAAACTGACAGGCCGGGCAAGGGCAGCATTAATCAGAGAAGCAGCCAATGGTAACTCTGGAGGAACTGCAGAGATCCACAGCTCGGCTGGGAGAATCTGTCTACAGGACAACTATTAGTCGTGCACTCCACAAATCTGTCCTTTATGGAAAAGTGGCAAAAAGAAAGCTATTGTTGGAAGAAAGCCATAAGAAGTCCAGTTTGTAGTTTGCAAGAAGCCATGTGGGGGACAGCAAACATGAACAGCATAGGTGCTCTGATCAGATGAGACCAAAGTTTACCTTTTTGACCTAAAAGTAAAACACTGTGTGTGGCAGAAAACAAACACTGTACATCACCCTGAACACACCATCCCCTCCATGAAATAGTGGTGGCAGCATCATGCTGTGGGGATGCTTTTCTTTAGCATAGACAGGGAAGCTGGTCAGAGTTGATGGGAAGATGGTGTGACAGAACCGTCCCACACGCCACTTCATTGCTTCTGTCAGTATACCGCTTCCTCCAGTCTGAATATAGATATCAGATATTATAGCTGCATCTTGCAACCTAGGAACTAGACGGGACTAGCTCAGCTGCAAAACTGGAACTGTTTATTGAACAAAAATATAGGCTTTTTATACACTTGAGAAGTAGGTCAGTAACCACATGAACAATGACCCAAATATTTACCTAAAACATCATACAATGGTTTAGATAACGAGGTACAGCTGACTCATCCCATCATAGAGGATCCTTAAGAGCAGAGGTCAAATCCTAGGAAAAAACTTGTGGGAATAAGTGTGTGTGTGTGTGCGTATATTGTGTATACATATATATATATATATATATATATATATATGTTAGAGTATTCACCATCACTGGAAGTTAAAAACAAATAATTAATGGTTTGAATTGCTTCAGATGGGACGGTCATATTTGCCAGCAATATCTCCATATAGGAATATAAAGATTTTTTCCCATTTGCCATGAAATCTGTTCTTCCTAAATGCTGTGTATATTACATATCTTTCAATGTCAGACAGGTGTTCCTTTTGTTGTGTATTGGGAGCGAATGTGGATTGCCCTGTCCCATTGTTAAGTGTTAATGACCTCACATTGTTCTGTCTGTCTGCCTTAAGAGAAACTTATTTTGGGATGTATATAGGTATGTGGATTGGATGCTAAGGGGGAAGGGGTATTGTCTCACATTGTATATTTTTGTGTACACTGTATGATAGTGTAAAACTCTGTTCCTATTGGATGGTGAATGTTACGTCCAGTCTTCAACAAGGTCCACCTGGGTGGTAACCTTGTGGGTGAAAACTGTATATAAGTCTGTTTTCTTGTTTAATAAAGTTGTTCTAGAGTTACTTCACCTTCAATCTAGAGTCCTGTCTCTTATTGGGGGAATCTGCTGCAAGGGATTGCTATGGTCTTCCATACTCCCTTGGATAGTCACTAAGCTCTTGTAAGAGCTTTTGTAAGAGCTTGTTCTGCTGCACTCTCTGGGGAAAGAGAGGTTCACCCACAGGAACCTGGAGCCTTGTCGTAGGTCCAGGGTGGGTAGGAGATTGCGAGACCCTAACCAAGCTGCGGCGGTTTGTGGGGTCTGAAGTGGTTACGTGTCTGGTGGAGTGCTTGGAGCCCTCGGGAAGCACTAGGAGCATCTGTCAACGGAGGTACCCGGTCAGGGGTGTCCTCTTCCGTTACATCCCCAACCTCAAAAATAAATAAGTGTGCGTGTGTGTGCGCGCGCGCGCGTGTGTGTGTATATATAAAATAAATATTTCAGTTTTTAACAAATAAAGTGCAACATTTATTTGCAACAAGAAAATAATTTACCCTGTAACTTAGTATTGGTGTCAGTTTACACAGTAGTAACCCCTAGTATTGGTGCCAGTTTATGCACTAATAACCCCTAGTATTGATGCCAGTTTATGTAGTATTAGCCCCTAGTATTGGTGCCAGTTTAAGTAGTAATAGCCCCTAGTGTTGGTGCCAATTTATTCAGTCATAGCTCCTAGTAGTGGCGCCAGTTTGCGCAGTAATTGCCCCTAGTATTTGTGTCAGTTTAGGCAGTAATAGCCCCTAGTATTGGTGCCAGATTATGCAGTAATAGCCTCTAGTATTGGTGCCAGTTTATGCAGTAATAGCCCCTAGTATTGGTGCCAGTTTATGCAGTAATAGCCCCTAGTATTGGTGCCGGTTTACGCAGCAGTAGCCCCAAGTATTAGTGCCAGTTTACACAGTAATAAAGCCTAGTATTGGTGCCAGTTTACGCAGTAATAAAGCCTAGTATTGGTGCCAGTTTACGCAGTAATAACTCCTAATATTGGTGCCAGTTTATGCAGTAATAACCCCTAGTATTGGTGCCAGTTTATGCAGTAATAAAGCCTAGTATTTGTGCCAGTTTACGCAGTAATAAAGCCTAGTATTGGTGCCAGTTTATGCAGTAATAATCCCCAGTATTGGTGCCAGTTTACTCAGTAATAATCCCCAGTATTGGTGCCCATTAACGCAGTAATAAAGCCTAGTATTGGTGCCAGTTTATGCAGAAATAACCCCTAGTATTGGTTCCAGCTTACGCAGTAATAAAGCCTAGTATTGGTGTCAGTTTATGCAGTAATAAAGCCTAGTATTGATGCGCGGAGGAGGTAGGGAATAATAGTGAGACTTGCCAATCACAGTGATGAAAGTGTTAAGGCCAGCCGCGACAGTCTTAACACTTATCATCTTTGTGATCTCCCCACGGGTCACCTGATGCGCTACAACACAGCACACCTCTCCATTGGGGACCCCTTCTCCCTGTAATGCACCGTGGCGAAACTAAGGGAGAAGGCTGCAACAGAGCACCTCTCCATCCGGGACTCATGCCCCTACAGCAGGGGTGTCCAAACTTTTGGGGAGCGAGGGCCAATTTAGTGACTTGGTAACTGGTCGTGGGCCACAATGAGTGGAGCAGGCAGATGACAGGTTTGTGTCCACACAGCTTATGCAGAGCAGACATGGACACTGCTCTATGGGCCCTCTAAACTGATCTGTCCAGACACAAGGGGATGGATCCCCTGCTGTTTTTTTTAAGTGGATCGGAGATAGGTGGGGGTAAACAGACACAAGTCCATTTACATCTGCCACTCTATAGAGGTGAATGGAGGGTCCGATTGGGTCCACCTGAAAAACAAACAGGCGGACCTAATCTGACTGACCGTGTGAAAGGGGCCTAAGGCTGCTTTCACACGAATGCACTGCAGTTTTAATGCACCTCAACTGACCTCAATCTTCACTTCTTCATCAGGATTCCTGTAGGTATTGCTGGCTGCTGCTGTCCCCCTGGTGGGTATTGGCTGGTGGCAGGGCGAGTACTGCTGGTGGGTACTGCTGGCTGGTACTGCTGGCGGGTACTGCTGGCTGGTACTGCTGGCTGGTACTGCTGGTGGGTACTGTTGGTGGAGACTGCTGATGGGTACTGCTGGCTGGTACTGTTTGCGGGTACTGCTTGCTGGTACTGTTGCTGGGTACTGCTGGCTGGTACTGCTGGTGGGTACTGCTGGCTGGTACTGCTAGATGGTACTACTGGGGGGTACTGCTGGCTGGAACTGTTGGTGGGTACCGCTGGCTGGTTCCTGACCCACCATCCCTGAGCATCAGCGGGACAGGAAGCATGCGGCTGCAGTAGAGAGCAGAGTCGATGCTTCCTGTTTTGCTCCTGTGCCCTGTCACAGGCACAGTGATACATTTGGTATCACTCTGCCAGTGACAGAAGCCAGCGCTATACAGGAAGCTTTGGCTCTGCATCCTCTAATGCCGGCTTCGTTCTTCACACACACTGATGCCACAGCTTGTATACTTCAAAGGCCAGTCCTGCAGGATGCGGCTGTTAACAGGAACAGTGTTCCTGCTGTGGAAAAAGTACAGGAACACCGTCCCTGCAGAACTCAAGCCCTGCCTTAGAGTTTAGTAATATTAGCCAACATACAGGGGGGGGGGTCGAAAGTTTGGGCACCCAAGGTAAAAATTTGTATTAATGTGCATAAAGAAGCCAAGGAAAGATGGAAAAATCTCCAAAAGGCATCAAATTATAGATTAGACATTCTTATAATATGTCAACAAAAGTTAGATTTTATTTCCATCGTTAACACTTTCAAAATTACAGAAAACTGAACTTTGCAAATGAACATATAGACAAGCCTGATGCATTTTGGAAACAAGTTCTGTGGACCGATGAGGTTAAAATTTAACTTTTTGGCCGGAATGAGCAAAGGTACATTTGGAGAAGAAGGGGCACAGAATTGAATGAAAAGAACCTCTGTCCAACTGTTAAGCATGGGGGTGGATCAATCATGCTTTGGGGTTGTATTGCAGCCAGTGGCACAGGGAACATCTCACGAGTAGAAGGAAAAATGGATTCAATAAAATTTCAGCAAATTCAGCAAATTTTGGATGGTAACTTGATGCCATCTGTGAAAAAACTGAAGTTAAAGAGAGGATGGCTTCTACAAATGGATAATGATCGTAAACACACCTCGAAATCCACGGGGGATTACATCAAGAGGCCTAAACTGAAGGTTTTGCCATGCCTTCACAATCTCCTGACCTCAACATAATTGAAAATCTATGGATAGACCTTAAAAGAGCAGAGCGTGACAGACAGCCCAGAAATCTCAAAGAACTGGAAGACTTTGTAAGGAAGAATGGGCAAAGATACCTCAAACAAGAATTGAAAGACTCTTGGCTGGCTACAAAAAGCATTTACAAGCTGTGATACTTGCCAAAGGGGGCAGTACAAGATATTAACTCTGCAGGGTGCCCAAACTTTTGCAGACGCCATTTTTTTGTTTTCTGTTATTTTGAAAGTGTAAATGATGGAAATAAAATCTAACTTTTGTTGACATATTATAAAAATGTCTAATCTATAATTTGATGCCTTTTGGAGATTATTCCATCTTTCCTTGGCTTCCTTATGCACATTAATACAAATTTTTACCTGAGGTGCCCAAACTTTCGATCCCCACTTTATACTAGAAAAATTAAGTTGAATAAACAACTAGCCACCTGGACACTCAGATGTCTCATTCTAGGTCAGACTTGCCGGCATCGAGCTTACAAAGTACAATAGTAGGCAATTAGTGTTGAGCGAACACGGACTGTATTATTCGTGTTCGTACCGAATAATTGGATTTTTGTTACCCGAACACGGACCCGAAAACTTTACTGTATGTTCGGGTTTAAAATCCATGTTCGGTCATTTTATTTCCTGTTTTGTATGTAATGGCACACTTTTAATGGCGGGCTTTCAACAGCCAATCAACAAGCATTTAACTGGTGTGCGCCATCACAGCCATGCCTACTAATGTATTAGTAGCTGTGATTGGCCATCTGAAGCATGTGACCATGTCTTTATAAGTTAGAGAGCCCCAGCGCGCCGCATCATTCTGCTGTAGTTTAGGAACAGAGCACACATCATACGTGCTGGCTGCTGATTAGGGACAGACAGTGATTCTGTGAAAAATTGTGTCCGAAAAGAATGCAGGGACAGGTCGGAGTGCAGGCAGGGAAAGTTATTAGAGCATTTTAGGGCGAGGCTGGAGATTAGGCAGGGTCAGTCTTCTACATCGATTTTGCTGTATGGGGGGGTGGTGCAGTGAACGATCTTATTGAGCATATTAGGGACAGGCTGGAGATTAGGCAGGGACAGTCTACATCGATTTTGCTGTGTGGGGGGTGGTGCAGTGAACAATCTTTTTGCCCTCACTTGAGCCCACTGAGGAGGAGGGAGAAAAAAATCTACTTTTATCAGTCTGTTGTGTGCAGCGTTCAGCTATATTTCAGTACAGATTGCTGTTCTAATCTGCTATTAAAAAATTAATTTAAAGGGGAATTTTTTTAAGAGCACTTGTCATGCTCTTAACAACATTTTGCTGCCATTTGCAGCACTCTAGCCCTTTCCATTGGTGTTTAAGAGCCATTTTAGTGCCTGAAAGTTCGGGTCCCCATTGACTTCAATGGGGTTCGGTGTCCGGGTAAAGTTCGGAAAAAGTCCGGGACACGGACCCGGACTTTTTTTTCAAGTTCGGTCGAACCCGCCGAACACGGACATCCAGGTGTCCGCTCAACTCTATAGGCAATATACTATAGCAGGAGACCTACTTAAATAAACACATTATAGCAGGGGCCACTAGTGGTTTGAGTGGAATACATTAACATCTACAGTCATTTCTGGTTTGAGGCATAGAGGCCCCAAATATGGCTATGGAACCTCCAGTTCCCAGAGTCTGCGGGTTGTGGGGAGACATGAACTTGAATCAAAAACAAGACCACTCTAAGGATCCTCCAGGCATACACCTTCCAAAGTGTACTGTTCCCTTAAATGCTAGGGCCCAAAGTCAGTGGGTAAGAGGCTTGCTCCCAGTTCTCTCCAAAAGCCCCTGTCCCAGGTAGGTCTGTCAGACTTCTCCCCCATCAAAAGTTGACTAACAAGGTCCCAGACCTCCACCTACATCAGCTTGTTGCTGGGGAGAGGTACTGACTGCCCCAGCTCCCTTGAACTCTGTAGTTGTTGCCAGTACTGGGTGGGCAGAGGTTGGTAGCACTCTGTCCTGTTGTCAGCACTTCTGTTGGGGATGCCACATCATCCACTCCAGCTAACCATTGGGGAGGGAGGCTGGCTTCCTCCACTCCCAGAATGTGGATATGCTGCTGGGGAGGAAGGATGACCTTGAGGTGGCAAGATGGCTGCTTGTACAAAAATTACTGCAAACGTATTAATCTCTTCTCACTCTGTCTTGATTTCTTTCATGTTTCATGAGCTTTCAAAAGCTAAAAATATATCTGATAAGCTGAGATATTCTGCAACTTTCAAAATTCCCCATCTCTTATAAAGAGGAACTCTGTCTGGACATCTTGACCACAGAACAATTGATATCTGAATCAAAAGTCCCCGTAAAATTCCCTGATGAAAATCACAGACATCGCAATATAGATTTTTAACCCTATGCTTACCATAATAAATTACTAACCCTGATTGGACAATATATCTTAATACAACCTACTTGTATACATCATATGGTATATTTAAACTCCAACATGGAATAATAAATTAGATAATTTTAATTCAGCCCTATTTTGAGTCTTATCTGATCTCTGTGTAGCTACATATTTCTGATTTGGTATCACTGACCAACAGGTAACAGGTATTTGTACCTGAGAGGAAAAGATTCCACGACAACCTCCTTCTCTCCCAAATTGTGTAGCCGTTGGGGAGATGAGCAGCCTGCTTCATCTCCCATTTCCTCATCTGGCTCCTGGGATGACATTTCTCTGTCACTGTCTCCCAGGTGCGCGAATCCTGCCTGGGGAGGGAAAACAGTTTCCTCCACTCTCACTGACTCTTAGGGTAGGGAGGACAACAACCTCCTCTCCCTTCTCCCCCTGGATCATGATCTGCTGCTGGTAAGTGACCATCTCCTTCTCATCCTGGGCCCCCGGAACTGCTGCAGGTGTGGACCCTTTGTCTGGTTGCCAGTACTTCAGCTGGAGAAGTTTGTTGTAACTCCACAGATGTTGGGAAGTCCCATGTCTCAGTGGTGTAGGAGAAAGGCTGGAGGCCTCTTCTCTCAGACAGCCTAAAGCTGCTGTTGGTGCTGGGCAGAGCTCATTGATATTCTCCCCTGATGCCGGCTATTGAGCAGGGAAGAAAAAACTGAAAAGTCGGTGGCCTTGCACAAATTCTCCAAGGTTACCGATTGTTTCAGGCAGAGGTCAGCAGTCTGATATGCCTGGATGCGCGCTCTTCTGCTGTAGGCTGTAGGCTTACTGGGTTGTTCCTCCTCAGCAGAAAAGTCTATTAAATCACAAGTCTCTGGGACTGTTGTCTGGGGATAGAGGTTCACCATCTCCTGTCCCTGAAACACATAAACTGTTACCAGTGCTGGGCAGAGGATAGCAGAGCTAGCACTTCAGTTAAAATTTCAGTAAATGTTACATCCTCTGATGAAAAATCAATTAACTTCATGCTTTCTGTGATCTGTGGCTAGAGAGATGAGCCAACTGCTCTATCTCCTGTGCCCTCATACAGTTTTTGGATCCAAGATGGTCCCTTGCAGAAACGGGATTATCAAGGTAAGTCAGCACTTGCTGCATCCGCCCTAAGACCTCCGCTACCATAGCTGTGGGTGGAGATACACTGGGGAGTACACTGTTACTCTGCCCCATTGTTGACATCTCAGCCTAGATTTCTGGACTATTAGCTGGTACTTCTGGATAGTCCCAGGCAGTGGCGGCTGGTGCTCAAAATTTTTTTTGGGGGGGGGGGGGCGCAAACAGAAAAATGTAATAGGCATTGCTTTGCGGCAAAAAACGCTGTAAAAAATTGCGTGACATTGAGGTCGCAAAAGTGTGAAAGGGGCCTTCAGTAATTAAGATATAGTGTGCCCCCTTTCAATGCAGAGAGACCAGCATGCCCCCTTTCAATGCACAGTGACCAGCGTGCCCCCTTTCAATGCAGTGACCAGAGTACATGCCCCCTTCAATGCAGTGACCAGCGTACATGCCCCCTTCAATGCAGAGATCAGCGTACATGCCCCCAATGCAGAGACCAGCATACATGCCCCCTTCAATGCAGTGACCAGCATACATGCCCCCAATGCAGTGACCAGCGTACATGCCCCCAATGCAGTGACCAGCGTACATGCCCCCAATGTAGTGACCAGCGTACATGCCCCCAATGCAGTGACCAGCGTACGTGCCCCCAATGCAGTGACCAGCATACGTGCCCCCAATGCAGTGACCAGCGTGCGCGGCCCCAATGCAGTGACCAGCGTGCGTGCTCCCAATGCAGTGACCAGCGTGCGTGCCCCCAATCTAGTGACCAGTATACATGCCCCCAATGAAGTGACCAGTATACATGCCCCCAATGCAGAGATCAGCGTGGGTGCCTCCAATGCAGTGACCAGTATACATGCCCCCAATGCAGTAATCAGTATACATGCCCCCAATGCAGTGACCAGTATACATGCCCCCAATGCAGTGACCAGTATACATGTCCCCAATGCAGAGATCAGCGTGCGTGCCTCCAATGCAGTGACCAGTATACATATTCCCAATGCAGAGATCAGTGTGCGTGCCTCCAATGCAGTGACCAGTATACATGTCCCCAATGCAGAGATCAGCGTGCGTGCCTCCAATACAGTGACCAGTATACATGCCCCCAATGCAGTGACCAGTATACATGCCCCCAATGCAGAGATCAGCGTGCGTGCCTCCAATGCAGTGACCAGTATTCATGCCCCCAATGCAGTGACCAGTATACATGCCCCCAATGCAGTGACCAGCGTGCGTGCCCCCAATGCAGTGACCAGCGTGTGTGCCCCCTTCAATGCAGTGACCAGCATACATGCCCCCAATGCAGTGACCAGCATACATGCTCCCAATGCAGTGACCAGCGTGCATGCCCCCAATGTAGTGACCAGTATACATGCCCCCAATGCAGTGACCAGTATACATGCCCCCAATGCAGAGATCAGCTTGTGTGTCTCCAATGCAGGGACCAGTATACATGCCCCCAATGCAGTGACCAGTATACCTGCCCCCAATGCAGTGACCAGCGTGCGTGCCCCCAATGCAGTGACCAGCGTACATCTTCCCAATACAGTGACCAGCGTGTGTGCCCCCTTCAATGCAGTGACCAGCATACATGCCCCCAATGCAGTGACCAGCATACATGCCCCCAATGCAGTGACCAGCGTGCGTGCCCCCAATGTAGTGACCAGTATACATGCCCCCAATGCAGTGACCAGTATACATGCCCCCAATGCAGTGACCAGTATACATGCCCCCAATGCATAGATCAGCAAGCTTGCCTCCAATGCAGTGACCAGTATCCATGTCCCCAATGCAGAGATCAGCGTGCGTGCCTCCAATGCAGTGACCAGTATACATGTCCCCAATGCAGGGATCAGCGTGCGTGCCTCCAATGCAGTGACCAGTATACATGCCCCCAATGCAGTGACCAGTATACATGCCCCAATGCAGTGACCAGTATACATGCCCCCAATGCAGTGACCAGTATACATGCCCCCAATGCAGAGATCAGCATGCGTGTCTCCAATGCAGTGACCAGTATACATGTCCCCAATGCAGAGATCAGCGTGCGTGCCCCCAATGCAGTGACCAGTATACATGCCCCCAATGCAGTGACCAGTATACATGCCCCCAATGCAGTGACCAGCGTGCGTGCCCCCAATGCAGTGACCAGTATACATGCCCCCAATGCAGTGACCAGCGTGCGTGCCCCCAATGTAGTGATCAGTATACATGCCCCCAATGCAGTGACCAGTATACATGCCCCCAATGC
Source organism: Pelophylax lessonae (assembly GCF_965119305.1). Lineage (NCBI taxonomy): Eukaryota > Metazoa > Chordata > Amphibia > Anura > Ranidae > Pelophylax > Pelophylax lessonae. The sequence continues at coordinate 382,824,631 of NC_138769.1, read as the reverse complement.
AGAGATCAGCATGCGTGCCTCCAATGCAGTGACCAGTATACATGCCCCCAATGCAGTGACCAGTATACATGCCCCCAATGCAGAGATCAGCATGCGTGCCCCCAATGTAGTGACCAGTATACATGCCCCCAATGCAGTGACCAGTATACATGCCCCCAATGCAGAGATCAGCAAGCTTGCCTCCAATGCAGTGACCAGTATACATGTCCCCAATGCAGAGATCAGCATGCGAGAGGCCTGAGGAAGGAGCGCATGCTCCGACAACGCGTCGCCTGTTTACGTCATCACGCTCCACACCCAAGCCGGAAGTATGCCGCCGGAAGCTCTGACAGTGTCCCCAGGGTCCGGGATATGCCGATCTACACTGGCTTCAACGGATCTCCATAGCGGACCAGTCGGTTTCTTCTGCAGAGGCACCCGGATTCATCGCACCCCCTAGATGTATATCCACTGCTGTTTGCTACTTACACGATTGTGAGTATGTGATATGGTGAATTTTCAATAAACACAAAGTCATATTACACTTAGAGTGGCGCCTGTCTTTCTCCTATAGCACTCTGCAAGTTCATCTTCTTCACTTGTGACAGAGCTGCCTTCAAGTGTTCACAGACCTGCTGTTTTTTATGGACTTTATGGACTACGTATATGTGTTATGCATTTATAGTTTTTCCATTTGTCCTATATGGTTCCTATAGAAGGTTATCCTTCAATTTTTTTGCGCCAGTACACCCTTGTTGTTGTATACACTTAGGCTACATACCAGCGGAGGGCTTTGTAGCTCTCTTCGAACCGCATCTCTGCCTGGACAAGCATGCTTACCTCAGCTTTCCATTCCTTGTGGGGTTGTTTCCCAAATAACAGCATTCGCACTTCGTACTGCAACCAGTACCTTTCCTGGATGGAGGGGAGAATTTTTCCCTGGTGTTGCTGCTCACGGGCTAGCGCTTCCTTTCAGAGTTCCAAGTGGACAGAATCATACCATCCCAGCAGGACCTGCATAGACACTGGTCCCTTGTGCTGTATCAGCATTTCCCGCAACCTCCTATCGCATTCTTCTTCCATGGTGGCTGGTATCTGTACCTCTCCTCTTCTGCTATCCGGACCTTGGATCCAGGTGGAGGTTTGGATGTCCCAGACTGCAGGAAGCATCCCACTGCTTGTCACGAATGTGACTAATCCATCCGACACTCTGCTTGAGTTTTTCCGTCAGTATACCGCTTCCTCCAGTCTGAACATAGATATCAGATATTATAGCCACATATTGCAACCGAGACTAGACGGGACTAGCTCAGCTGCAAAACTGAACTGTTTTTTTTTAACAAGAATACAGGCTTTTTATACACATGAACAATGACCCAAATATTTACCCAAATCATCAGACAATGGTTTAGATAACGAGATACAGCTGACTCATGGCTAATCCCATCATGGAGGATCCTTGGAGTATAGTCAAATTAGCCAACATTTACTAGAAACATTAAGTTGATTAAAAGACTAGCTGTCTGGACACTTTAGATCAAGGGTCTTCAAACTATGGCCCTCCAGCTGTTCAGGAACTAAAATTCCCATCATGCCTAGTCAGTCTGTGAATGTCAGAGTTTTACAATGCCTCATGGGGTGTGTAGTTCCGCAACAGCTGGAGGGCAGTAGTTTGAGGATCCCTGCTTTAGATCAAAGCATATTCATCTGTTAGAATGGCCCAGTCAAAGTCCAGACCTAAATCCAACTGAGATATGTGGCAAGACTTTAAAATTGCTGTTCACAGATGCTCTCCATCCAATCTGACAAAGCTTGAGCTATTTTGCAAAGAAGAATAGGCAAAAATGTCATACTCAAGATGTGCAAAGCTGGTAGAGATATACCCAAAAAGACTTGCAGCTGTAATTGCAGCAAAAGGTGATTCTACAAAGTATTGACTCAGGTGGCTGAATACAAATGCACGCCACACTTTTAACCACTTAAGCCCTGGAAGATTTTACCCCCTTCCTGACCAGGGCCTATTTTGCGATTCGGCACTGCGTGACTTTAACGGACAATTGCACGGTCGTGCGACGCTGTACCTAAACTAATTTGGCATCCTTTTTTTCCCACCTGTGCGATTTTTTGATCATGCGCTATAAACAAAAAAAGAGCATAAATTTTGCAAAAATAACAATATTTTTCACATTTTTTTTATATGAAATTCCCCCAAAAAATGTAAAAATCGAATTTTTTTAACATTTTAGGCCAATTTTTTTTTACCATATGTTTGGTAAAAAAAAAAATCGCAAAAAGCGTATTTTGATTGGTTTACGCAAAAGTTATTGCGTTTACTAACAAAGGGAAAGATTTTTGTCATTTTTGTTGTTTTTTTTTTAATGCGTAATGGCGGCGATCTGCGATTTTTTTTGCGGGACTGCGAAATTGGGGCGGACAGATCGGACCCTTGACTGACATTTTTGACACTTTTGGGGTTACCAGTGACATTACTACAGTAATCAGTGCTATACATATGCACTGTTACTGTAAAAATGACACTGGCAGTGAAGGAGCTAACTGTATTGGAGAGGGAGGGGTTAAGTGTGTCCTAGGGGTGTGTTTCTTACTGTGATTGGCTGTGGCTTGATGTGTAAGAACAGCGATCAACGGTCCTACATAGTAGAACCGTTTGATCACCATTCTTACACAGGGGAGACTGACAGGCGGCTTTGTTTACACTAGCCGCCTGCCTTTCTCCCGCTGTCACGGACGATCGGGTCCGCCGGGCACACGCGCGGGGGGGGGCCGTGACCGAGCGGGAGCGCGCATCCGGCGGCACGCGCTCGCTCCCAAAACCCTTACAAGCTAGCGACGTAGCCCTACGTCGCTTTGCCTGTGAGGGGCTGACTGCCGACGTAAATAGTCGTGCGGCAGTCGGCAAGTGGTTAAGATGTTTATTTGTAAACAATGTTGAAAACCTATTATCATTTTCCCTCCACTTCACAATTATGTGCCACTTCCTGTTGGTCTATCACATAAAATCCCAATAAATTACATTTACGTTTTTGGTTGTAACATGACAAAATGTGGAAAATTTCAAGGGGTATGAATCTTTTTTCAAGGCACTGTAAATATATTGGTCCAAGGTCATTCAATGTAACTGTGTAAAAGGTGCCATACATAAACATTACCTTTTAGTTTTAGAAGCTGAGCCTGTCTGTTGTATGCTAATAATGGAAAGATCAAAGTGTCACCAGTCTGTGTGGGGACAGAGCAACTGACACAGAATTGCTTGCAGTCAGCTATAAGACCTTCTCCTCAGAAAAATATATTACTAGGTAAGAAATATTTTGTACTTTTTAGGTATGCTGTGTGAATGGGAACATTCAGATGCTGCTTAACTTATTTTCGCAATGTTAAGCAGCTTGTAGGCAGGTGCCATTTACCCTCCCATCTGTAGGTGGCACTGTATTGATAGCCATTGTACAGAGAGAATCGAGGCTGAGAGGAACTTTGCCCCCAGGGGAACAGCGGTCCAATTCGATGCTGTAACACTGGGTGACCTCAGCGTCCATCTTTAGTGAGGGAAATGCTAATAGATAGAACTGCCCCACTGCAGTTGGTGCACATTTGCGAAGTGGATAGTGTAGGGACAGTATCCATGACAGTGTAATTAGCCCAAGGGAGAGGTTCCTGACAAGGAGGGGCAGAATAGGGATATTGCTGTTGGGTTGGCTACACTACCGCTGGGACTCTAGAGCTGTGACAATAATCAATCCAGGGGATGTTGGTTTTGTGTTTTTATTGAGAAGTTGGATAGGAGAAGGGATGAGCGGAATGCGGGAAGGACGCTGCTTCACTCTGTCACTGAAGTGAAGATGCTTTAAATGCTTAAAATGTTCCTGCTTGAATATTCTCTTCAGGGTTCTAAACTTGGCACCCCCTTAACTCTCACTGCCTGTGTGCTGACACCCATCCGCTGACTCAAGCCTCTGGAGTGGTATTCTTCTTGGCAGACCCCGGGGCAAGTTCCTCTGTACTCACGGGCACTGTTTTTCCAGAGTCACCGTTGCCTCTAAACTCCACCAGTCAGCCTCCACTTGACCTCTGGGTTCAGCTACACTTTCTGGTTCACCAGGCCGACTGCCTGTGACCCCCTTCCACAGCTTCAGAAGAGGAGACAACCGTCACCCTCCTTCTGGGACTTGGCTTCCCACCCAAAGACCCCCTGCCACATGTGCCCTTGGCTTTTATAGAATATCCCAGGATGCACCACTTGTCTGTGCCAACCCACTGAGATAGCTACAAAAGCCTGTGTGTCACTGGCCGGTTTTCCTCTACTGTCCAACAGGCCTCCCTATTGGACACAGTGGGGACACTCCCTCAGCCCAGATGAATCACACATGAACACATGTAACAGGTCTAACTAACAGATCCTGCTCCCTGTGAACCAGGGAGCACATCAATTTAGCCTGCTGCTCTGCTGATAATACTATTCTGTCTATCTAGCACCTGACTAGGAGGGTGCTTCAGTGCCTTATGTGCATTAAATTAGCCTCAGAACCTGTGTAACTAATATGTGTCCTGGTTTAAAGAGATGATGTGGCAACCCTATGCCTAACAGCCAGCCTGCAACTCAGATGCTGCTCTGGTAACATAAGCCTTGTTCAGTGAATACTTTTAGTGCTGAAACTACCCCAATGTGTCACTTACATTGCGGAGAGCCCTTGCACCTGTGATATAGAGACTCTGAAATTGCATTACTTTTAGATTATAAAGCTAGAACCTTGACGCTGTTTTTCAAGTGTTAACTGTTATTTCCATTGAACCAGCTCTAATAGGGCGATGCCACACCGATCCTTCTCCTGGCCAATCAGGAAGCGCGTCCGATACACGCTTCCTGATTGGCCGCAAGGCAAACCCCATGCCATTGGCCGAGGAGGAGGCGGGACTTGAAGGACTGGAGGAGACGCGCCGGGACCGAGCAGAAGAAGCCGTTCGGGGGACTAAGGAGGAGCTGATCGCCACCGCTGCTGCTCCAGGTAAGTAAGGGGGCACGCACGCTGATCTCTGCATTGGGGACATGTATGCTGGTCACTGCATTGGGGGCATGTACGCTGATCTCTGCATTGAAGGGGGCATGTACGCTGGTCACTGCATTGAAGGGGGCATGTACGCTGGTCACTGCATTGAAGGGGGCATGTACGCTGGTCATTGCATTGAAGGGGGCACGCACGCTGGTCACTACATTGGGGGCATGTATGCTGGTCACTGCATTGGGGGCATGTACGCTGATCTCTGCATTGAAGGGGGCATGTATGCTGGTCTCTGCATTGGGGGCATGTACGCTGATCTCTGCATTGAAGGGGGCATGTATGCTGGTCACTGCATTGAAGGGGGCATGTACGCTGGTCACTGCATTGAAAGGGGGCACGCTGGTCACTGTGCATTGAAAGGGAGCACGCTGGTCACTGTGCATTGAAAGGGGGCACACTGGTCACTGTGCATTGAAAGGGGGCACGCTGGTCTCTCTGCATTGAAAGGGGGCACGCTGGTCACTGTGCATTGAAAGGGGGCACGCTGGTCTCTCTGCATTGAAAGGGGTCACGCTGGTCTCTCTGCATTGAAAGGGGGCACGCTGGTCACTGTGCATTGAAAGGGGGCACGCTGGTCTCTCTGCATTGAAAGGGGGCACGCTGGTCTCTCTGCATTGAAAGGGGGCACGCTGGTCTCTCTGCATTAAAAGGGGGCACACTATACCTTAATTACTGAAGGCCCCTTTCACACTTTTGCGACCTCAAAGTCACACAATTTTTTACAGCGTGTTTGCCGCAAAGCAATGCCTATTACATTTTTCTGTTTGCGCCCCCCCCCCAAAAAAAAATTTGAGCACCAGCCGCCACTGAATTCAGATATTGTCTGATTGGACAGTAAAGCATACAACTGTGTTGTAAATCACTCAGGGCCCTCAGACCATTCAGCCTACATTAACTCTTGCATGAATAGGCACACATTTGCTAGTAAACATATGAATTATAAATAAAGACTGTTTGCAATAGATTTTTTTTTTTAAAAAGTAACCCTTTTAATAATAAAAAAGATATGTAAGAAATAATGAGGAAAACGTGTCTTTGCCTAATCTCAAGGTCTTGTATGCTGTGTGACTATTTCTTTCATGATCAGATCTAACCGCAAAGCTTAAAAGAAATTGTTGTATTTCATATTTCAAATGTAACCACTTGCCAAACGCACTTTAGCCAAATGACAGCTACAGTGCGGACCTTCAGTTGTGGGAGGGCGTCATATGATGTCCTCCTTAGGACACAGCTGATCACATATTGGCGTAGCCAGTCATAGCATTTTTTTTAACCACATCTTTGAGTGAGGAGAGGAGAGAGTCGGCATCTGCCTAGCGTGAAAGGGGACATCTGCACTGATAATCAGGGCACTTATCATCAGAGTCCTAATGATCAGTGCAGCCCCAGCAGTGCCCATCAGTGCTGCCTATCAGTGCCTCCTCATCAGAGCCTCCTCATCAGTGCCGCCTAATTAATGCAGCCCCATCAGTGCCCATCAGTGCTGCCTTTGGGAGCCGCCTCATCAGTGCAGCCTATCAGAACCCATTGGTGCTACCTACAGTATTAGTGGCCATCAGTGCAGCCTCATCAGTGCACATCAGTAAAGGAGAAAAATTACCTGTCTGCTAAATTGAATTACAGAAAAAAGTTGTTTTTTTTTGGGGGGGGGGGGGGTTCAAAATGTTTGGTCTTTTTTCGTTTGTTTAGTAAAAAATAAAAAATGCAGGGGTTATTAAATATCACCAACAGAATGTTTGATTTGTGTGAAAAAATGATAATTTCATATGAGTACAGTGTTGCATGACCGTTAAATGTCATTCAAAGTGCGAAAATTGGCCTGGGCAAGAAGAGATCGATTCGAAAGTGCCCAGTAGGCAAGTGGTTAAATGGCGGAGTGTGTAATATAGCATCAAACCTGAAATCAAATTTTAACTGACGTGCGGTCTAACAGTGGAATGACGGCAGCATGCAGGTTGTTGAAATAATACATGTGGATTACAATATACAACAGTAAATTAACAAAGAGCTCTTTTCATTACTCCGGCAAAAAGGCATGATATGAGAAGCAGTGACTTTAATCAAGGAACATTGTGCTGTGTTCATTTAGGAGCTGCAGCTGCTTCTCGGAGGATGTGCCCATGGGAAGTCTTAGTATAAGGCACATGGCAAAGACAGCTTGTTAGAATGTAGTCGTTCACAGTATGGATAAAAATAGAAAGTGTTTAGAAATGTGGCGAGTTTGCCCGCTGCTCATCCTGTGAGGCAGGCGGAGAGTTTGCAAGCTACTATTTCTTTAATCTAAAAATGCGAAACACAGAAATACAGCATTAGAGAACGAGCGTCATAAACATTAAGCTCATGGCAATGAATGACGGTAGTATACTCACAGCAGGTATCTTGAAAAAGTGGAAGTGCTGTCCCCAGCAACCAACCAAGTTCCTCCTTTTATTTATTGCCATGATGTCTATGAGTGATTCAGTAGATTCAAGTATTTCATGTAACAGTTGGGTCATGTAAGTGTTAACTTCTTAGAGACAACACATACTTGCAAGTCATAGAAGCTTTTGCACACAGAGATTTTCCAGTATGTTAAAAAAAAATGCTGGCTTTTCTCCACAGGAAATAGAACAAGTCTTTTCACCATGAACACAATGAAGTAGAACATCAGCCGAATCATGCCAAATCCCTTAGGTGCAAACAAGCAAAGGCATATTTTTCTCTGCCTATTGTTCGCAGCGAGACATCGACCCATGACTTATCTTTACCAATACACTGTACAATAGACATCGAACGTACAGTGTTTACTGCATCCTTCAGAATGCATCTGTGACATTTTAAAATAATTGATGTTAAAAGCAAACCTTTGACTCACCTATGCAGGGAAAAAAACTGATATATTGTAATGATGACCCAATCTTTATCATTTTCCTTTTGCTCTTCTACTGCTCTATTCAACTGCTTTAAGGGAAGAAAGGAAGACCTGTAAGGGTCAATGCACGCTAAGAGAAGGAAAAATCGCCAGAAGCTCGGACAGAAAAGGTGCAACAAATAAAATGCTCAAAGTAGCTCGTATTGCACAAGAGTCTAAGAGAGGTATGGGCATTTGCTTTTATAAGTGTTTTTTTTCCAAATCACTCCCCTCTGCTCATTTTTCACTATAATCAATGAACACTTGAAAACATGAATGCTCATAAACGGCATGTTTATTAGCATTTAGCATCTTTTCTGCCTGAAAACGCCTCCCAAAAATGCACTTGTAAAGGGGTTTTTTTTTCTGCCTCTAAACTCTTCTCTTGAAACATGCCTCTAAATGCCCTAATGCGCATGGGCACATAGGATAGCACTGAGCTTCTTCCACAGACAGGAGAAAAAAAAAACAACAAAACTCCTGTAGAAGCAGCATTTTTTAAAAGAGAAGTATAGGATTTTTTTTTTCTCCCATTTATACCTACCTAGGTGGATGCAGATTCGGTCCGATGATCTGTCCCCTGGCGCCTCTGCACTGAGAACCGAGCGATCGAACACCGCCAATCGCTTGTTTCTGACAGCTCCCCTGAGCAGAGAGCTGTTGACTGTCAGTCACCACTCTCTGTTCTACCCCATCCTCGCTTACTGGAGCGCTGGGCTGTGGAGGGGGTGGAGCGGCCGGCTCAGGTTCTCAGTGGCTCGCTGGGAGACTGAGCCGAGTGTTGGTCCAGGCCCCTTGCAGATCCCGGCTCCGTGGTCGCAATGACGCGGTGCCTGGACCGACATCTGTGACGTCAGCAGACAGCAGACTTCAGCCCACTCTCTGCTGAAAACAGGTCATAGGAGTGCAGAACTATCTGCACTCCTGTGATCCATAGGGGATGTACAGCCAAATGAGCTTTGACTGTACATCTCCTTTAAGCCCAGTTTGCATGGACCCTGAAAGTGCTGAAATGCTCTATTTGGAGCTTAACAAATGGGTAAGGACTGTTTTCCTGTCCCCCCTCACGTCTGGTGACTGAGATGGGTACCCAAGATGCCATTAATCATGCACCAGTGCTATTACATGAGAAGAAGGAGGAGCCCTAGCGCAAAGTACTGGGTATTTTAATTGCTCTCAGTGGCTGAATTGATCATTGGGAAGATAAGGATTAGTGGGCATGTGCTGCTGGGGAGTGCAAGATTAAATTAACGTGTTGATTTGCCTTGCATGGCCAAAGCACATGTTTGTTTTGGATTTCAATTTAGAGCACCTGAAAAAAACAACATGCATTTTTCACTTTTTCTTAATAGTAATTTAATTAGCTTTCCATAAAAAAAGCTACATAGTTAGGTTGAAAAAAGACACAAGTCCATCAAATTCAACCAATAAAAAAATAAAAATATCATACATTCCCAGCAAAGCATAATCCAATTTGCTACAGCAGGGGAAAAGTCCTTCCTGATCCCCAGAGGCAATCAGATATTCCCTGGATCAACTTTACCTATACATGTCAGTACCCAGTTATATTATGTACATTTAGGAAATAATCAAGGCCTTTTTTTAAAGCACTCTACTGAGCTGGCCAGAACCAGCTCTTGAAAGAGCCCATTCCACATTTTCACAGCTCTTACTGTGAAGAAACCTTTCCATATGTGAAGATTAAATCTTTTCCTCTAGACATAAAGAGTGCCCCCTTGTTCTCTGTGATGACCTTAAAGCGGAGTTCCGGCCACAAAATCGACATAGTCGATTTTGGGCCATCCACTTGCTTTTGGTCACCTGTAAAATAAATGGATAGTTACGATTTTTTTTTTGTTTACTTACCTTGTTATTGAAGAAAAATATACTCACCTTTCTTCCACTTCCTCCCTCGGTGGCCGCGGCCCGTGCCGTCACTTCCTCTTTGCGATGATTCCTGGGAGCTGAACGTCATCGCTCCCAGGAATCAATGCGCCGGCACCGGCCCCGCTCGTCACTTCTGGTGCATCGCCGCATTCCCTGCTAAACAGCTTCTGGGCATGCCCAGAAGCTGTGGAGGAATGCGACACCGCACCAGAAGTGACGAGCGGGGCCGGTGCAGGCGCATTCTGGGATAAGAGGACATGGAAGAGGACGCAGAAGAGGACGCGTGGCTTCAGCTGCCCACATCCGAGATGGCAGCGCTGGAGAAGAAATTTTAAAGGTAAGTATTTCTTCTTGCAGGTAAGTGCGACCCGGGACAGTTCAGAGGCTATCCATTGTGGAATGTACTAGCCCTGACTGTCCCGGGGGTATTTTTATTGAAAAATATTTTTCGTGGCCAGAACTCTGCTTTAAAGTGAATAACTCAACACCAAATTCACTATATGGACCACTTGTGTTACATGTTGATCATATTCCTACTTAATCTTCTCTTCTCAAGAGAGAATAAATTAAATTGCTCTAATTCAGTGTTTCTCAACCTTTCTTTCAGCTAGGGTGCCCTAGAATTATGTCCTAAAATTATGGACAATTATGTCTTAAAATTTTGGACAATCTCAAGGCACCCTCCAAACCTATGGACAGTCTCGAGGGGCCCCATCCAAAAATGTAAAAACTATTCTAATAGTTTTACATAATGCAGCAACATCCACACATGTTGGACACCCAACGTTAGAGGAGATTGATTCTTCCAAAGCAAATACACTTTTGCAAACTGGTACTGACTAGGCATTCCAAGGTTTCTCTTCTGTCTCAGTTTTTCTCCATCACTTAGCTAATTAGACCCCAAAGCCTGGGCACCCTGGTTGAGAAGGACTGCTCTAATCTATCCTCATAGCTCAGCTCCTCCATGCCTAGTATAAGTTTGGTTGCTCTTCTCTGCATTTTCTCTAGTTCCCCAATATCCTTTTTGAAATCGGTTGCCCAAAACTGAACTGTATATTCCAGATGATTAAAAATAATTTAAAAAATGCTCAAGTCTGAAACACGTGTAAAAAAGCCTGTGCAAGTGGTAAAAAATCTTAAAAAATAACCAAAGACATTCAGCTAAAGTGTGAGTGGGGCCTTATGGCTGGTCATAAGCTGCTTGAAAACCACAACACTTAAAAATTCAAGGTGAAATCATATGTCAGCATGTTCCAGTGAAGCAATATTTTTGTGTTTGAGTGATGCTGATCTGTAAATTACTAAAACTATTGAGGCTCTTGCAACCACCGTATGTGACATTTCAAAAAATCTATGAGGTTTGAGCACAGCAAAGTCTCTCCCTTATAAACAGTGTTCCCTTTACTAAGGTGTTGTGGCAGGTGCAAAAAGATGTCCCACTGAGACATAGATGTGTGCTATGTCTCCTAAATGGCAAAAAAATGGGAAACAGAAATGGCAAATTACACATGTAATTTTGTGTGCATGGAATGACAACAATGTAGATCTCAGCAGATATTCTTTGCATACAAGTAAGGATCATTCTCTTTCTTACCAGTAATAGGAATTCTTTTTTAACTGGCATGTACATTTGTAAAAAATAAAAAAATAAAAAAAACCTGTACTGAGAGAAATATGTAGGCATCCATTGCTAACTTCTGGCATGTAGTTCAAAGATGCTGAAAAAATAAAAAATAAAATGGATTTGCAAGACAGCCAAGGATCTGGCATTTTCAAGGAGAAATTAGCAAGGACAGTATAAATTCTTTTCTTGGTGCATAATTCCTTTGAAATCTTTAGTATAGGGCAATTGTACATTGCATGTCATACGTTTTTATGGGAAACCCATTTGTAGATGTTCATAAAATTTGCAATGGGGAAGAACACTTCTTTATTTTCTATTAAATAAATGAAAGAAATATTCCTGCACTGCCACACTTAAATTTTCCTAACTGTTAAAATGTGTGTAGAACTACTGCTACTACGTAAAGTGTACTTCCACACCTGCTGAACCAAATGTTAAAGCAGTTGTAAACCGCTACAGTAAAAAGAAAATACTAAAACATCATGAAATACTTACTTAGAACGAAGCCCTCTAGCGGTGCGCTATCACCACTGACAGGGCTTCCATCTTCCCCCGGTCTTCCTTCCGAGAGCCATGCGCATGCGTGCGGGAGCTCTCAGTATCAGCACAGTGCTCTGAATGTCTGGCACGATATGCTGGATCTTCAGAGCGCATGCGCTGGTGACATCACCGGCGCATCCAGTGTGAATAATCTCCTAAACGGCTGGTAAGCCTCATTGTAGGCAAGAATCACAAAGTAGACTTTACTACCACTTTAATAAATCTAGTGGTATGCTGCTACTTTTAAAAATTTGCTTAATTTGGGAATTAAATTAAATATTGACTGTGCGTCTATGTAGGAATGTGTAAAACCATTAAAAACCCTAAATACTATTCACTATATTTTATCCAAAAGAAACTCTATAAACAATACAATGCACTTCATTCAACATTAAAAGTGCTATATATCTTGTTGCAAAGTCCATATATTCACAGCAGTCAAAATGAACTCTGTAAGGTGCATAAACCACCAGTGTTTGTAACATGCGCAGCAATATGCATTTGTGCCACCACTCCAAAAACCGCCATGTGCTCCATCTCAAAGTGAAATGCTCGCTCACCTTAATCTGAGGCCCATATGTGATATGGGTCAGCAGTGCTTTTATTTATAATCCTTGTGGATTCACCTGGCTATTTTTCCCGCATTATGTATGTGTGTGTGGTTCCTTTAAGGGACCGGACATTCCAACCTACCAGTCAGGGATAGTGCTTGAAGATAAAATAAAGATTTTCTCATAGCGCAACACTATAAATAAGCTTCCAGACTTTTTTTTTTTTTTTTTTTGCACTCACAGACTATAAACATGGAATGGCAATGTTTTATGGAGCAAACAGAACACCTCTCACCACACTTCCATTTTCATGTCACATTTAACAAGAAGTGATGGCACCAGATCTGCCAACACATTGCATCCCTGGTCCTGAAGAAGTCACGTGACCAGTGATGCAATATGTTGAGTGGAGCCAGTGACATCACTTTTGGTACAGCAAAAAAAAAAAAAAAATAAGAGGAGAAAAATGCACCAAAATGCATCAAAATCACACCAGAACACATGCATCTGGGGTGCTGTTTTTGTGGCTCGAACTGCATTGTGAAATGCATGCGGAACGCATCGGGAGTGCATTTTTATGGTGTGAACCGGGCCTCGGGATTGTCCCCCATGCAGCCACATTTCTTATTGAGAGGAATAAAAAAACAAGTTGCACCATACCATCCAATAGGGCTAGGACCTGCACAAATAATCTGGTAAAAAAAAATCATATCCCTGTCAAAACAAATATTTTAGTTTTGAATCGCTATCTGGCCTTAGCTTTCCAACTTCCCCTCTTCCCTACTGACCACAACCACCACCATTAGGACCACCACCACAACCAGGACTGGGCTGTATCCCAAATTTTCTTCCCGAACAGATCAATACAATCAGCTTTTTTCATTAGAGGTGTAATATCAACTCTCTTCCCCAGCAGAGCAGTACCCACTGCTCTCCATTTTAACTGACCATTAACTCTCTTCTCAAACACAACAGCATCATCAAATTGCTACCTCAACAGTAAATAATACTGAACTACAGCAGTGGAAAATTAAGTCTCCTACCCTGCCACACAGGGCTGTGCTCTGTGGCAAGAAAAAAAAAAGCATGCTTCCTAAGCTGTCCGTAGACGGATCTAAATTCATCCAGTTCAGCAAGGACACATCAATTTTCGATCAGTGTAAAGAACATGGTAAACCATTACAAGAGAAGTACAACCAAAGCTCGACCGTTCTGCACTCTTGTGACCCATTTTCAGCAGACACGAGGCTGAAGCCCGCTGTAGGCTGACATCACAGAGCCAGTCCAGGCTCAGGAAAGATTGCGACCGTGTGGTCGGGATCCACCCACATGCCTGGACCGGCGCCTAGCTCAGCCTCTCAGCAAACCACTGAGAACCTGAGCCTGCTGCTCCTGCCCCCTCCAAAGCCCAACGCTCCAGTGAGCGTGGGGGTTTGGGGGGGGGGGGGAGAGCAGAGGGCTGGTGACTGATAGTCACCAGCTCTCTGCTCAGGGAGCTCTGAGAACCATATGATCTTAGAGCCGGTGGGGGACAGATGCAGCAACCACCTAGGTAAGTATAATTCTACAATGAAAAAAAATATCCCATACTTCTCTTTTAATAGGAAAAACATCAGCCACAGAGAGACAACAGCTAATATAGTTGACTAGTCCTCTGGGTGCCTATTTTTGAGCACAGCTTTAAATTCAGGTCCTCTCTGAAACACAAATGGCTCACAAGCAAGCAGTATGCCTTTTTATTATTCATGTCACCAAAACGGTTAAAGAGAACCTGTAGTGTGGAAGTTGTGCCCAAAAAGGCAAGCAGACTAGGACACAATATTAGTCACCAATATTACCTGTGGTCTTCCTGTAGCTGATCTTTTCCCTATAATTGACTTATTGGTGCCCAGTCTTGTTGGAATAGGAAGGGCCAACCCCAAACTGTTCCCACAAGTTGGGAGCATGAAATTGTCTAAAATGTCTTGGTATGCTGACGCCTTAAGAGTTCCCTTCACTGGAACTAAGGGGCCAAACCCAACCCCTGAAAAACAACCCCACACCATAATCCCCCTTCACCAAATTATTTGGACCAGTGCACAAAGCAAGGTTCATAAAGACATGGATGAGCGAGTTTGGGGTGCAGGAACTTGACTGGTCCTGACCTCAACTCAATAGAACACCATTGGAATGAATTAGAGCAGACACTGTGAGCCAGACCTTCTCTCTAAAATCAGTGCCTGACCTCAAAAATGCACTTCTGAAAGAATGGTAAAACATTCCCATAGACACACTCCTAAACCTTGTGGATAGCCTTCCCAGAAGAGTTGAAGCTGTTATAGCTGCAAAGAGTAGGCCAACTCAATATTGAACCCTACAGACTAATGGGCCATACACACAATAAGATTTTCTTAAGACTTTTTCCTTTAGACTTCCCAAAACTATATAATATGAGGTCAAACCTAAACACTTTCAATTTGTATGCAATCTGGCAGGCCCTTGCACTACATAGAAAAGGTAAATCTGAAGGAAATCTAACTACAAAAGTTGGATAGTGTGTATCCAGCTTTAGACTGGGATGCCAATAAAGTTCATGTGCGTGCAAAGGCAGACGTCACAATACTTTTGACAATATAGTGTATCTAGATGTTTCCTATAACACAGAAAATCTTCACTCTGAGTAGAGGTACACGTTAACAGGTCTTCAATCATTTACTGCCTTTCCTTGGCTGTCAATATGCAAAACAGTTTGGAGGTGGGTATAGCTGTAGGATGCAAAACAATATGTAATGAAAGGACCACGTTTGAGCTTTAAAGTGGAACTTCACCCTAAACAGTATGTTCCACTTTTAAGAATCTCCTCCACCTCCTCTAACAATATTGGAGTTTTTGTTTTTTTTTGGGGAGGGGGGGAAGCAGGTACCTAGATTTTTCGGGCACACACTCCCACTTCCGCTGCAAGGAGTCACAGCCTGCTTTCCCACACTAAACATGCCAGCATCTGGGACCCAAAGACCGGCTTAGGTGAGGACGACCCTGGATCCCTGGACAGGTAAGTGTCCTTATATTAACCACTTGCCGGCCGACCGCCCGCCTCAGATATACTGCGGCAGGCTAGCTCAGCTGCGCGAACCACCGTAGCTGTACGGCGGTTCGCGGGAGCTCTCCTAGGGGCACACCCACCCCAATTAGGAAGCGGGGAAGCCGATTCAGGGGGCTGGCGGCCGCAATTTCCACTGGGCACCCGTGATTGCTCCCTGCTGAGAGAGAACGATGGTCTGCCGTTGTTCTCTCTGGAATGAACACAGAGCGCCTGTGATCCTCCTATTTAGGATCACAGGTCTCTGTGTTGATTCCACATGTCCCTCCCCCATACAGTTAGAAAGCACTCTCCTAGGCTCAAACTTAACCCTTTGATCACCCCTGGGTTAACCCCTTCTCTGCCAGTGTCATTAATACAGGAACAGTGCATATTTTTAGCACTGATTACTGTAAGAATGTCACTGGTCCCCCCCAAAGTGCCAAAAATGTCATTTAGGGGTACAATCTGTCTGCCGCAATGTCGCAGTCCTGCTAAAAATTGCAGATTACTAGTAAAAAAAAAAAAAAAATGACATAAATCTTTCCCCTAATTTGTAGACGTGATAACTTTTGCACAAACCAATCAAAATACGCTTATTGGGATTTTTGTTACCAAAAATATTTAGCAGAATACAAATTGGTTTAAAAGGATGAAAAAATGTGATTTAAATTTTTTTTTTGGGAATGTTATATAGCAGAATGTGAAAAATAATGTTTTTCAGAACTGTCGCTCTTTTTCTTGTTTATAGCACAAAAAATAAAAATCGCACAGGTGATCAAATACCACCAAAAGAAAGCTCTATTTGTGGGAAAAAAGGACATCAATTTTTTTTAGGTACAGCATCGCACGACCACGCAATTTTTAGTTAAAGTAACGCAGTGCCGAATCGCAAAAAATGGCCTGGTCATTAAGGGGGCAAATCCTCCCCGGTAAAGAAGTGGTTAAAAGTCACCAGCTACAGGATTTGTAGCTGCTAACTTTAAATTTTTTTCTAGAGACTGAAAAACCTCTTTGATATATTTCGGCCATCAGTGATGATTTGTTGTTTTTAAAGAGCAAATAATAGTTTAATGGCAAAATGTGTGCTCACTATACAGAGACGGATTATCTACCCATCCATTCCACTGATTTTAAAGATCATTATACACGGGAACAAAAAGCTCTATGCAGTTTGCAAGCCTTCATTACGCACTACAGATAAGCACTGCCTGAAGGCCTGCCAAACATTTTAGCCTTAAATAAATATTGTGCTATTTAGGAAAGAAGCATACAGCACTACAATTAGTTTCCATTTGACTAAGCTTCACCTTAAGACTAAATCTATTCATTAACTATTGGTGAATTTATTATTAGGACACAGTGCTTCAGTAGCAGCAAGCGCAATTTATTTCATGGCTTCAACTAAAGGGGGAAAAAAAAGACTTCCACTTATTTAAATGTTCATTTTTTGTATGCTTTCACTTTTCGACATTGGGTTTTATGAAATAACAATAAAGTAAAAGGTAAGCAGTAGTGTGACTTACATTTACAAATCAAACCGTTTACCTTTTATAAGAACTGGTAACAACTGACATAACTGTCAATTCATTGCATTACATAATAAGAAACCCCTGCTCTGCGTAAGGTTTTTGTTAAAGTGTACCAATGTGTTCGTATTTTCCATGTAAAAAAAAAAAAACATTAACCACTTTACCACTAGAGGATTTTGCTGTCTTATGTCTGGGCCACTTTTTGCGATTCGGCGATGTACGACTTTAACTGACAATTGCGCAGTCGTGCGACGCCATACCCAAACGAAATTTATGTCCTTTTTTTTCCCACAGAGCTTTCTTTTGGTGGTATTTGATCACCTGTGCGATTTTTACTTTTTGCACTGTAAACAAAAAAAGAGCGTAAATTTTGAAAAAACAACAATATTTTTCAAATTTTTTTATATGAAATTCCCACAAAAAAATGTAAAAATCAATTTTTTTTTAAGTTTTTGGCCAATTTGTTTTCTGCTACCTATGTTTGGTAAAAAAATTCACAATAAGCGTATTTTGATTGGTTTGCGCAAAAGTTATTGCGTTTAGTAACAAAGGGAAAGATTTCTGTCATTTTTGGTGTTTTTTTTTTTAACGCGTAATGGCGGCGATCTGCGATTTTTTTTGCGGGACTGCGACATTGCGGCGGACAGATCGGACCCTTGACTGACATTTTTGACACTTTTGGGGGTACCAGTGACATTACTGCAGTAATCAGTGCTATATATATATGCACTGTTACTGTAAAAATGACACTGGCAGGGAAGGGGTTAATTTTATTGGAGAGGGAGGGGTTAATGTATGCCTGGTGCTTACTGACGTGTGTGGGGGGAGGGGACTATGTGACACAAGGACAGATCCAGGGTTCAGCTATGCTGAACCCTGCAATCTGACCCTGCCTGTCACTTAGGAGATCCGCCCGCTTGTGTTTACACAAGCAGGCGGATCTCCACACTAGATCCCCGACGATCGGGGAAGAGCAGCGGCAATCACCGTTGCTCCTCCGCTGGCCCGACTCCCGCTGTGACTGAATCCCGCTGAGGCTGAAAGGGGAGTGTCTGACGACGTAGTACTACGTCGTCAGACGATAACGAGCCACTTTGCAGACGTAAAGTGGTTAAAAGAGAAAAACTACCAAAACAAATCACCAATATTTACATGGTCAGAAGTTATTCTAAAATACCTTCCATGTGTGATGGTAGACCTTGCGGGAAGTAGACTTCTTGGCATTTAACATCATAGGGATCACAACTGGGCCATGTCAGTAAAGCTGGTGACTGTGAAACAGGATGGTAAACTAGTCCTTCAAACAGAAGATGCTGTCAATCAGGAAAGGCATAGAACATGTTGTACTGATCCCACAAACTTACCAGAACATCCACTACATCTAAGGGATCTTTGGACATGGAGAAAAACTTGTCCAGTTGATGTTGAATCTGGCGCCCGGAGGTTCATATCAAGTGTCCCTCATCTGTGACACGCTTTCTGAAAAGCTTCTGGGTGTAGGGACCATTGTACATGCCTGGGATGACTAGACTAAAACATCAAGTCCATTTTAATATTTTCTTGATGACTACTAGCTAGCACTTCCACATCTTGTCTGTGGACTCCAGCAAGGGTTTTTGTGGATTTAGTTTCCAAATGGGCATGTTTAATCGGATAATTTTTTTTCTGATTGTTCTACCATGATATGGTATATTGTGTCATTCATGCTGCAGCAGAGTTGTATCCTGTTACATTATGGTACAGTATAGAATCTTTTACTGAGATTATAAGTATCCTCTTTTGTTTGCGTATATTTATGGGTTTGCGCATAAGGTATAGTGTCTACAAACTATGGTACACTTTTTTGATTTTACACAGCTTTTAGTTTATGACTGCCTATCTCATTTTTTGAGGTGCTAAACTGTCAGTGCAGTACAACCCCCCCCCCCCCAAATTACCTCTTTTTAGAAAGTAGACACCCCAATACATGTTGAGCCCATTGAATACTTAATTTTTTTTTGTCACAAGTGAGTGAAAAATGATAACGATAATGAAATGATAATAAGAAATAAATGATAATTTTACACAAAGTTATCACTGAAATTATGTTTCTCACACATGCCATGGGTATATGTGGAATTACGCCCCAAAATGCATTCTGCTGCTTCTCCTGAGTATGGGGATACCCCATGTGAGAGCCTTTTTGGGAGCCTAGCCATATACAGGACCCCAAAAAACAATCACTGCCTTAAGAATTTCAAAGAGCGTAAATTGCTCATTTCACATCCTCACTACCTATCACGGTTTCAGAGGCCATGAAATGTCATGATAGCACAAAACTCCCCAAATGGCCCGATTCTGGAAAGTAGACACCCCAAGCTTTTTGCTGAGAGGCATGTTCAGTCCATGCAATATCTTATATTTTGCCACAAGTTTCGTGAAAATGACAAAAAAACATTTTTACACAAAGTTGTCACCTAAATGATATATTGCTAACACATTCCATGGGTATATGTGGAATTACACCCCAAAAAACATTCTGCTGCTTCTCCTCAGTAAGGGAATACCCTGTGTGAGACTTTTTGGCAGTCTAGCTGCGTACAGGACCCCAAAAAACCAATCACTGCCTTCAAGCTTTCGCTAGATGGGCAGAATTGTTTGAGGAGCATTCGGCCCACTCTCATTCCAAGAAGGAGTGAAAGTCGGCGTTATCTAAGATATGCGGGAAAACGCCAAGAAGTTGTGGTGGGGGTGGAGCGGGAGATGCCGAGCAGGATAGATATCGGGGAATGATCGGAGATGACGATGTTGTGAACCTCGGAGGAGTCAATATGGGGGGAGTATAGTGTTGGAGCAAAAGAAGTAGTAGATTCTGGTAAACAACCTGTGGGGGTTGGAATAAAATGTGTATTCCCTATCTGTCGGGTGCTGGAGACGCCAAATGTCAGTGAAGAGTAGGGATTCAAAGGTGTCAGCGAGTAGAGAAGGGGTCAGATCGTGCCGACTTCCTCCACGGGATTTGGGGATAGATCTGTCCAATGCTGGATCCATAGTCAAGTTGAAGTTGCCTCCTAGCAGGTGGGGGACATTAGGGTGAAGAAGTAACTTGGCGGAAATGTCAGTGAAGAAGTGTGTATCAGGAGTGTTGAGGGCATAAACATTAGATTTGACGTATTCTCTACCCTGTATATGGATATGCAGGGAGAGGAAACGTCCGTGGGAGTCAGTGTTGAAGGAAATAATGTCATAGGCCAATCGCTTATGTAGTAGGACAAGCACCCCCGCTTTGCGAGAGTCTGCTTCTGGGCCCAATACCTCTCCCACCCTGGACCTCTTCCTGCGGTGGAAGTCTGAGGAGGAGAGGTGGGACTCCTGAAGAAGGGCAATGTCTGCTTTCAGACGTTTCAGGTGGCTTAGGACTTTTGACCACTTGCAGGGGGATCTAAGGCCCTTAACAACTCAGGAGATTACTCTCATAAGATACTAGTTAAGGTGTGAGAGAAGGCTTGCGATGTGTGCGTAGGGAGTAGGGAGAGCATTGTCCGTGGTGAAGGGGGTTTGAGGTCCAGTTTGGGTCCATGTGTATATAGTCTGAGAAGATGATGGGGGTGGTAGGAAGGGGTGGACATAAAGAGAAAGATGAGCAAAGACATGGGCGGGGGTGTAACCATGGGGCAACAAAACCGTCAGTAACTTCATTTTTTTCCATATACATTCACCGACGATGCCGGTTCCTAAAGCAGTCACCCACCATAGCTAGAGACGAGAGTAGGCCCACATTCATAGGGGAGGCTAGAGGCAAGGGGTAGATGGGGCAACCAACTCCACAGCACAGCTTTGGAGAGAGGCTACGTTGGTGAGCATCTGGGAGTAGGGAGCAATAAGTAGGTGGAACAAGTCCTGGGCGCTGAAGAAAAGTAAAAAAAATAAACATAGGCGACTGAAATCTAGTGCCCTTATATAGTACCCAACCGGGGTAGACCAAAGGATAGCATGAGTTATCAGGCCCAGGGGAAGGAGGGGGTGAGAAAAATAGATTTGGTACTTGCTAGGTGACCAGGGCGATCAGCCGAGTCCCTGGAGAGCCGGACGGAGGGAATGTCCACTGTTGGAGAACTTGGTGCGCTTGGGTGATTCCTTTCCGTGGGCCCCGTTGGACCAGAGGGCGCTGAACTGGTGAAGTCCAGGGCAATGCCGGGGTTGGATCTTCAAGGCGAAGAGCGCGTAGGTATGTTTCTGCTTCCGAGGGCTCTCGGAAAGAAAGCTGGTTCCCATTACATGCCTTAAGCCGAAGAATAGCCGGGTAGGCCAGTGTGAATTTCAGTTGATGGTGAAAAAGTTTTGAGCAGATGGGTTGGAAGGCTTTTCTTTTTTTGGCCACTTCGGCAGAATAATCTGCAAAGATTAGGATTCTGATATGAAATAGTAAACTTATGCGCTAGAATGAGGTAAGCGACACTCTGGAAACTCTAGAACAGGGATCCTCAAACTACGGCCCTCCAGCTGTTGCGGAACTACACATCCCATGAGGCATTGTAAAACTCTGACATTCACAGACTTGACTAGGCATGATGGGAAATGTAGTTCCTGAACAACTGGAGGGCCATAGTTTGAGGACCCCTGCTCTAGAAGAAAACTAAAATAAGACGTGAAACTCCTCCGAGCAAGCAGCTAATTTGATAGTGTCCTCACGTATCACAATAATTGTATAAGCAGAAAATCAGCGCTCAACTCTAAATGAGGTGGACCACTCTATCTGCCTCCACAGATAAATATTGATCTTAACTCAAAAGCTGTAGACTACATAAAGATCCGATAATAAATAAATCTATAAATGTGTTCGTGAGCTTCTAAAAATAATAAGATGCAGTGATAGCATAATCAGAAAAGTAAAAACATAGGTGATAACAAAACGATGAAAAGGATAAATCAAGTAATAATCCCAAAACGGATGGTCTGATCAATCCAACCTCTGTGGTTCTTAAAAGATAAAGTGATTGACAGTGAAGAACAAATTATGTGCGAATAGTATCTTAATAAATATGATGGCAGCAAATAAGAAAAAATTATATAAGAATAGCAACAATCAATAATAATATCAATTCAGGCATAAATAAGTGCCAACCAAACAGACTAAATGTCAAAAGTGCAGCAGTGCTAAACTTAAGGTGCATAAATGTCCAAAAAATAACTTTAAAAGTTCAATAAGGTGATTAAGGTGCAAAGTGCCAGGAAATTCAGTGGTAAATTCAGGTGAAATCAACAGGTGAGATCACACTTCCAATCACAGCAAAGTGGATGTGTCCCGGTGAACTCGCAATCCAACACCAAGTGCAGTGGCCGCTCACCTCCACAACACTCAAACAGAGCGGTAAACACTGTGGTCCAAGCTCCTCTCAATCTTCGGAAATACACTTGTTTCCCTTCAGCTGTTTTGGCGTAGTGATTCAGGATACAGGAGAAGGGAAACAAGTGTATTTATTGCAATCCGTGCCAAAAAGAGTAAAAAATGGCGAAGCATAGGGGCAATCCACCCCTATGTCTACCCCTGCCCCTATGCTTCGCCATATATATATGCTCTTCTTTTTTTATTTTTAACTGTGTTGGTGAAATCACCTCCTACAGCGCTGAAGTCGTTGATTTTACATATTATGAGAGCAAACCATGTTGCTGTCAAAATAAGCAAATCCGTGCTGCAGCTGAATGACGTACCTGCAAAGCAAACAGTGGTTAACAATAAAACACAGTAACAGTACAGTAAAACAGTGGAATGACATAACTGCAAAGCAAACAATGGTTAACATTAAAACACAGTAACAATAAAACATTACAGTATAGCATAAAATACAGTTAAAAAGTTTTTTTTTTTTTTTGTTACTTTTATTGTAACTAGAATTGTTCCAGGTTAGAATCTAATTAGGGGAAATTGGGTCACTGCACCTTCTGGATCCAGACGCTTTGTATAGTACATAAGCGTTGAAAAGCGCCAATTGGAATAAATATACAGACACTTTCTTGTACCAGCGTCTGGCCTTACGGGCAATTAAGTACAACCCCATCATCTGGTTGTTGAAGTCCACCCCTACCATTTTACAGTTGTAAATATTATATACACTCAAAAGAGTATATTCTTCGCGCCTCTGGAAATCCTAAGGAATTTTACAGTTGTAGTCGTGGACACAGTGGGGCTTCTCAACAACACCAGTCGCCGTTGTAATTTGGATTGCTGTGTCTGCGTGAATAGAAGACAGAACGAAAACATTCCATTTGTCCCTCCACTTCACTGAAAGCAATTCGTTGCACCTCCAGCAGGTTCTCTCCCCCTAACTAAGTGGAGCATTTACAAGCTGTTGGGAGAAGCCCAGGTGATTAGATTGCGTGGTGCCACATACACCAATTCCTAATTGAAAGAGGTGTCTAAAAAGTGGCACGCTTTTATAGAAGTTGTCCACGTATAAATAGTACCTCTTTCCAAATAAGGGTGACACCAAGTCCCAAACAATCTTGCCGCTGCTCCCTATGTAGTCTGGGCAGTTTGGGGGCTCCACATTGCTATCTTTCCCTCGTAAACCATAAAACTACATGTATAGCCTGTTGCCCTGTCACAGAGCTTATATATCTTGACCCCATATCTGTAACGCTTGCTGGGAAGAAACTGTTTGAAAGCAAGGCGGCCAGAAAACGTAATCAGGGATTTATCAACACAGACATCTTGTTGGGGGATAAACAAGGCTCCAAATCTTTGAATAAGGTGTTTAACAAGGGGCCACATTTTGTGGAGCAGGTCATATCCACGGTCACCCCAAGGACGACAGAGTTCATTGTCACTGAAGTGCATGAACCGTAATATTTGCTCGTATCGAGCCCTGGCCATGGCAGCAGAGAACACGGGCATATGATGAATGGGGTCAGTGGACCAATATGACCGCAACTCACTCTTATTAGTAATGCCCATATTGAGAGATAGGTTCAGAAAGGTTTTAAATTTGAGAACCGTTATAGGTTTCCAGTCAAATTGTCTGGCAAGGGTAAAATGTGCATTTGCGTTGATAAATTGATTAGCATACAAAATGCTTTGGTCCACAATAGATCTGTACAGATCTTCCGTGAAAAATAAATCAAGTAAAAACTATCAGTGCAAAAAATGTAAAAAGGTGAACAATGTGAAAACCAAATAAGAACTGTAGGCGAACTTCCGGCGAAACGCTCCATTTGTTCTGCGAACACACTAACAGCTGATGTTCGAGTCTAAATATGTGGCCTGAGTTTGATATAAGGAAGTGAGGATCCCCTTCTTCTGTGGAACCTGATCTCTCCTGACCCCCCCTTGAGAGGGTATATATGCTGTATGAGACCCTTGGTGATTCTTGGGTCTACATATAAGGTGAGAGGCCACGAGTGGAAGTGAAGGGATTAGGCACAGTCACGAAGCTGTACTCTCCGATCTTCATCATAACTTTGTACACACGGCTCCAGCTGGGAAAGTTGGGTCGGTGCTCTGTGTGACCGATCCGGGTTGCATTCTAAGAGCTCGCCATAGGAATATGTTCTGTGGAGCTGAGGATCGTATACTGAGTGGATTTTATGTCTATGTGACCCCCTATAATCAAGGGGTCATATATCTCCGGTAAGGAGTACCTTGCTTGAGCACTGGGTGAAGTGTGGAGGTGAAGGCTTTTCTGCACCATTATCAAATCTCTGCTATACTTAGTGACACCAATGCTATATGGACTTTGGGTTTCTGTTGCTGCATATGGACTTTGCACTTTGTGATACCTAGCTTTGATTGATGATTTCCCACATTTTTTTATTTATTATTTGTATTGATAATTCATGTGAAATTCATTATCTGCACAAGCACTTTAAACACATGTTTGAGCACAACATCCCCCACTTTTTATAATCGTTTAAGCACCACAGCTTTTTTGTTTGCCGCTCACAGTAAGGAAGAAATTCCTCAGAAAGCTATAATAAGATACACAGGTTTTTGTATTTTATTTACATAATAATTTTTTCACAATATCACGGTATTAACCATTTGCGCAGTTTCTTTTGGTTCCTCACCAAGTTTTCTCACAGTCACGAAGGTGTTTGCTTATATCCATCACTTATGGGATTTGTTTGAAGGACTTTTCTTGCTTTCTATACACGGATTTGTTTGCACAGTCTGAATAGACTGTGTCCTTTCACTTATTAAGGACTTTTTTCATTGTGCATGATATATTTTTGGCACTGTATATTATCACTGTGAATATTTATTGATTGTATATGATTTAATAAGCACAGTTTTTGATCTGCTTGATTTTATTTAGATTTGATTGTTTGCACTTTTATTAGTCTGGCGCTACACTATTGATTTATTGATCTTCCGTGAAAAATAGCTAAAAAAAACCCCACGGGGAGTAAAATTGTCTTTTTCCACCTGAATTCTGGGTTGGCCTGTGAATGGGGGGGGGGGGGGGGGAAG
Organism: Pelophylax lessonae; assembly: GCF_965119305.1. NCBI lineage: Eukaryota > Metazoa > Chordata > Amphibia > Anura > Ranidae > Pelophylax > Pelophylax lessonae. The sequence continues at coordinate 382,799,049 of NC_138769.1, read as the reverse complement.
TACGGGCGCTGCAGAATCTGTGGGCTGCCAATCAGGATTTGCAAGCACAGCAGGAAGGGCATTTTGGGCTCTATAGGCCTGCGGGCCACTACATGTGCTAGCTACTGCACCAGCTTGAACTGCACTTAAGGGACTCGCCACGTCACCAAATGATGCTGCAGTGCTGGTTTGTTTACGACCAGGATGTACTAGGCCGCTGGTGCTGGCCAGTTCACCAGAAGGTTGAGCGGCACTAGTACCAACACTCTACTGCATACGAGAATCATGCGGTTGTTGCACCTCAGCAACAGAAGAACTGGGTCGGGTATGCCTGACCTTAGCAGGGACCTATACTCTGTCGTCAGAGCTATCTTTCAGGGTGTCGCTGCTCTCTACAGGTTTGTATACCAAGCCTAATTCTGGCAGGTTTGTATACTGAGCCTGATTCTGACAGTGAGGACTCCCCCATTGCTTTCATCTGTCATGCTCAGTATCCTGTAGGCCTCTTCACTAGTATACCTTTCGTTTGACTTTTTGGCTAATAAATTTACAGGTACCTAGTGTGAATCTGCAGGTAAAAAAGCACCTGGTTGTCGAGGACCGTTTGAACCGCTAAGAAAAAAAAAAAAAAACTGCATGTGCTAGCAGAGATCAGGCCCGACTCTGCTAATGCTGCAGTTTTGTGTACTGTGTATTGGAAGTGACAGTGATCTATTGTTACTGCACTTCTTGGGGGCTGGGCATAGGGGCTAAACGCAGGTGCTGGCAGGTGTCAGAGCTAATCCTGCTAATGCTGCATTTTTGGGAACACTAAACTATTGGGGGCGCTAGTATAAAGATATTGATCCGTTCAGACACTATACTAGTAATGGAGTTATATAGTGTGTGTTAGTGTTACTGGCAATCAAAGGGTTAAAATCCGACTATCTGGGATTGACCCTAACAAATGCTAATGCTAACTGGTGTCACCCGTGACACTAATATAATGAACAGAAAAAAAGATCTGTACACTTTACTAGTGACACTGTGACAGGGAGTGAAAGGGTTAACTGGGGGGGGGAGATCAGGGGGTTAAAACTTTATTAGACCCTGATGCTATACTAAGACTGACACTGATGCTAACTAGCATCACCTGTGACGCTAATACAATGATCAGTAACTTATCTGTATACTGTATATACAGACACTGTGACAGGGCAGTGAAGGGGTTAACTGGGGGTGATCAGGGAGTTAAATGTGTGCCTATGTGTACTGGTGTCAGTGTAGTGCTTGTGCACTCACAGTTAATGGTTTCTTCTCTCACACTGGAACTGAAAAGGGCTCCAGGAGAGAAGATTACATAATTTCCTATGCCTGTGTTTACATTACACAGGCACAGAACGTTCTGCAATTGGTCAGAACCGATCACCAGGTCCAGGCCATAAATCATTGGCCTGGACCTGATCACTGATAGGTTCTGAACTGAAGCAGGTCACCGCGGGAACGGCTGGCGCACCCCGACCCGCGAGCACACATCACGTACCTATACATAAATTTTGCGCAGCCAGGCCGCCCTGCCGCAGTATATATGTGGTGGGCGGTCCGGAACTGGTTAATGATCATAAAATTTCATATGTGGGTTGACGCAGTTATTAACTGAAACAGAAACAGCTGTGTAGACGGCCTAAAACTTGGTGAGAAGGAGCCAAACTATGCTACTAAGGTGAGGTTATGGAAGAAAGTTTCACATCACAGGTCACACACCTTAGCAAGACGGAGCACAGCAACAAGACATACGGTACTGCATCAGCAAGGTCCCCCCAGACAAAGATTTTAAAGCCAACTGGGGTTTCGAAATGTCCTGTTCAAGCTCTTTTGGTAAAGCACATAGAAACAGGCAATGTTTAGGACTGTAGAGACCGTGGTCGGCAAAGGAAACTTAATGTAGCAGATGAAAGACAGATCATTCTTACTTCAGAAGATATCCAGCAGTGTCATCAGTACAGAACTGGAAGAAACCAGTGGGACCCAGGAACACCCATCTACTGTCCAGAGAAGTTAATCCAGAAGTGGTCTTTATGGAAGAACTTTAGCCAAAAAGCCATACCGCCAATGTAGAAAAAAGGCTAAGCAACTCAACAATGCATGAAAATATAGAAACTGGGTTGCAGGAAATTGGCAGTTGGTACTCTAGACTAAGGAGTCAAATTTTTAAATGTTTGGCTCTAGCAGGAGGCAGTTATTTCACTGAAGGGCTGGAGAGTGTCTGCATGGTGAAAGTTCCTTGCAAGTTTGGGGCCTGCAAATGGAGTTGGTCAGGATTAACAGGTCAGAATTAAGTGTCCTCAAAGCTGAGAAATATAGGCAGATACTTATCCATTAATTTATTCTGATAAAGGACAATGACCCCAAATATACAGCCAATGTCATGAAGAACTTATCTTTAGCATAAAGAACAAGGAGTCGTGGATGTGATGTTTTGGTCCCCACAGAGCCCTGATCTCAACATCATCGAGTCTATCTGGGATTATGTGAAGAGACAGAAAGATTTTAGGCAGTTTACAGCCACAGAAGATCTGTAGTTAGTTCTCCAAGATGTTTGGAATAACCTACCGATTAGGTTCCTTTAAAAACTATTTGCAAGTGTACCTAGGAGAATTTATGTGGTTTTGAAGGCAAAGGGTAGTCACACAAAATATTGATTTGATTGAGATTATTCTTCTGTTTGCTCATTTTGCATTTTGTAAATTGATGAAAATAAACAATTAAAAGATATATTTTTTTAAAGCATTCTTACGTTAAAATGTTACTAAACCCACAACAGTAAAATCTGTCTGTAGATGCACAATACCTTTTTTATTATACTCACTGTGTAACTCAAGTGATTAATCCTCTGCATTATGTAAAAAGGCTGTGTGATCCTGTATGCACAGATCCTCCGCCTAATGCACGTTCAATCTGGGCAAGTTCCGATAAGACACAGTAAGTGTAGTTCAGCTGCACATGCTCAGTTTGGTTTCTACTGCTGGAAAGAAAGCTTCCTGGTTTGAGCTGAGCTTTTCAGGTCACATGGTATTCACATCACACATGTGGGCGTGTATACAGATCCTAAATGACAGTCCAGTTCCTCCCTCCTCCACCATGCCCAGTACCTAAAAAATAACACAGTGGGTGGGATGTCACATCTTGATTGATGGATGATTCGCCTCCCATAAAAGCATGAGGACAAAGGCTATAGTGGATTTCAAGAGGCAGTGAAATCTCCTACATTATTACTCTGAACTCGGGTGGACCCTGCAGAGTATAACGTGACCACAGTGTACAGATCAGCTAACAAGGTATATAGCTGCAGCATTTTAATGTAAAAAGATTATTTATAAGCTGTGGGGAGTGTGTGTGTGTGTGTGAGGGGGGGGGGGGGGATTTTTATACTACTGGGTTTAGTAACACTTTAAAAGATTTCTTCACACCTAAGTGTCTAAAATGTTTGCATAGTACTGTTTGTATATATTACACATACACATGCACACACAGTAAATGTTTCTTTGCATTTTAACTTGTCAGTATGTCACTTTGAGAAAGGTATCCTGTGTGGACTCGAAACATTGGCTTATTTGGCATTGCACTTATAAATAAGTGTATATTTTTACAATGGAGTACTGGTGATGTCTCTGTTTTACTGTGATATGCACAGCCCCATCCACTACAGTCATTATGAGCACCCATCTATCACCAAGGTCAAACACTTAAAGGATTATGGTCATCATTCTTTGTTTCATCTCAGCTTTTCCAGAGATTTAATTCACCTGTCCTATGATTACAGATATTGAGTTGTAGGGGTCTAGAGGGAAGCTGGACAAACAGTATTGTCTTACAAAAGGGCTACCATCAGCCCTATAAATCCCATGCAATAGCAAAGATTCAGTCAACACTTGGACTAGAGTTAGAATCCGGGAGTTCAATTTTTTACATGTGGAAGAAAAACTGTAGCTCGAGCGGACTTCCAGATCAGACCCTAATTTTCCAAGAGAAAATTCAGCTCCAATCCTTTGAACTGTTTCGTCAATGTTAGGTCAGCCAGATATCCCACGATGGAGATGTCCTAAGACTGTAACAAGGTAAGCACAAGAGTAAAACCTCAGTGAATACAGAAGATAGAAGGTGCAGAAGATAGACCAAATGGCTGGGGCCAAAATCTGGAAGTGCCAAGTACTCAGAGCAAAGCTATGGAAATGTTGATGTGCTGAGAAAAACAATGACAATCAAATGTGCTTCATGTCTACAGAGACCATAAGGTCTCTGTGATTAAAGGAGGCTTTCACAGACCTGGCGGATTCTGTACAGAACCTTTGGGATCTAATGATTTAGGGTCCTAAGATCCAAGATGGGGCATATGCCCCCTTTTGGTTTTGGATCTGTGAAAACGAATAAAATCCTTGAAATCTTTGATACAGAAACTGGGTAATATACCTTGTTTCAGCAGACCCACAAGGGCTACATGGCGGTATGATAATCTGAGCAGTGGTACAGGAAAGTAGTCTCATAGGGAAATAGGACTGGAGACAGCCACTTATCCATCTACACCATAGTGCAGGGCTGTTGGTGTCAACTTCAGGCACTCTAGAAATAAAATTATTAATGTGGAGTAAAGCTGGATCCCTTAACATGAATGTAGTGAATTCCTCGGTTTGGTGGTTAACATCACGGCCATAGCAGGTTGGAATGTACTGTGGATATTAAAAGTCTACACACCCCTGCTAAAATGTCAGGTTTCAGTGATGTAAAAAAATTAGACAAAGATAAATCATTTCAGAACTTTTTCCACCTTTAATGTGACCTATAAAATGTAAAACTTAATTGAACTACAAACTGAAATCGTTTAGGTGGAGGGAAGCAAAAATAAAAAACTAAAATAATATGGCTGCATAAGTGTGCACACCCTTAAACTTATACTTTATTGTAGCACCTTTTGATTTTATTACAACACTCAGTCTTTTTGGGTACGAGTCTATCAGAATGGCACATCTTGACTTGGCAATATTTGCCTACTCCTTGCAAAAACACTTCAAATTTGTCAGATTGCAAGGGCTTCTCCTGCGCACAGCCCTCTTAAGATCACCCCACAAATGTTCAATCAGATTCAAGTCTGGGCTCTGGCTGGGCCATTCCAAAACTTTATTCTTCTTCTGGTGAAGTCATTCCTTTGTTGATTTGGATGTATGCTTTGGGTCTTTGTCATGCTGAAAGATGAAGTTTCTTGTCATGTTTAGCTTTCTTGCAGAAGCCTGAAGGTTTTGTGCCAATATTGACTGGTATTTGGAACTGTTCATAATTCCCTCTACTTTGACTTAGGCCCCTGTTCCAGCTGAAGAAAAACAGCACAAAGCATGATGCTGCCACCATGCTTCACTGGGTATGGTGTTCTTTTGGTGATGTGCAGTGTTTTTGCACCAAACATATCTTTTGGCGTTATGGCCAAAAAGTTCAACCTTGGTTTCATCAGAGCAGAGCACATTTTCCCACATGCTTTTGGGAGACTTCAGATGTGTTTTTGCAAAATTTAGCCAGACTTGGATGTTTTTCTTCATAAGAAATGGCTTCTGTCTTGCAACTCTACCCCATAGCCTAGACATATGAATTATAGCCATGGTCCGCAGAGGGCTGCCAAAGTATCAGAGGGATCTCATTGTTAAAAGGTGTCAGTCAGGAGAAGGGTATTGGATATACCAAGGTACACTGCGCTGACTTTGGACTTGATAAAACACAGTGGACCAGCAAATGACATGGCTCCCCAAATCATCACTGACTGGAAACTTCACACTGGACCTCATGCAACTTGGATTCTGTACCTCTCCACTCTTCCTACAGACTCTGGGACCTTGATTTCCAAATTAAATGCAACATTTTCACAGTCCTAGATGATTTGGGGAGCCATGTCATCTGCTGGTGTTGGTCCACTGTGTTTTATCAAGTTCAAAGTCAGCACAGCCCTCTACCAGGAAATTCTAGAGCACTTCATGCTTCCCTCTGCTGACCAGCTGTAGGAGAGATGCTGATTTTATTTTCCAGCAGGCACCTGCCAAAAGTACCAATACCTGGTTTAATGATCATGGTATCACTGTGCTTGATTGGCCTGACCTTAACCCCATAGAGAATATGTGGGGTATTGTCAAGAGGAAGATGAGAGACACAAGACCCAACAATGCAGATGAGCTGAAGGTCTCTATCAAGACAACCTGGGCTCCCATAACACCTCAGCAGTGCCACAGGCCGATTGCCTCCATGCCACGCCACATCGATTTAGTAATTAATGCAAAAGAAGCCCCAACCAAGTATTGAGTGCATACTATACTGTATATGGACATAGTTTTCAGTAAGCCAACATTTCTGCATTAAAAATCCTTTTTTTTTTTTTTTTTTTTATTGGTCTTATGTAATATTCTGCTTTTCTGAGATACTGAATTTTGGGGTTTTCACTAGCCGTAAGCCATAATCATCACAGTTAAAAGAAAGAAATGCTTGAAATGTATATCACTCTGTTTGTGTTTGTAACACATCAATATAAAATATATGAGTTTCACTTTTTGAATCGAATTACTGAAATTAACTTTTATAATGATATTTTAATTTTATTAAATGCACCTGTATATCACAGCTTTCTCCTGCCGATGGCTCCTATGGAAGCAGCAAGTGCTGGCACCCCCTGAGTTCATAGTAACTGCCACTGTCACCATTGCTTGCATGGCTAGAAATCTCCAACCACATAAGAAAAAAAAAAATGTTTGGGGCTTCATATCCAAAAATGGAAAATGCATTTGGTAGAAAAGTGCTTAATGAGACTGCATAGACTGGTCAATATTTTTTTTTTGCCTGTGTCTTTGAATGTACAAAAAAAAAAACAATTTTTTCTTTCTTTTGTAAACTACAAAACCATCTCATCCACCATGTAATGGTGATAAACAAAGGCAAACATATTTGTATTTGAGTCTAGGTTACAACCATAGCTTTTTCTTTAAATACAGTAGAGTTGTGAGGGTACAGGAAGCATGTTATTTCCGGGATTCCCTGCTGAAAATAAAGGAAATAAAAAAAAAAAAGAAAACTATTACAATTATCTAATCTAAGGAATGGTAATTTGCAATACAGTCCATTTTTGTTTTGTATCTGCTATTAATATCATGGGCAAGGGATCATATCCGAGGGTCATGCCCCATCCATCCAGCTGTATCATATACAAAGGAGATTGAAAAAAATCAGGGTACTGTATTCCAATTTTTGCATATAGCAGGGATACGATCAAAATGGCTTGAACATGAACCAAAACCTGCAGGTCTGTGTTATTTAAATTCGCTCACTGCAGGTCTTTATCTGATAGAATGGCTGTAAAATGCTTGTGCAAAAAAAGACTACCCATCTTGGTTTTCTGAAACACATTTTATTGGTTTTACAACATTTTTCATATTACTTTGAAAACTGGACCTTACAACACACAGGTGACATCCTCAGCCAGGCTAGTACGCACTGAGCATTGGCACGAAATGTACATTTGCAGAGGAAGGTGTCAAGCAGCAGCTGAGTATCACAACAACAAGGGGTATACATGTGGCACAAAGAATGATATAGTTTTTTTTTTTATCTACTAGAAAATTGTTACTAGAGGTTAAGTATGGCAGATATGACAACACAAAATGATAACATAAAACTAGGCTAATGTAGGTATTTTCTGGTCATGAAATAATCTTGGCTCAGTGCACAGCAAGCCGATAAAAGCTTCTGTTCATACTCAGTCCTGATACTACATGACTACTCCAGTTTAATCAGGCTGTTATATTGGCAAGACAACTACATGAAACAGGATAGTATATAGCGACATGAGCACAAAGAAATGGCAAATACATCATATGATAGCAAAGCCCTACTTCATGTATATGATTACAGCTGCTAGTCTGTATATACTCATGTAGGAACTTGTGTCTAGCCTGTGAGGCCAAAGGCAGTCATTGCCCATTCAGAGATATATAACAAGTGCCTTAGACAATCCTGATCACTGCTCAGGGCTCCGACAGCAAAGCTTCCAAGAGCTGGAATGGATAATCCAATAATACATTGTAAAAGTAGGAGGGTTATGGGACATTTTACATCAGAAATATCTAGTGTACAATTGTAAGACATCAACCACTGGACTGCCACTTCAGTTCTTCAATATGGAGTCATAGACCTGGTACACATAATTACACACCTCTGGAGCCCGGCACTTCAGAGAAAGCTGAAAGAATGGGAAAAAATGGTTAGTGGAGAGCTTAGAATACTGAAAAACATTGGCTGATCGGAATCGCGGGGGAAGCAAAAGAAAGGTGGTTATGTGCTTGTTGGCATTTTCCACTCTGCCTCTTATTTTTTTTTTTAAAAGACTACAATAGGAGGCATAGGAGTAACCCAAAGAAGAAGGAAGTCTTAGCCCCAAGGTAAAACAGAACACTGGCAGAAAATTATTATGTGGAATACCACAAAACATATGAAAGAACAACAGATAAGAGTTTCGAGATCTATCAATTCCCCTTTGAGTGAACTAAGCCTAATAGGTTCATTTTGACACTAGAGCTCTTAAAAGACCCTGCACTTCCAGATATGGGGAAAAACATGATAAACCCCCACTATCACATCAGAGAACTGGTAAACGTGCAACAGAATACATTTTTGCTTTAGGGTTCAGACACCTTTTTAAACCTATGTCTGAACTTGCTTTATTAAATTCTGAAGGTCACTGCTGTGTAGTAGAGCTGTACGATTAATGGTTAAAAAAAAAAAACCACAATCTCGATTCACCCCCCCCCCCCCCCCCATGATCTTAAAACAGCATGTCCTTGATTCTTACAGAGCTGTTCTCTGCTCACTCACACAGTTGTAAAAAAAAAAAAGAGCCTCTGGCTCAACATTTATCAACATTGTTAAGGCTGCTAGATAACTATAAACAGTGTTTTACAATGTATCATTTTGTTCTTTTAGATCAAAGGAATGAACTTCTGTCTGTAGTCGAGGGCGGTTTAACCTCTTAAAGACTTTTTCTGACTATCGTTGCTTACAAGTGCTTACAAGTTAAAATCAGTATTTTTTTTGCTAGAAAATTACTTAGAACCCCCAAATATTATATATATATATATATATATATATATATTTTAGCAGAGACCCTAGAGAATAAAATGGAAATCGCTGCAATATTTTGTCATACTGTATTTGCACTGGAGTCTTTCAAACGCAGTTTTTTGGGAAAAAATACACTTTAAAAATGTTTAAAAAACGAAACAGTAAAGTTAGCCCAATTTTCTTGTATAATGTAAAAGATGATGTTGCGCTGAGAATCATGATATTTATTCTAAGCAAAAAAATTGTGATTCTCATTTCATGCAGAATTGTGCAGCTCTACTGTGTAGCATCAAATTTACAATTCCTAACACTAAAGAATACATCGATAACCCTATTTTCGAATGATAATTTTTGGCGGCTGATGCATCCCTAATTTTAACGGCAGCCAACTTTTTCTTTTCTTTAAGGGTATGGAATACTTGTTTGCAAAGGGTCCAACTATGGCAATGTGAGACAAACCAACAACAATCTTCCATAAATGAACTACAAATAAATACAACTTTATAACCCAAGGGGTCCCCAACCTCCGGGTCATGGACCGATGCCCGTCTGCGGCCTGTTGATGAATGGGCGCACAGCTAGGGAGGGGGGGGGGGGGTGATCGGCGACCGCGGACTGCACAGGGCTGTCACAGACCACGTTTGCAGCTCACCAGCTGCTCGCTGATAGGTGATCATGCCTGTATGTCCTCTCCCGGCTCCCCCGTCGGATGAGGTCATCCTATCAGCAGGGCAGGGGCATGAGGAGCTGCAGATGGGAATGGAGAGCTCCCCCCGCCCCCTGCTGATAGGATGACAATGAAAGGCAGGTAGGGGAGCTGGGAGAGGACACGGACTAAGCACAGCCTGGAGTCCTGTGTAGGGGAGGCAGAGGTTAAATGGAAAGAGAGGAAAGGGAGGCAAGATTGCAGGGGCAATGTAAAGAGGGCACTGTAATAAAAAGGGGTGTGTACTGTAATCATTACAGTGCAGTCCCCTTTTATCACAATGCCCCCTTTACATACTAGGGGGAGTAGAACTGGGGGAATCCATAGCGGAGAAGGATCTGGGTGTTCTAGTAGATCCTAAGCTTATTAATAGCATGCAGTGCCAAGCTGTGGTTTCTAAAGCAAGCAAAGTCCTTTCTTGTATTAACATAGGCATGAACTCCAGAGAGAGAGATATAATTTTGCCCCTGTACAAATCATTAGTAGGACCTCATCTGGAATATGCAGTTCAGTTTTGGGCACCAGTTCTTAAAAAGGATATCGGAAAACTGGGGAAAGTGCAGAGAAGGGCAACCAAATTGATAAGAGGCATGGAGGAGCTCAGCTATGAGAAAAGATTAGAGGAACTGAATTTATTCTCTCTTGAGAAGAGGAGATTAAGGTGGGATATGATCAACATGTATAAATACATAAGGGGTCCATATAGTGAACTTGGTGTTGAGTTATTCACTTTAAGGTCAACACAGAGGACAAGGGGGCACTCTTTACATCTGTTACTTCCTCTCCAGCTGGCCGTAAACTAATCAATCCCAGGGAACAACGTGCCATTTGGATCCCTATTGTGACATAAGTCATAGTGTCTAGAGACACTATGCTTATGAAATCCTTTAATTATATTGGCCACGTGTTCCTTCAATCGAATATGAAGCATCCGAATTGTGCGGCCAACATATTCCAGGCCGCATGGACACCTAATCATATATACGACATGTTTGGTGCAGCAGGTAATAAATGGTCGGATACTATGGGTTTCATGAGTTGATTCTGATTGGAACGAATCTACTCTCCTAATGCCTGCAGTGTTCCGTTTGCATATGGCACATCTCCTACATGGATAAAAGCCACCCCTCTCCTGAAAGAAGGAAACCCTCTTAGGTGGATTCAAGATGTTAGGAGCCACCTGCAACCGCCAGCGGTTGCCAGGATATAACTATCCTTCCAAGTTACATTTGCAAGTTCATTAATGACCTGCGTTGAGTCTCTTAGAAATGAGGGTGTTTTAAACACCAAAGGCTGCAGAAAACTATCAATGTACTTCCCCACCCGGGAAGTGACAGAATCAATGCCACTGATAATCGGTCTGATAATCGGGTGTACTGGGTCCTTGCATACCTTCGGTAAATAGTAGATGACCGGAATCCGAGGTGCTGAAGGCACTAAAAAGGCTTTTTCTTTTTTAGTTAATAATTTTCTTTGGAAACCACTATCTACTAGTGATAGTAATTCTGTTTTATAAATTTTGGTAGGGTTTCCAGCCAAAAGGGACATATGTGTCCCGATCAGGCAACAGTCTATTCATTTCAGCGTCATAGGCGGAGGTATCTAATATAACGATACCTCCCCCTTTATCCGCCGGCCTCACTATAATATCTTTTCTTTCCCTCAAAGTTTTCAACCCTTTATTGAAAGCTGGAATGTTTCTTGGTTTCTTGATTTGCAACGAATCAAGGTCCTTCGCCACCAGGTCTCGGAACACAGATCGAGAAGGCGCCAATAGCTCTGGGGGGTTAAAAGTTGAGGAGTTTGAAAAGGTAGTATTCCTTATACCCATAGAATAGTCAGATCTAGGGCGAGCCGGATTGGTCATTAAGTATCTTTTGATGTTTAATTTGCGAACATATTTTTGTAGGTCAATAAACGTACCAAATTTATTGAACATCTTTGGAGGCGCAAATTTTAAGCCATGGTTGAGGACATGCTTCTCCTCATTAGAAATACTGGAAGAACTTAAATTGAACAATCCGTTCCTGTCGGTCAATTCCTAAGACTCAAGCGAAATTGTTCTAATAGGGGTGACTTTTTAAGGGAGGCCTCTTCGCTACGGAAAAAGTTTTTGGAGAAGGGTTATAATGAACCCGAGTTGGATATGGCCTTTAAGGCAGACCAACGAGAGAGAACTGAATTGCTGCAGCCAAGGGTAAGAGAAAGGAATGACTCTTTCCAGCATGCTTTCTTTTCTTCATACTCGGTGCAGCATTATTCAGTTAAGAAAATTTTACGCAAGCACTGGCAGGTGCTGCGAAATGACAGTGTGCTTGGCCCTCTCTTACAGGATACACCTCCTGTGGTGTTTAGGGGGGTTTCAGGTGGCTCCAAACTGAATCCACCTAAGAGGTTTCCTTTTTCAGGAGAGGGGTGGCTTTTATCCACGTAGGAGATGTGCCATATGCAAACCGAACACTTCAGGCAACAGGAGAGTAGATTCGTTCCAATCGGAATCAACTCATGAAACCCATAGTATCCGACCATTTATTACCTGCGTCACCAAACATGTCGTATATATGATTAGGTGTCCATGCGGCCTGGAATATGTTGGCCGCACAATTCAGATGCTTCATATTCAATTGAAGGAACACGTGGCCAATATAATTAAAGGATTTCCTAAGCATAGTGTCTCTAGACACTATGACTTATGTCACAATAGGGATCCAAATGGCACGTTGTTCCTTGGGATCGATCGGTTTACGGGCAGCTGGAGAGGAAGTAACATGACTAAAGGTGTGTCCAGATTGGAGACAAGCTGGATATATAAAATAAAATCTTAAGCCCCGTTTGGACTCAACATCGAATGAGACAAACGCCTTTATTAGCAACTCTTAAATGCCATGTTCCCTTCCAGCTTGCTATTACTTTTGGTACCAGAGGTAGAATTTTTTCTTGATATCCAGCTGCAATATAGGAGTTTTTATATGAGATAATCAAATGGGGTGTTATAATTATAACCCCCATTTTTTGGACCCATTAATAATTAATTTGGTGATTTTATGATGTGTTCAGATTTTTATCAGATTTTTTTTTATCTTTTAGTCCTGTTTTATATTATATATATATATATATATATATATATATATATATATATATATATATATATATATATATATATATATATATATATATATATATATATAAATTTTTAGTTGTCCTATGGATAGTTTTGTGTGATTTACTGGTTTCCCGCCACTAGATGGAGCCGCTTCCCGGTCTGTGCTGAGATAAGCTATATATAGATTGACATTTATTTTTAAATGAGCATTCTATGGGGCCTATTATACATCTCTTGATTATATATTGGAATATATGCCCCAGTATGAAGGCCTCCCTTTTAGTACCTATTCCTCGTATGTATAAAGATAGTTCCCGGCGGCTGGAACGCTTGTGGTAAGCGTCTGCTTCCGGGTACTGCTAGATCGCTCCACCTCCCTCGGATATATATTGGTGCTGTTTCTCCATCTAGCCACAACCCTGACGACGTCACTGTATGACGAAACGCGTCGGAATTGGCTGACGCATGTGCAGACGAGGGATGCGGCGGCCATCTTGTTGGTGGGAAAACCAATGATTGTCCATGAATCTGTTATGACAGAACGCTGAAACTCGGCTACATAAATGTAAGCCGCTTTCTTTATTTTACTAATAAAGGATTAAGACTTTCTACACTATGAGGGGCATTTTTGTTTTTCTTGTGAGTGGCGAGGCTACCAAGGTTTAACATAGATTACCATACCAGGAAGTTGTGAGGGGAGGAGTGTATTTTACATGCATTCCATTATACCTGTATTGCTGGCGCTGCATGATCCCTTTGGGTCTGAGTTGATGGTAAGAGTATTTAGTTACTCCACTTGGTGGCGGATCCTTTTTCTCTCCCTGCACTTCTGATTGGCTGGTGTGGACATTATCCCTCACGTGGACTCTCATATTGATAGACTGGTCTGCTTATATTTATGATTAGCGCGACACCTTTTCTATAACAGCATCTTCAAAAAGCACTGGGGAGTCCTTAGGAATGATGGGGTGTTGGGTCCCCGCCTACCTGAAGCTCCTCCAGTTGTCTTTAGAGGGGTTCCCCCCTGCATTTACAGGTCGCCCCTAATGTTTTAGATAGACCCAATCGTGTATCTTTTTTTTCAAAATTTGAATGTTTTTGTTCCATGTCGGAAGTGTCCCCGTTAAAGTGGAGTTCCACCCATTTTTAAGAAATTGGATTACATAGATGTATGTAATCCCCTTTAAAACGACTTTTACCAATGGAAAGGTTTTTTTTTTTTTGTTGCTAGTAAATACCTGATTTTCTGCTTTATTTATCCTCTTCTCGCTTCCGGGTCTGGTCGGCGATTACGTCATTCGGCGATTCACAGTGTGTGCTGGGATGGCATGAAATCCTGCATTATTACACAGGAGATGAGCTGCACTGCGTGCTCTGCCCCGCCTCCTCTCAGTGAGCTGTATGTATGTAGTGTTTTGAGGCTGTGCTCCGCCCCGCCTCCTCTCAGTGAGCTCAGTGAGGATATAATGCTTTCAGTCCTCGCTCACTGAGAGGAGGCGGGGCGGAGAACGGCCTCAATACACTACATACATACAGCTCACTGAGAGGAGGCGGGGCAGAACACACAGTACAGCTCCTCTCCTGTGTAATAATGCGAGATTTCATGCCCTGAGATAAATCCCAGCACACACTGCGAATCGCCGAATGACGTAATTGCCGACCGGACCCGGAAGTGACAAGAGGATGAATAAAGCAGAAAATCAGGTATTTACTAGCAAAAAAAAAAAAAAAAACTTTCCATTGGTAAAAGTCGTTTTAAAGGGGATTACATACATCTAAAGTGACTAAAATGGGTGGAACTCCACTTTAATGTCCTACCTGGTAGAAGAATATATGAGTTTCAGTTGACTGCTACATCTAAAAACTTCCAGATAAAACCTTTCACTTGTTGTTCTACTACTAATGTGGTTTATTTGCTCGAATGTCCCTGCGGCCTACAATGCATAGGCCGCACTATTAGGACTCTGGCAGTCAGAGTGAATGAACATCTTGGGAACATTAGAAGGGGCACCAAAATTTGGGGCATCTACAAATTCACTCCCCACTGGAGAGGTAGCAATATCCGGCGGGAGATTTCCAGGCTTGAGACCCGTTTTCATATTTGATATGAAAACATACTCTCCGTGGGGAATGAATGTTGAGTGGGATGTTAATTGCCACATCAATAATAGTTGAATTAATTCATCCTGACCTTGTTCTGAGATTAATACCAATACAGTATAAATTTACTTTCAGCATAAACATGTACTAAGTCTCCCCTGCCTTGCTCATCAAATTTGCTGATGATAGTACAGTTCTCAAAGGCAAACAAGGTAAGCGTCCACTGCCAGAGGCTGTCCAGGAACAGACATTGTATGGCTACATTCACACTGGCTATGGTGCAAATTGCAGAAGATTCCTGCTGTGGCTTTGAGTGGCTAGGTAAGCGCACTGGCCTCGTTCACTATAATTACAGCTCGCCGGAGGCCGCAGCTATTCACGGCTCTCCGCACAGCTGACAATTTCCTGGGGTGATCGTTGTTGGACGCACTTTGGCCCTGTGCAGGTTATGGCAGTTGAAGCTTGGTTTGTCAGCATCTGTTCTGTAGTAGCATTGGGAACTGTAATGAGCAGTGTGACCCAGAACAAGTAGACAGATCTGGAGTTATGACTTTATTGGCAACAAGCTTATTCTAAGTCAGTGACTCAAAACGTACTTGGAACTGGGGAAATCACCTTTTTAGAAAGAAGTTGGCAATAAAATGTTACATATTTTTCTCAGTACAGGTTTCTTGTGTGACATTTTTTTTATATATAAGTTTTATTGATTTTCAGAGATAATAAATATAGGAAAACATATAGCGATAGTAACAAGCATTTTCATATGACAGATGGTGTAGACAGAATAAAAGTACACCTAAACCGTGCATGTTATACCACAAAATTCAAGCAGCAACCTACAGTGTGATAACACAATAGCAATTAAGATAAAAAAAAGTTGCGCTAAAAAATAAATGAATAAATATAGAAATAGTAATTGAATCAATAAAGTGATGAAAAATAAATAATATATAAATGTGCTGGTGGTATCTTACAACCAAGTGAAATATACAGTCCCAAAAATAATGTCCCAAAGGAGAGGATACTGTGATAAAGCAAAACTCTTCATAGACAGCAAAGTGCATATGAATATGGTGTCCTCATATAAACCACACGTGAAAAAAGTTCTCCACGATTAGTGAATCCACCACCATAAGGAAAACCTGCTTACCAGATGTAATCGACCATAAAGGTCAAAACGCCAAATGAGCAAGAAGGTAGTGGTGAGAACCTCAATCAAACGCCAAATGGGAAAAAGCAGTATACTTGATACCTTAAATCCACCTTGAGGGGGCATATCCAACCGGAGTATCTCCAAGAAAGATAAAGGGCTCCATAGTGTAAAAACATACAATATGCTTTAATAAATAAAAGAAATACACTTACAGTGTTGTATAAATATCAGGCAATGTAAAAATTGTTGGAGCCGGCCGGCCAGCTCGCCGCTACGCCCGTCCTTCCGGGAACTAACACAGCTTGCAGGTGACATCACCTTTATGGTCGATTACATCTGGTAAGCAGGTTTTCCTTATTGTGGTGGATTCACTAATGGTGGAGAACTTATTTCACCTGTGGTTTATATGAGGACACCCTATTCATATCCACTTTGCTGTCTATGAAGAGTTTTGCTTTATCACAGTATCCTCTGCTTTGGGACATTATTTTCGGGACTGTATATTTCACTTGGTTGTAAGATACCAGCACATTTATATATTATTTATTTTTCATCACTTTATTGATTCAATTACTTTATTTTTTATTATTTTTTACATTTTAGAGGTTTCTACAAGGTCTTGTGGCTGACAGCAAGAATTTGTGAACAATGCCAAAGCAAATTTCTCCTAAGGACAGTCTGAGTTTCCTTCCAGGTAACATACAACATAGGAAGCACAGCTTCTAAACCTTTAAACCTTTGTTAGGACAGACAGTGTTCAAATCTATTTTAGAAATTATAAGGAATTTCTGCCAGCATGGTACAGATAGTGTTAATTATGGCAAACACAACTTACAAAGAAAACTAGTAGGATTTTTCAGAGCAGAAGTTTCCAGAAAAGGTAATTTTTTAGCAGTATATCATTTAAAGATACAGAAGGGAAATACCTACTGGGTACAACTGGATAGTCAAAACGATTTTATGTTTTTTAATCAAATTGCATATTGGGTTGCATATTTTCTGTACACTTACTGTGTAATTTGGGTTCCCAGGCTGTATCCTCAGCTCTGCCAAGATCCAGATGCCGTTGGTAAGTTTTAGGGACTGATACAGCATGTCCTGTCCTTCCACGTTCCGCTTGGCAATAGTGTAAACATTGTTATTTTGCAGCTTACTGGAAACAGAGTCTAAAAAGAAAATTACATGTAGTCAAATAGTTTTCTTTTTGCACTTACAATGTCTGACCATTATACTTGAATACAACAAAAACCAGTTCTATGAAAGATGTCATTTAAAAAGGAGAGTCTTTTTCTGGGTATGATTTGTCTTCAAAGCTGTATGAAAATCCTCAGAGCGCAGAGCAGTAATCCACATATGAGGTACAATCACAGCAGCAAGAATTGCTGTTATACAAAAGGAAAAAACAAAACTCATACAAAGTACTCAATATGTTTCTTCTGTATGTATAGGACTCGAAATGTTGTGTTCTACATTTATGATGCTAAGCCATATTTTGTTATGACTTTCGAAAAACTTTCAAATATACATTTACACTACATTAGAGAGCTGGCAGGCTGCCAAGTGCCTGCTGTCAGAGAAAATAAGGAAGGAGGAGCTGTACTTTCAGCGCCTCTGTTGTAAACTTTGAAGATTAAAACCTATTTAAACCCAAGAACAGATAGTACTGCAGCTTCTTGGTCCTTGGATTGGTGACTGCATTTGTTTTTTCCCCACACTTTTCTTCCTTTATCTTAACCTTGCAACCCTGCCATTATTGCATTTTCTGTCCTAGGGTAAGGACTGCAATGAGCAGGGCTGTCCCCAGTGCTGGGACAAGGTCATCCAGCGCCCAGGGCAAAGATGCCAAACTGCGCCCCTCCTTCCCTTAGGGTTAGAGTCAAGGCGCCTCCATCCCTGAAATTAAACCATTGCGCCTAGGCCAGCTGTCCCTCCTGCCCACCCCTAGTCCCAGGCTTGACAGAGAGTGTGTTCGGAATACTACATAACACTCTTAGGACTACATAACATCTCCCACTCTTATGGAGCAATGCAGATAGTAGTCCAGAGGCAGAGAGTATAGGAATGTATCAGCTCAAAAGATTTTTTTTGCTGGTTAAACAACTTTTTTTTTCCACTTGTCCAACAGATATAATAAAACCTTTCAACTGTATATTTAACAGACCAAAATGCAGCAAGAGAATTTTCAACAGAAACCGGCAGACATTTGGCCAGTGTGTACAGCATCCTGTTGGAACAGAAAATGGTCTAACGACTAGCTTCTGTCGAGTGAGCATGCTGAAAAACTAGCATCCGATTAAGTGCTTGCAGTCAGTGGCTGCAATCGCTGATCAGTTTTTTTTCGGTGGGGGGAGGTTGCAGTCCCCTGGTCAAAACACAATAGCTCAGAGGGGGAGATCACCACACTAAAGGGCCATACACACTATAAGATTTTTCTGAAGACGTTTTCCTTTAGACTTACCAAAACCATATAATATGAGGTCAAACCTAAACACTTTCAATTTGTATGCAATCTGGCAGGCCCTTGCACTACATAGGAAAGGTAAATCTGAAGGAAATCTAACCACAAAAGTTGGATAGTGTGTATCCAGCTTTAGGGTCCTTTCACACGAACGATCCGATCAGATCCGCCTTTCAGTCATTTAGGCGGACCGGATTGGATCCTCCATGCATCCCTATGGGGCAGCGGATGTCAGCAGAGACATCTCCGCTGACACCCGCTGCCATCCGATTCTGATCCTGTCCATGAAATCCGGACAGATGGAAACCCTATTTTCCATCCCTGCAGCGGATCGGGTGGGATCGGATGAGAACGGACACGCGGTCCGTTCTCATCCGATTCCCCCACAGAGGAGAGCAGGGATCTGACAGCTCCCTCTCCGCACACAGAGCGGAGAGGGAGCTGTCATCCGCCTGCTCAGTGGGGATCAGCAGATTGATCCCCCGCTGAACAGCACGGAGTCCGCCGGCGGAGGCAGACCGTGTGAAAGGAGCCTAACATTGCTTAGTACGGCAACCTCTGACTTTTTTTGCTCAGCCCCCTGGGTTTATTGAAATAAAAACTTTATGTATTTACCTAGCATTAGAGTTTACATAACACTTCAGCTTCTCCACAGTGCTTACAGCTACAGAGGTCAGTGAAGGCTTCTTTCAGAGCTCATTTACAACTTAAGAATATGTGAATACTTTAATGTTCAAAGTCAGTAAGTAGATGTAGTACAGAAATAAGCAAACAGCTGAAACATTTTTCAGTCCCCTGACATATACACAGGCCCCCAATACAGGATTTCTATCATTTAACAGAAAAAATGACTATCCAGTCAAGTCATAGTATTTTACCTCTCCATGTGGCCTGCAACAGACATTTCACACAGCATACTACACTTTTTCACACTGCATTTCAAGAAATTTTAACTATTTTTTTCTAGTTTTGTTGTAGTTACATTTCAATGCATTATTAATTACTTAAAAAAAAAAAATCACTGGAATAAATAATTTGGAATGAATGAACAAAGCACTCACATAAAGAGCAGAAAAGCTTGAATGAACAAGTTACTATGCGTGTTCTAGTGTGGATCACTAAGCCAGGAAAAGCTATGTATAAATTAACATTTCACAAACTCCTTAAACGACATGTAAACCAGGAAATGTATCTGTGAGAATGCCCATGGAATTTGTAAATAAGAGAACCCCAACTAACATCATATCATTGAGTAATAGCAAACATTCAGATAGGATATCTAACATCCCTAGTTATTAATGCAAGCTTGCTTCATATCTGTATTAATAAAGTCAAGATCCATATTTTAGGCACATAAACCTGTTCAATTTATGCATACACACATACATATTCACGATCAAGGCCTTTTTAACCCTCTCGTCTTGCATTGCATTGTAACTGTACTGTCTCCCATTATCTTTTAAAGCACTACGCAAACTATACAAATCCTGTATAAAAATAATGAATCCATCTATGTGTGGCTTAACTAACGCTTCTGCCTAATTCATTGTATCTGTGTAGTTTGCATTTCATTACACAGATAAAAGGATAAGGGCAGATGTGGTGAAAGCTCTGCGCAACCGATGTTGCTTAGGACTTGTAGAAAGGACATGCAATTACACAGCGACATAGCACCATGTGTTGCAGTCTGGCTTACTGTGGATTTATAATAGCGTGTGTCATCACATATACATGTCAGCTTTTGCAGGGAAGGTTTCATTTCCAAGGAGATACGACCAAGCCATGTCATACCCCTACTGCAGGCCAACAGATGTCACTAACATTAAAAGATCTGACTCTTGAAGGTTCATAATGCTTGCTATAACCCCTGCATAGTGCAAACACTGCACTGTTGTGGATGTCTTTCTTCTCCAACTACTCACAAATACAGCAATAAATTCCCTAGGAATCCATGGGTTAACTCTTTCAGATGTAATGCCAGCAGATTGTCACATGACCTGTGCTATTTTTAGCAGCCATCCTTTTTCTTGTGTACTCTCGGCTCTCTCCCTCTCTGCTAGAGCAGAGCCACTGAACTGGAATCGGCTGTGATTCTTTCTCAAATGCTCACTACTCTTCATCTTGTTACAGGGAAGAGGGCAAACAGGTGGAGATGAATAGACTGCGCACACGTACACGAGTGGCGACGCAACAAGGACACAAATAATAGTTCAAGAAGGTATTTCAATATAATGACAACAAGGAGTCCTGGAAGTAATGGATTTGGCCCCACAGAGCCCTGATCTTAACATCACTGAATCTGTCTGGGATTACACTCTCTTCTGAGTCACCCCTTGTCTCCATTCCCTACCCCCCTCTGAGCACAATCCTGTGCAGCCAGCAACAATAGCTCCCCCCAGAAACAATACACCTCCCATATAACAATTGAATAAATCTCCCAGCAGCCAGCATCAACAAACCCTCTAGCAGCCAGCATCAACAGACCCTTCCCTCAACAGTGAATCCCTCCCAGCATCAACTGACCCCTAGCAACATAGGATCTCCACCAGCAACAATAGGATCCCCAACCAACAACAATAAATCTCCCTAGAAACAATAAACACCCAACAGTAATAATACAGTAGATCTCCGGACAACCAGCAACAATAGACCCCTCCCTCAACAGTAGAATCTGCACAGCAATAATTGACCCACTGGCAACGTAAGATCCCCCCAGCAGAA
Source organism: Pelophylax lessonae (assembly GCF_965119305.1). NCBI lineage: Eukaryota > Metazoa > Chordata > Amphibia > Anura > Ranidae > Pelophylax > Pelophylax lessonae. Next base: position 382,777,706 of record NC_138769.1, on the reverse strand, counting down.
ATAGATCCCCCACCAGCAAAAAATAATCCACCCAGCAGTTGGCATCAATAAACCCTCCAGCACACCCCATTCAGTGCTTGATGTCCCAGAACTGCATTACCCCCCTGAAAAAAATCCCTATACATACACACACACATATAATCTATATATACACATACATACACACACACTTTGGATATATGCATTTCAAACATTATAAATAAGCCATTTAAAGTAGAAGGTGAATAAAACTATGGAATTATCAATGTATGTTGTTGTGATTTGATGTATGTGGGCTGTGTAGGATAAGATCTAATAACTCATAGTGAAATGAGAGAAGTAGCAATGAAGGGTATATAGTAGACATAGTAGATGGATAGGAGTAACGAACAGAAGAAAGAACAGGAAAGGGGACGTTTTTTTCCCCAAGTGGCTCTGAAGTCACAACAAATAATGGGGCTGAAAGAAGTATTGGTGTGAGCATGCTAGGCGTGGTTGGGAGGTATGTCAGATGACGTACTTCTGGTCTGGCTTTGGTGCACTTCCTATTTTTCGATCCCATGTTGTGATCGGGCTGGATTGAAGGGAGGAGGGTTACCATGGTGGGAAATAAACAGCGCTTCTATTTTAAGCTATATACAGTGATTTGCTTAGTACTGGGGGTATTTTATGCCTTGTTTGCACTCTATGTACCTTAAAAGGGAAGTACACCCTAACATTAAAATCCCTGCATCTACAGACATCCACGATCTAACACTAACCTTATCTAGCCCTGTAAAGAAAAAAAAAATCAGTATACATGCCTTTTTTGGAGCCGATCCGTCCCGATCACACACTGAGAGAGGCGGCTTCTCTGTGTAGGTGGGTGCAGAGGGCACATCAGACAATGGAAGTGACATATTATCTCTATGGGCGACGTCACTCCCCATTCATTTAACAGCCATTTTAAGCTGTGTCCTCTGCAGAGCTTTTGCCGCTGGAGACAGGATCAGATTGGCTTCAGAAAAGGTATGTATACTGATTTGTTCTTTACCGGGCTAGTTAGGCAAGTGTTAGATCATGGATGTCTGTAGATGCAGAGATTTTTAGTTTTAGGGTGGACTTACACTTTAAATGTGATTGTGCATTTTCTATGGACATTTCTGTGGGTGAGGGATTGTGACTGGATACTGTTGCTTATTACTCTGTTTGTTTTCTGGTTACTAACACTGCTGCCTGAGGAAGAAGTTCTTTGTGGCCTTGAAACACGGTGTACCATTAAAAAAAAAAAAAAGAAAAGAAAATGAAAAAACACAATAAAACTGCATTCACAAATGTCTTCCACGTTCTCTATCCTTTCTGGTCACCTCTCTCATGGGATTAAAAGTAAAAGGAAAATACAAAATTTTAGATTGTTATCAGAAGAGGATTGGAAGGGAAAATCATCCAATTGGAACATTTTTTTCTGGTGACAAATATCCAAGGAGTTCCTCCAATTTCTTGTTATGTCTACAGGACTGAAATGAAGGGAAATTTGCCAAATGGGACACATTGACAATAAGCCAATAAAGTTTAGTCTTTAAATATACTGTAAACATTCTGCAATGGAAACAAACTTGCAAACTTTACAGAAGCCTATATTGCCTGTACAATGTTATTTTTGCCCCACAAAAAAATGAAACCTTTCTTGATATCAGATACAAATTACATAACACAGGAAAGCGATTATTGGTAAACATGATCATTTTTTGACTGGCAAAAGCTGCCCAGTAAGGCTCGGTTCACACTACGTCGCTCCGACTTAGGCCAACTTGCAAGGACTTCATAAAATGAATGTCTATACAAGTCGCTCCAGGTCGCCCCAAAGTAGTACAGGACCCTTTTTCTAAGTCAGAGCGACTTGTGTCGCTCCTATTAGAACCGGTCCTGTACTACACTATGGGACGCGACGGTTCGTGACTTGTACAGTGTGAATGGACACTAATAGGATGAAGCTGTGCTGTATTTAATCTAGAACAGGGGTCTCCAAACTTTCTAAAGGGCCAGTTTACTGCCCTACAGACTTTATGGGAGCCTGACTGTGGCGAGTTGGAGTAAACATTGCCTAATCTTTGGTACTAGGGGGAGGAATATGCCCCATTGGTGGTGTCAGTGGCAGGAATAATGCCTCAAGGGCCAGATAAAGGCAAGCAAAGGGCTGCAGTTTGGAGACCACTGATCTAGAATAATTGTGCACTTCTATACATGTGTCGTCCATATGAAGATTATTCAAACAGTTCTGCAGAAAAAAGGAAACTGCTGATTTTCTATAACCGTGTCCTATGCAAGCATCATGACATTTGCGCGTACATTACTTGCATAACAAGCTGTTAACAAGTTCAGGAGGGTGGGGATGTCTATGAGATGAATTCAGATTTCCTCATCCTGTTGCTATGCATTCTAATGCAAATTGTTATTTTGCAGATTTTCAAAATAAACAATTAACACTCTCTACGCGTGTGAAGAAATAAAAGCAGAATCTTGCTTTTTGGGCCAATGATTCCCCCCCCCCCCCCCCATTTACTATTTTATCCCTGCAATTTTCAGTTATTTGATGTAAATAAATAATGATCAGGATAAAATAGGATTATTTGTACCCACTATAAAATTCCTTTTTTTTCTGGCTTTATCGCTTTATCAGAGGACACAGCTCTGCTTTAGATCATCACCTACTGGGTAAAGTGCCACCTACATAGATAGGAGGCTAGGAACTAAATTAAAACAAAATCCAGTCCAGGGCACCCCTCCACACTGTGGAACAAGCTCAGGTACATGACATAGCAGTGATAAAAACAACTGCTCCATCCTAGGTTGTAAAAAAAAAAAAAAAAAAAACCGAAAAAAAAACAGGTGATGGGCAAGAGGACATACTGCCCTAGGGGCTAAAACTACACAAAATAAATCTTCTGCAGATTGATAATAAATCTTACAAGATGTGGCCTTGCAAGCCTTAAAGCCCAACTCCAGGAAACCTAAAAACCCTTCCTTGCAGTACGGCTGTCTAACTCAATTTCACTGCGGCCGTATTAGTTCTATGGTTGCCCTCAAAGGCTGGTTGTATCTGCCATGGCGTTCTGTCTGGGCAGTCTCCAATAAAGTTTTTTGTGGATGATACCAGCAGTGTGTGACCCTCCTTTTCCACTGGCATATAACTGTATTATTCTTATAATATATATGATGCAGATGTCAAGAGTTCTCACCCACCCTTACATCACAGTGCACCCCCCCTTACCTTGTGCTGCTGCTGAAAAGGGAAGCAGGGGGGCGGAGCTTGGAGGCAGAAAGTGAAGGGTCTGGAGGAGGACCAGAGGAGAGCTGGAGCCAACTGCAGCAGCCTGCTGAGATCAGGGAGGAGACAAGGGGGTGCTGTGGCTGCACAGAGAGATGCAGGATCTAACGGAGGAGTTCGGTCATCCTCTCTGCTGCTGACATAAGGTGGGGGTGGAGAAAATGGGGTTGCTGCAGCTGCCAGGGGGTGCGAGGGCAACATGAAATTGTCTGGCGAGCTGGATTCGGCCCCCGGGCCTTGTGTTTTATTACATGTGATCTAGGGCAGCCTTTGTCAATGAGGGTGCCGTGGCACCCTGCATTGCCTTTGGGGTTCTTTGGGCACCATGCGATCCAGACGCTGGGATCCTAACAAAGGATTATTTGGTCAATAAGGAGGACATGGAGAAAAACTGGCTTAGGGGTTCAAAAAGCAGTTTTACTTACCAGATTCTCCACTCCCCCAGCAGATTCCATTCCCCTAAGCTTTGACGTGGGACTGTTCCTCATTGTCCTCACATCTATTGCAGGGCTTTGGTTCCTGCATTGATCCTGATGACCTCAGAGGATCTTAGACCGCTGAACAATAAGGAAGAGAAGAGGCTACAGAGAATGGTATAGCAGCTAGGAGTTGCCTTCTGGAGCAGAGAATCAGGCAAGTAAAAATGCGTAATCAAGTCACCTCGAAATAAGCAAGCAGTTAACCCGTGCAGAGGGGAAGCAGCCTTACTGCAAGGGAGGTTTTTTAGAATTCCTGGAGTTCAGCTTTAAGTGTGGTGTGAATAACTGTACCTTATAATCCCTGTCTCTCTCAGCACTTGGCATTTAACAGCTGAAAACAGGTCCTTAAGACAACTGGTCTTCCTTTGACGTTCTAGAAGATGAGGAGCATCTACTACCAGAGGAACGAGATTCAGGTACCATGACCTGTTGGACCAATCCAGAGCTATCAGAATCACTAAAATCCCCCTCTATCCCATGTAGTAGCTGTAGCAAAGGTTTTATCAGTGAGTTAGAATATATCAGAGTCAAACCATCCCACAAAGCCACCAATGCGTACTCTGTGTCTAGCCAGGAGTCCTTTAATCTCGCTATAAACCTGTCCATCATTCGATTGGGGCAGGGCTTTAGAAGATTGACATCTGGTGTTTTCGGTCGCAGGCAGATTTGTTGAACAACCTCAGAATGACGGGTCCACCATCTCTGATCCAGACTTTTTTGACCAACATAGCAGGCACACAACTCTCTGCCCAACTCAGGAGACAAAATAGTTCCGGTGCTGCAGTCGCCATGTTTATGGTACCCCTCTCCTATCCTTGGAGTTAGGTATGCCACTCTTGTGGCATCGACTGACTGCACCTGCATAGGGTAACTCCTCAGTAGATGTGTCCAGGGAATCAGAGCCCATTCTAATCACTTGCAATTTCAGCAAATTGATGGGGAGGGGGTGGCAGAGATACTTCCAACCTACAAGAACCTTGAGTGGAGCACAAACCCAGTACTCTCTCCAGCTACACAAGTTTACAAGCAAATTAGAAACAACTTCCGAAAACGTAGCTTGATCTCCTTGTCCAGAAACAGAAACGTTAGGTTCTACAGCGACAACTGCAACTTCCTAGTGGTGTTGCAAATAAGGGTATGTCTTGAAAGGCTATTATGAGATTCAAAACTCGCATGCAGTGGCGAAAAGACAACTGCCTACAAGCATGCAGTAGGTGAACATAAAGTAGTAGTTTACAGTTTTTTCGATGGGAGGAACACCTTTGCCTAGTTGGTATCCCAGATCAGGTGACAGAACCAGCAAGGACTTCTTAAGAATCAAGATGAATCTGAACTCCTCCAGAATATGAATGGTGATAGACAGGATAAACTCCAGTTGCAAATAGGACTCTGCACCAAATCGAACATCATCCAGGTACACAACAATCGGTATCACTCTTAAATTCAAAGTTGCCTAACACCGGTGCCAATGTTTTGGTGAACATCTGAAGAGCACTGGCTAAGCCGTAAACTGATAATGCTCCTCCCCTATTGTATAGTGAAGTGCTGCTGGTGCCCCCAATACATGAATGCATGGAGGAAAGCATCCTTGATGTTGATAGATGGCAGAAAGTGCCCATGATACAGGGACACCACTGCTGACCAGATCAATTTACCTTGGCCTTGGAACTTCCATTAACAGTCCTTCCTACTTTCAGCAGAAACAGGGGAACGCTCCCTTATAGATGGCAGCTGCGGATCCCACGGCCCCAACTACCACCCAGCACAGAGTGTTTGTATCAGCTGGCAATGACTCCCGCACCTTCTACTTGGGACCACGTAGACAACTACACAGGGCATATTGCCCTAAACTGAGCATTCAGCTGTGGCCATACAGTGGCATCTGAAAGAGGAAGATGTCCCAAAAGCACACTGACCCCTTAGCCCAACAGTGACTCCACTGAGGAGACACCTAAAGCCTCCACACTCACCATTAGAAGTGCATATCCCCCGCCAAGACAGAAGCAGAGGGAGCAGGGCGGACAAAAGAGATACCCAACTACTTAAAACTCTTCTGCAAAAAGTTGCTCAAAATCTGATGCGTCTAACAGCAGGACATCAGCGGGGAGACTACCAGGATCTATATTATCTGGCCTGTCACCCCTGCCAGTAACTTTAAAACCAAAGGAACTCAGATTTCCAGGTGAAAATGTCTAAGTTCTAACTCCTAGACATTAGGCTAATAACTGAGCTTTTTCCACAGTGTGGGGTTTGGGTTTTACCTAGTGTCCTACTTCTGAAGGTGGCACTATACTGAGTAGGTGATGATCTAAAGCAGAGTGCTGTCGTTCAGGAATTGAAAGAGAAACAAATGCAAGTGCTATCCTATGATAAAACATTAGGGGTAATAAAAAAGGTGCTCTCCTTTATTTTGCGTTCCTAATATTCTTTTGCAATCACAATATAAAGAAGCACTGCTACACCTCCTTGGGTTACTTGTCTGCTTTCTGTTATGCTTCCAGTATTTCTAAGTGTGTTTAAACAGACCAATACCCCTGTGATGTGGAAGCACTAAACTGGAACCAATGGAAGCTTAGAGAATAAAAATCTGACAGAGGTTTTAACAGTGTTGGTTGCAGTTATACTCTTTAACACTACTGAAGTCCTTGCAAATATAAAAACAATTACAGCTAGCAAAAGTACATGAATCTGTTTTTATACTTTTCCTCCTGTAATTACCCATCAGCACTCTCAAGCAGAGGAATGACCTTACCAGTATAAGGCTCCCCTGCCACTGTCCAATCATAGGCTGGGGTGAACCTTAGGCCACACTGTATTGCTCAACTGCAGTGGAGATCCCATAAAATACAGGACTTAGCAGAAGTAACGAATAAGACTGAGTGAACAGAATTACAAATCCTTTGGAAGGTTAGACAGATATCAAATTAGTATTTCAAACATTGTGATGTTAGACTACAAATCGGCTTTAACATTGCTATATAGTGGAAGCAAAGTCTGTCTCTTTCTGTCTCAATGTTCCGCCTTCTGTTACACATTTCAAATCAAGAGCTCAAATGTGTACGTTTGAAATGTAATTTCCCTGGTTCAATCTTAAACCTTCTATTAAGCATTTATTGACAGGCTCTATTTTGTGCTTTGTGAAAACAGTCATGTCACAACTGTACTCCAAAAGCAAGCAAACAGAATATGCAACATAATGCTCTGGAAAATAGGATGTTGAACAAGCGCCAAATTGGCACTTGCATATAGAACATGTGGTCCTATTAGTACAGTGCCGATTGCAGCATGTGCACTGAGAGAGGTATATGCCCATTGACTTAAGCATTTTTAGGCTTAGTATAGATAAAGCACATACTTTAGATATACATAGTTCAGCAGCAGGCTGATACACAAGTGCACTCTGTGCTGCAAAGGCACACCAGAGGTTTGAAACCAACGCATCCCTTGTTCCCTCCAGCAGCTCCTTGGGCAATATTATTTTACAACACACTTTGAAATTCTCCAGCTTTATGTAAATGTTCATTTTCAGTCTACCAATACCAGCAACAGATGTTGACCACAAAGTGCAAATACATTTTATTCACCTCATGTGAACGGATTCAAGTGAGAAACATTGTAACTAACCTGCATTCAGGTGGCAATCCTTGATCTGGAACTGTAGCTCATTTTCATTAGGTATGTCTTTCCAGGTGGCCAGGAAAACTTGACGTTCTAGGTAAAGTACAACAGGAAAAGCTTAGTTTGGGGTGGGAAAGATCTGTCCACATGTTAAAGAACATAACATTAGAACAGCCATATGCAATTACAAGGTGGTACACGCACCTCCTAGGTGGGTTGGGTTACAGAATAAACTAGAAAAGGCACTTGAATGACTTTGTGCTTAGTTGATGAATAACATAAAAAAGATATTGAATTGGTTGGATAACCTTTTGAGCCTCCAGTGGATTACCCTACAGATAAGAGGCAAATCTTTACGTGGCTGTTTTTTTTACAACATACCCCCATCCTTCAACAAAAAAAAAATTTACAAAATGAAAAAAAAAATCTATAGGAAACCTGAAGAAGCAAGCTGCCATCAGGTATTATACTGTATATTGGCAGCTACAAGTGCATGCACATAGATTTCATTATCTTGATCTGTGCCAGAAGCCCCAAACCCAGGGAGCTTATTATGCAAATTAGGCCTTTACACAAGTCTGTACTTTGGCCCCAACATGTCTCACTACTGGCCACTGAAAATACCCATCACACTAAAGAGCCAATAATATGGTTCAATAAGCAGAACTGCTGACTTCTGAAATGGAGTCAGTATTTGAACAACAGAGAATCCTGGGATTCAGCTCTAGGGCGATTTAGAAGAGAACTAAAAAAAGTGTGTCCTGACACCTGTAAAGATGATGCCCGCATCATCAATTGGTGGAGATTACGTTTTTTTGTTTCTTTTACATTCCTACAGGCAGTCTTGATAATCTAACCCGTTACTGACACCAACCCCTGTTATATGCACCCCCATGCTTGCCTGCCTTGCAAACATACACAGGGAGCTGTAAAACTAAAAGAAACTGCAGCAAGAGACAAGCATCCTAAGCAAAAATTGTGTGGAAAATGGTTTATATGGAGTATATCTCGAATGTTTTAATGCTTATCTAGTGTCTTAGAACAAATGCCCCACCCTCTAATTATGTTCAATTTAACAAATAAGATATCATTAGGGCTTGGTTCACACTAGTGCAATCTCAGCTGCAAGGGTCGCACAGAATCGTAGGACAATGGAAATCACTAATTTTAGTGGTGCCCATTCAAATCAATGCAGTGCAATTGTGAAGCGACTTTGGGGAAGGTACATTTGGTGGGATGCAGCAGGATTAAGTGCCTCATAGACTTCAATTATATCGTACTAGAAATGCATGTCCATGCGTTTCTGCATTTTTGCCTGCTTTTTGTGTTGGTGGTTAGTAGCTGGCATCGGACAGTGTCCTAATAACCAATGTCTCATCCCCGATGTGGACCTACATTGCTGGGCGATGTGATTGATTGACCATAGATTTACATCAGGGGACAATTTTATTTATTTTTTTTAAATTAAGGACTTATCAGAAACTTTTTTTTTTTTATACTGATTACATTTTCTAAAAAATGAGAGGGGATAGATATGCAGTGTGTTGTATAAACTGTGTTGTCTGTCAGGGTAATAAAGTGTTGAAGGTGAGCACATACATTTCATAACAGACATTTTTAACAGTACAAATAGAATAGCTGTCTTCAATTGCCAAGAAGCAGGTAGTGTTAATTGGTTCTACTTATTGTATCCAGCGGCCTCTCATTTTAAAACAATATCCTGTTGTTTTTTTTAATCAAACAAAATGGTTCTGTAATCTTTCAACATGCTATCAGGTTTTGAATGAAATTTTTGCAAAGCTTCTATCCTTCTACGCAGTTGATTCTGCATGGTATATCTCTTGATATCTGTTTTTTTTTTCTAATGCCTCGTACACACGCAACGATTATCGGCCGACCGATCGGTCGACTTTTGTCCAGTGCTGTCGTGTTGGTTGAAATGTGCTCTAGACTGCACACGAATTTTGTCGGCCAACAACAACCAACTTCAGAAGTGATGTCATGTGCTGGTTTACTTTCCGTGTGTTTTTTCTTCTCTGAGCATGCCCAGTCTTGCTCATCTGATTTTTGTCTGCCGAAATCTGTACTGACTGACGGAAAATCGGCCATTGTGTTAACGGCCAACAAAAATTTTATAGCATGCACACCAGATTTTGTTCGGCCGAAAAGTCGGAGTCGGTTGTCGGAAGCATCATACTAACAAGCCGAAAATCGGCTGATCGGACGTTGGCCGAAAATTCACGGCCAACAATCGTTGCGTGTGTACGAGGCATTACTTTATAAGCCTAAATTTACCTTCATCAGTTAAAGTGGGAACAGCCCCAGTAAATATCTCATCTTTGTAAAAAGGGGCTCATACATAGGCATTTTTGAATATGTTACATTCTAAGGAAAGACTGTTAGTGAGTTCTTGTTGAGGTATGCATCAAATGGTCATGATGGTTGTACATTGACTGTGTTTTGTATATGTATGTTGAATTCACAAATATGCATTTACTGTTTTCAGATTAGATTTGGCTATCCCCATGTTTTGAGGGACCCAAGCTTATCGTACATTGGGGTCTTAAACTTGAATACTGTCATTATTTTGCAAGTTTTACATTGGCTGTGGTATATCTAAAGATTGTTTGCTCATTTTTTAGTTTTGAATATGTTGAAAAAAGGTTAAAACCCATCTTTTTTCTCCCCTCTGCTCCATTAGGAAGTATTCTCCTAATTTCCTCTCCAAGAGATAGAACAAGAATTATAAGGAATCTCTCTAGAGTGTAACTGTTAATTATTGTCCCCCATTTGGAGGATTTTTCCTTGCCTCCTCTTCACATTCACTTCTGTTGCAGTGACAATGGAACAAATACAGAGGATTCATCTCCAAAAGGGGAAACACAGACAGCAATACAAACTCTTTCCTACGCTGTCCAAATGTTTTGGTTACAGACACATTTTGATTTAAAGCGGTGTTCCATCCTCCCCCTCCAAAAATTAAAAGTTAGTAGCTACACATACTGTAGCTGCTGACTTTTATTATTAGGACACTTACCTGTCCTGGAATTCAGCGATGTCGGGACCGCAGCCGAAGTTTCCATCGGCTGTCGGGTGCTGCCGCCACCATTGCCGGTAGGCGAACCCACCTGTGAAGCCTTGAGGCTTCACGGGCGGGTCCCTACTGCGAATGCGTGAATCGCGGTGCACATTTGGATTGGCTCAGCGGCGGGAGAAGGGTGCCAAACTTCCGAGGGACGGCGCTGCGGCGCTGTCTCCTGGAAGTGGGGAAGGGTACCTGTCAAAAACAGATACCCGTTCCTCCCTCCCCTCTGAAAAATGCCAAAAACTTTAAAGTGGTTGTAAACCTCAGACATGAAATACGAACTAAGCATATACCTCTATATACTGAGTACTTGTCTCAACTAAGAGCTTTTAGTGTCACTTTTGTCTGCTGTTTAGCCACTATCAGCAAGAGTCACTTCTAAAATGTTTTCCTGACACCAAATAAAAATAGTGACAGGGGAGGAAGTTCCAATAGATTGACAGCCTCAGCTCTGTTCCTGAGTGCTGTGTTAAGGGGGTTTGCCCCATTCTTCCAATCAGCTTTCAGAGCTTTTCTCATCGAGCAGAGTGTAATTTCAGCTCTCTGCCCCCTTTTTTCTGAACTCTTAAACAAGCTTTGTAAATTCAGAACTCTGAATGGTTGTAGAGGTCTGCAGATAGACAGGACAGGCAAAACGTATTTAGGAGGATTTGTTTCATCTCTGTGCATCACCTGAGACCAGTCACTTCACTGTGTATATCTAAGGGTTTACAATCACTTTAACTTGAAGACAAACTCTGGTCTCAGTTCCTTCTCCCCATGGGAGGTATCCACAGCCAGAGCCGCTTTTAGAAATAATGGACATCGCCTACACCCTCTCCTGGTTTGCAGTGGAACAGCGGCACTGACTTTATTTGCCTACACCCCAAAAATGAAAAAAAAAGTCCCTCTTCTGCTGCAAACTCCTGGGCCCTCTTGACCTGGTGGGGCCCAAGGAAATGCAATTTAACCACTTCAGCTCTGGAAGATTTACCCCCCTTCATGACCAGGCTATTTTTGCGATACGGCTCTGCGTTACTTTAAATGACAATTGTGCGGTCGTTCAACGCTGTACCCAAATATGTCCTTTTTTTCTCACAATTAGAGTGTTCTTTTGGTGATATTTGATCACTTTTGGTTATATTTTGCACTTTAAAAAAAAAATTGGAAAAAACCCCCCAAAAAAACTATATTTTTTTTCTGCCATAAAACACATCCATTAAAAAATGTAAAAAATCTAATTTCTTCATCAATTTAGGCTAATATTTATTCTGCTACCTACTATTGGCAACCCCCACCCCCCCAATAAGTGTATATGGATTGCTTTGTAGAAAAGTTATAGCGTCTACAAACTAAGGGATATATTTATGGAATTTTTATTTCTTTTTGTTTTTACTAGTAATGGTGGCAATCAGCGACTTATAGCGGGACTGCAATATTGCTGCAGACAAATCGGACACTAATTGACACTTTTTCTGGTAATGCAATGGTTACTGCCACCAAAAGGGTGGTGTTAATATCGCACTTTTTTTTATTCCTGTTCCGTTGTGAATTGTTTTTTTATTTTTTTGCGCTCTAAACGGAAAAAGACTTATGAATTAAAAAAAAACAAAAAAAAAAAAAAAAATATTTTTTACTTTTTGCTAAAAAACACACCCAATAAAAAATGAAATTTCTTCATCAATTTAGGCCTATATGTATTCTGCTACATTATTTTGGAAAAAAAAATCCCAATAAGCGTATATTGATTGGTTAACGCAAAAGTTATCGCGTCTACAAACGATGGGATAGGTTTATGGAATATATATATATATATATATATATATATATTTTACTAGTAATGGTGGCGATCAGCGACTTATAGCAAGACTGCAATATTGCTGCAGACACATCAGACACTGATACCAATACAGTGGTCAGTGCTAAAAAATATGACTGTCACTGTACGGACACTGGCATGGAAGGGGTTAAACATCAGGGGCGATCATAGGGTTAACTGTGTGCCTAACCAGTGTTTACTTACTGTGGTGGAGGTGCTTGTACTATGGGAAGGCAGAGATCCGTGTTCCTGCTTAGCAGAAGCACAGGATCACTACCTTACCTTCTGACAGAATGGCGCTCTGCCTTACTTACATAGGCAGACCGCTGCTCTGCTTCTCTCCTGAACGATGGCCAGGTGCCAGCGGACAAGTCTGCCGGACCCATCGATTGGCTCTTGGTGTGTCCAATCACAGTAGGCGCGGGTCGTAGGTGATTCTGCGCAGAGTCGCCGCCACCCCGCAGTTAATGTATGTGGGGCAGTCGGCAAGAGGTTAAGCTCTGGTCAGCAGGTAGGAGCGGAGGTGTGGTCTAGTAAAATCCATTTATTCACTTAGGCAGAAATGATAAAGCTGCCCTGGGCCCCTCTCTGTAGCGGATGGGGCCTGGGCCCAGTACAATAGGACCAGCTGTACTGCCTTTATCAGCGGCCCTGTCCACAGCAGTATGTTTGACTTAACCTTTCTAATACTTACCTTTTTCAGAAGTCTTTAGGTCGGTCATATGATGTGATGGGTCCTCTCCAGTCCACTCTCAGTGGTGGGCAGTCCTCGAATGATGCAAAGAGCGACACTGCTGTAGGGATGTCAGCACCACACTGCATCAATATAATGTGAATGAAGGCGGCCATGGTGATGGCATGGGCCTGTCTTTGTTTAACAGCATGTCCTTCTTGGAAAAAGTTGGCCTTTTACATAAAGATGACTTTATGTGGCTATTCCGAAAAACATGCATGGCACAAAACACTAAGCATAACAAATAGGATGGATCCTGATTGGTTGCAATGAGTATTGCACTGATTGCCTATTTTATTGAATGATTTTATCAATGTTAAAGCACCATTAGCATTAAATGAAAAAAATCACATTCAACACATTTATTCAGTGACATTCATGTCTCAGGATCTGTCTACTAGTGGTATGTTTACCCCAGGTAAACAATCTAAAAGGTTCAAGCAGCATTCATGCTTGGCAATTTAAACTTGGAATTAGAGTCCGATGCATTAACCGATGATTATATTTCTTGAAAAATAAAGATCAATGGCTATTACTTATTCAAATCGTAGAAGACAAATACATTTAAATGAAACTTTTTGAAGGTAGTTTAGATAAACTAATACACAGGGGAGTCAGCAAATAACTGCTGTCACAAAGAGGTACATAATACAGATTTTGGCAGCCCTCGGAACCTCCTTAGCACTTGCATTTTCTGTCACTAACAGTTTATTAGGCTGTCAGTTACAAAGCATGACCCACTCACCTCCCTGGCATCATTAGAAAGCCCGCTGGCAGCAGAGGATGTATGTGTACTTTGCGAAAAAACCCATCGCAAGCCAAAAGTAGTACAAGGTTTGGGGATGAGGTCTGAAAGTGCAGGAACTGGATCTGATTAGAGGGCCGAAGTTGCAGGAACTGGGGCTGATCTGATCTGAGGGCTGAAGATGCATGCACTAAGACTGATAGGAGGTCTGAAGGTGCAGGAACTGGGACTGGTCTGAAGGTGCAGGAACTGGGACTGGTCTGAAGGTACAGGAACTGGGACTGGTCTGAAGGTACAGGGATTGGGGGTGATCTGGGGTCTGAAAGTACAGGGTCTGGGGTTGATCTAAAGTCTGAAGGAGCAAAAATCGGGGCTCAGGTCTCAAAATGCATAAATCAAGATTGATATGAGGTATGAAGGCTGTTCTGGATATCCGTGTCATTGATCCCAGGTATCTTCTTGCAGCCTAAGCTTCTATATGCGCTGGGCAGTGTCATTACTGTGCAGGCGTGAGACCAGGGGAGCGGAGCTGCAAGGAATCCCGGAAATACATAGAAGCAGGCCTTAGATGCCCATGTTTTTGATGGTCGCTGCCTGGATTCAGGGAGGACTTGAGAAATCACTGATTTGGCAAGTAAAGTCTATTTGGACAGTTATAGGCATAACCTAACTAAATGCTGCAAGTAATAACAATCACAATGGTGATTTCATTACAATTTTGTGCAGGAGACAGTAGCTCCTCTTTAAATAATTTAAATTGCCATTAGCAGTACTATTATGATTGCCAATATTACAATAACCATTGGGGCGTCCCAAAGCAGTGTTAAACATGATGGGTGGGAACAGTAGAAAAAATTCCCCAAGGCTAAACCATAGCCAACCAGGTAACATGGAGCTCAACCAAGAACTGGCGCTCACCTGAAAAAAAACAATACACCCTCAAAGAGGACCAGGTCCTCTAAATAGCAGCCTGCAAAACCATGCGGCCAAAGGAAGCATCCACAGATGCCAACACATCCGTTTTATAAAATTTTGTAAAGGTGTGCACAGAGGACCAGGTAGCCTCCTCGCAAACCTGCATCACTGACGCCTGATGACGGAAAGGCCCAGGAGGCACTAAGCGCCCTAGTAGAGTGCACCATAACAGGGAAAGGAGGAACCTGACCCTTAATTGAATAGGCTGGAAACACTGTCTGTCTGATCCATCTAGAAATGGTCGCAGCAAAAGCAGGCAACCCCTTCCGAGGTCCGTCCGCGAGTCTGACTTCCTAAAAGACTCCGTAGCTGCCAGGTACACTCTAATTGCCCGAACCACATCCAAGGAATGCAAGGCAATTTCCTTAGGATGTTTTGGCCTGGGACACAGGGAAGGCAAAAACAATATATTCATTCAAATGAAAATCCGAGACAACCTTTGGAAGGAACGACAGACAGGGGTGAAGAACCACCTTATCTCTGTGAAGCACTAAGTAAGGTGAACGACAAGACAATGCTGCCAGCTCCGACACCCTGCGCGCAGAAGCGATTACCACCAAAAAGGCCACCTTCTGGGATAACATAAGCAAGAAGGTTTCTGGAGGACTGAAAGCATCAAATTGAGGTCCCAAGGTGGCAATGGAGATGGCACTGGAGGAGCCAAGTGTCAAACTCCCTAGATAAAAGTACGCACCAAGCAAAGTATGGCCAATGGTCATTAAAAAGAAGACCCTGGCCCTTGATAGTACTCAAGGCCAGGCGCTGCTCAACCTCCTGTTGGAGGAAGGTCAAGATCCGAGCCACTGAAAAGGAGCGAGGATGAACCCCAAGAGACTCACCCCATGCAACATACAACTTCCATGTACGATGGCAGATCTTCCTAGAGGTAGATTGTCTAGCTTTTAACAGCGTAGGAATCACTGAATCAGAGAAACCTTTATCTTTCAGCACCTGGCTTTCAAAAGCCAAGCCGTTAAAGCCAGCGACTTTAAAGCAGGAAGGAAGATTGGCCCTTAGGAAAGCAGATCTTCCCTAAGAGAAGTCTCCATGGAACATTGGTAACCAGCCGTACCAGATCGACGTACCAAGACCGGAGAGGCCAGTCTGGAGCCACTAAGCTGATCAAAATCTCTTATGCCTCGATCCTGTGTAGAAGTCTTGGCAGAAGCTTGAGAGGGGGAAAGGCGTAAAATCAGACAAAACTGACCCCACGGGGCCACCAGCTCATCTGTGGTGTCCGCCAGAGGGTTCTGAGACTGTGCCAGAAATCTCTGCAAATTCCTGTTGAGAGGAGAGGCCAACAGGTCCACCCCGGGAGTACCCCACTGGATCATCAGTGCCCTGATTACAGTAAAGTAAAAAAAAAAAACACAGTGCCCATTAGTGCCCACAATCATTGCCCATCAGTGCTGCCAGTAAGTGCCCATCAGTGCCCATCAGTGCCGCCTATCAGTGCGGCATATTAGTACCTCATCAGTGCCACCTCATCAGTGCCCATCAGTGATGCCTAATCAGCGCACATCAGTGAAGGAGGAAAATTACTTATTTTCAAAATGTACTTCTAAAAAAATAAGAAAAACTCAGGGGTGATTAAATACCACAAAAAGAAAGCTCTATTTGTGTGAAAGAAATTATAAAAGATTTCATATGGGTACAGGGTAGCATGACCGCGCAATTGTCATACGAATTGTGACGGTGCTGAAAGCTGAAAATTGGCCTGGGCAGGAGGGGGGTGAAAGGGCCCTGTATTGAAGTGGTTAAACACCCACACCTATACCAGAAGTGTCTGAAATATCCAATAATAAACTCCCCATTTCTAATGTTAAAATTCCCACATTTCCTGGAAGCATAAAAAATTGTTACTTACCCATTTTCCCATCTTCCACAAACAACACATGTAAAGGGATGAGACAGCTGAAGTAGAAAACATCAATATTGTTTTTCACAGCCACCTATCAGGCATAAAACCAAAAATTAACATGTTAGATTTACAACTAGTACTAAGACCCCTGTCAACAGAGATCCAAAAGATGATTTAAAGGGTTCACAATATCCATTAACCCTTCAGCCCTGCAGCGCATCACTGGGCTCTTTCTAAATCATTTTCTCTGCTACATCAACAGGAGTGACATGTGTACACCGAATCTCTGAAATAAATGGATTTTAAGCATATTTCCAAAAACAAACACAAAGAATTAATTTTCTGCTTTCTTCAGATAAATGTCCCCATGAATATTCTCATCACATGAATTTAGAGTCTGCAGCACTGTGCTGTGAGACATTCTTGTCATGCAATCCCATGAAGGGGTTATAACACCTGTCACTATAAATTAGGACAACTCCATGCACATACAGATAACCATGTATGCAATCTACTGTGGTGAGTCTAGTGGAAGGACACACCCGGGAGCTAAAATATCTGTAGATGTAGGGGAAATGCTGCTGTCATATTAGAGAATATACAAGGGTGATATGAGTTTACCCCATGTCAGTCACAAGCATATGAAAAGATATATGACATTTTACCATGCAATCTCCTTTTTCTGCTGACTAATGTATATTAAAGTGGTTGTAAAGTCTATTTAAAAAAAAAAAGAAAATAAACATAATAATAAAACATGGTATATCTACCTGCTCTGTGCAATGCACAGAGCTGCCCCGAACCTCCTCTTAATGGTATCCCCTCTTTTCTGTGTGCCACCAAAGGATGCCACTTCTCTGCAGGCTTGCTTTTAAGCCGGGCTGTGTGCGTCCATCGGTTCCTCTGCTGCCTCCTCACAGGATTTGACTGGCAGTAGCAGGAGCCAACGGTAGCTGCAGCCATGGTCCATATTCTTTTTTATTTTTGTAGAGTTGGCAATTCCCTACATGGTAAAAATGATCCAAGCAGCTATACAGCAGCCCCAAAAACTTTTACAGGAGGCAGAAGGAGTTCAACCCCCCCCCTCCTGCCCCCTTTACCGGGCTCTTCTGTCCCACTGGGGAGTCTGGTATTGATGCAACCAGTCAAATTGGATGTACTGCATGGAGTGAGAGCAACTTATGTTGTTCTTCCCCCTCTGTGACATAAGAAACTGGAAACAACAAGAATTTTGTCAGTTTCAGTTTGGTAACAAGCCGTTACAGGCTAGTAAAGCATCTGATTAAACCAATGTCAGTTTTATCAGATGCTTTGGAGGTCAGAGGAGAGATATGGGGTCAATAGACCCTGGATCTCTCCATAAAGAGGACCTGTCACACCCCATGCTATCACAAGGAATGTTGTTCATTCTTTGTGATAGCAATAAAGTTCAGAAAAAAAAAAAAAGGTACAATGTAAAAAATATAAATAAAAGAAAATGTTTTTAAAAGTGTCCCCCATGATCACACGTAAATGTAAATGCTCACGTAGGTCCTGCACGCATACGTAAACAGTGATCGGACCACATGTGAGGTATCACCACAAACGTCAAAGCGAGAGCAATAATTCTAGAGCAAGACCTCCTGTGTAACTCTCAACTGGTAACCTGTAAAGGCTTTTAAAAAATTGCCTATAGAGATTTTTAGGTACTGAAGTTTGTTGCCATTCCAGGAACGTATGCAATTTTAAAGCACATGTTAGGTATCCATTTACTTGGCATAACATAATTTTTTATATTTTGTGAAAAAAATTGGGAATTATTTTGCACTTGTGTGCACCAAAATTCATTAAAATATTTTTTTTCCTGAAAACCTGCACTTTAAAAACAGCTGCGCAAATATTGTGTGCTGTAAAAAAATTGCAACAACCACCATTTTATTCTACAGGGCCTCTGCTGAAAAAATATATAATGTTTGGGGTTCGGAGTAATTTTTCAGCAACAAAAATAAAGATTTTTACATGTAAGTGGTTATTTGTACCCAACATCCCACTCTTGAAGGTGGCATTATACCCAGAACTTGATTATCTAAAGCAGAAACTGTGTCCTTCAATAGACAAAAGGGAAGTGTTATTTTTTTGTCAGTTTGCCAATACAGATACCATAGCCAAATCTATAAATCATTCATTTTTCTTTACCACAGTCACGTGTAGGACTACCTTGAAGAAAAGCTGCTAGTGTACACTAGACAGTTGTACTCCAATTTATGCACTGACAATATTCAGGTCTGTTCAAATTGCACTGTATTTTATAGTGCAGTCTTTTGATTGGATGCTGGCAATTACTTGGATATGTTGGGTATGTATGTATCATGGGATACATATTAAAACCGACATGGAAGCTGGAAGGATATTTGTGAATAATTTCCTGGTTAGGACTGTGTAGAGACAGGTAGCACAGATATAGTAGAGCTGCAGCAGTAGACAGAATTCTTCTTTGGAAGTGCAATTTGCTTTTTACATTTATCTGTGATTAAAAGTGATTCTCACAGGTCTGTGTGCTCTGTGATCTTGCATTTCTGTTTATGATCTACATCTAACCTACAGAAATCTAAAGACTAGTACACACTAGTAAAAATTTTTTCGTTAACCCAGCAGGGCTGGACAAAAAAATACTGACAGCTCGAGAGGAGCGGCTGTACTAATCTGACGTTAGTACAGCAATCTCCCCTGCTGTTTTATTGTGTTCTGACAGAGGGAAGGCCCCTCGCCATAACAATCCGGTCAGACCTTTTTCGGCCATGCCCCTTCAACAGACGCCGGCCAAACGTCTGGCTTCTGTTGGACAGTCTCCAGTACACACGGACTGAATGTCGGCCGGTTTATTAGAAACGGCCAACGTTTGCCCTGTGTGTACTAGGCTTTACAGTGCTTTCAAGATGAAGAATTTATGCTTATGTTTAGCCCCTGCGGACACAGTCTGCCAGTGACGCCCCATTCGTTTTGTGGTGTGTTCAAAAGTTATACATAAGGTAAATGTAAGCAATATAGGTAGTAATTAGAAACTGAAAGGGATAGTGGCACATGATTGTACAACATATAAGAAATGTTGCTTGAAAGTGTCAGGTGTACAAGTTCAAGTGATATGAAAAGGATTATGACTTCATCAATGACACTGCACTTTTAAAATACAAATATATTTCATAGACAAACCGTAAAAGTTCTTTTGAATCTTAAGTTTTATAAAATCTTTACAGACCTTCAAGCATACAAAGTGAACAGATTTTTTTTTACAAGGGGTTACATTTCAGAAAAGTGGTGTTCAATAGATTCAAAAGGCAAGATAAATAACTTTGGTCTCTTAAGCCCCGAATGTCATTGGCCAGTTCAATAGAAACCAGCTGCCATTCGGTCCGAGAGTACTGCAGCTGGTCTGACAGAAATCGGCTATTTGGCTGGCTTCTGTCGAAGGGACATGACCGAAAAATGTCTGCTGACCAGCTCCCGGTCTGGAGTGCCCTAGTGGGGGGGCAGGGGCCACCCCTCTGTCAGAACACAATAAAACAGCAGGGAGATCGCTGTACTAACTATTATGTATTATTATACTATGTATAAACTATTAGATTGTTAGTACAGCGCCTCTAACCTGAGCTGTCAGTTTTATTTTTCATTCAGCCCACTAGGTTAAACAAAAAAAAAAACTAGCAGTATGTACTAAGCTTTATACGGGTTATTTATACAGTTCTTCTCCTATTTGGTAAAGAGGAAAACATGCACTACTGGCAGCCCACAAGGACAAGAACTGGACACCACTGTCCTAACATCACCAGCATTTAACACACAGATTTTTAAGCTCCCAGATGGATTTTTAACACCGGTGCATATTGCCACCTGTATCTGTGCTACAAATTTGGAATGTTGCCACCTGGAAAACAGGAGTAGTCATATAAGTGATAGTAGAGTCATTCGTTATATGTCTGGCATAGGTGGCACAATGTAATTGATTTCTGTAGCTGCATCAGTTCGAATGAATGGGGTGAGCAGATGGCTCATTGGGAATAAATTAACCAAAGTTTCCATCTGAGCTCCTATTCTATACAATGAATATGCTCGAGTGGATGTGCGCCCCAGCCTTGGAAGCACACAGCATTTTCTTATCACTGTGTATGCTTACAATGTCTGCTGGGATCTGGCTTCTTATTTATAGTAAAATGAAAGAGCAGCCCTCCCTCCAATGTGCCAGTGTAGATGATACTGTAGCCAATCATTTACAAGTTCCCCTGACATCATATATCAATGGCATTGTTACTAAAGCCAATTCAATTACCTGGAGGTTGTTAAGTGGCTCCATCTTCATGACAGGCCCCAGGGTGTTGAGTGGGAGGGAAATGTCAATACTTTGGTTCGGCATGAGGGGTGTATGTATAGCCAGTGGGGCACTGGGAATCACTCCAAAGCTGAGAGAACACAAACAACATACTTAAAGAAGCTATATGAACACAATTTAAAAAGCCTAGGTAATTCAATAAAGCAGCTCTCAGAGCTTTGACATGTAAAGTGCCATTACCCATAGTGCCATGAACTATAATTCATTTAAAGTGATTTGCACACTACTCTTTCCCTAAGGCAGGCCATACATGGTGCGAATTTCATTCCTGCAACCACGGGCTGCAGGAAAGAAATTCAAACAAACCCCCATCAAAACAAAGTGCTGACAGGGGAATCCCTACTACCGAGCAATTGTCTGCTCTGGGCGAGGGAAGCCGCCCCCGCCGGGAGAAGATATTGATTATCCCTAGCAGCTATTGCAGCAGAGATTCAAAACGATAACGGGCAGGCAGAATGCATCAAGTTGATCGATCAACTTGAGTACAACTAGCCTGCTGGATTCTTTTGCGATTATCGCTACCAGCAGCTATACCCACTAGCGATAATCGCAAGAGAATCCAGCAGGCTGGTTTTACCCAATTTGATCAATCAACTTGGTACATTCAGCCTGCCCCATTAACGATTTGAATCTCGTCTGGCCCAAGTTAATAAACTTGACAATCCTTCATCCTACTTCTACAATAGCCAGAATCAGAATTTCTGGCACATAAAACATTCTCTGCTCTAATGAATGCACTGGTAAGCTTGCTGCACCAATTTTTTCTAGCTTGACCCCACCAGAGTAAATTAGGTTTGGTTGCTAGGAGTTACTGCCCTTAAGAAAAAAAAAAGTCCCTACTGAATAAGGTCTCATGTACGTAGCACATTTTTTTTCCTTCCCTGGATGCCTCTGCTGCAGAGGAAGTAAATGTAGCTGAAAAAAATGTGCCTAAAGCTGCATTTTGCATGCACAAACTCGCATTTGGCGGTAATGCATTCCATTGGCCAGAATATTAATTTATTTTGCCCTTTAGAATTCATTACCACGCAAACATGCCTAAACGCACTAGCTTTGATGTGCGTTTAACGCATTTGGTGGGTTTGTTCCACCTGAACTTGCAGCTGATGCGTTTCTACTTCTGCCACCCCATCCCCAAAGTCACATAAAGGTTTGTGTGTGCATGAACACATAGGCTAACATTGCGAGGCATTTAGAGGCAGGAAAAAAAAAAAGTCAAATACTTGTAAGGACTCATTTACACTTGCTTCAACACATTATTCTACTGCTTGAACATGCTTTTTTGATGCTTTGGTGATGCTTTAAATGAAGCTTGGCACATGCCCTGTGTGTATTCTGCTCCAGTCGGGACCCCGCTCACCCTCCTGCTGCTCCGCGCTGCACATCAGATGTGACATCTGCTTCAGACACATCCAGAATATATACATATGAACCAGAAGGATTGCTTGTTGGTTTCCCAGTGCATCCTGGGATATTTCATACCTGCAATACTTCCACAACAAAGTGAAGCAAATGCTGAATAAAAGCCCCTCAGAAGCTACAGGTGCTGTAAGCGAGCTTTGTCAAAGACTTCTATAGAGGCTTTGGAGACATTTTAAAGCACCAAGAAAGCAACATGGGGTAAAATATTTGAAGCAAAGCGAAGCAAAAACATGTGACCAGAACTGTAAGGTAACAATTTTATTTAGCAACAGGTGCTTTGAAAAAGCGTGTCCAGTGCCACATTTTGAAAAAGTGTAAATGAGCCCTATAAGTGGCATTTTTGATGTACTGTGTGCATGAGGCCTAAAACAAAAATATTGTAATAATAAACGTTACCCTATACAGTTAAACTCAAAATTCAAATATTGTATTCCTAAACCTTTAAACGCTTTGCAAACGCATGTCAGAGGCAAAACACAAACATCCATAAATTTCCACTAACCCAACAACATCCCTTAAGATTAGGCAAAATATGGTATTGTGGGGATTAAAAGCTAGTATGTCAGCAGAACAGAAGTAAGGGAAAAATCTAACAAATCTAATAAAAAGGACTTGGCTGGACTTAACCTACATACAAGACAATGAAATTGCTAACAATATCCAAAGGATGGATTATAAAGTGTAAAAATGAACACCAAGAGTTTTTTTTGCCATAGTTGACAGCATCTAACAAAGAACACTGAAATAACTCTGATGTTTAACCAGAGGAGGAAAATCAAATCAGTTGGTATGGTCTCTGTTATCTGGTTTTCCACACACAAATGTGTCTAACCTGTTTTTATTAAACTGGATGGCAAAATCGGTCATGTGCTGCAGAGCCTTGTTGGTGAAGTTCATGTCCATGTAGATATGCCCCTGCCTATGGGAAAATGTGCCTGAGATCTCCAGTCCTTTTGCTTTCACAGCAGGGAGCCAAACCTAGGAAAGAGCCCATATGGCAATTACAAGGATATTATCCAATTAACAGACCACAGCAATGTTTGACTTGATGTGTTCAAAGAAAATAAAATGTTTACATATTAAAATAGAGACATCCTTGCCAAGAGAGTTTAATTGTTAATATTACAAATTTTAAAACGCTAAGCATGCTACCTTACACAGGGGGAGCCAATTTCGAAAACCTGGAGCAAAGAACTGCTAAAGTATGACTACAATAGCCATCAGCTGATCAGACATCAGTTTTCATTTCCCAGTAACATTTAGAAACAGAAAATAAAAACCTGCTAGTCTACAATGGGCATGGGGCTTTGAGCTTTCTTGATTCAGCACCCTTGTTTTAACATAAAGATCTCGGTCTAGTCACTGTCACTGACACCAATAATGGGGCACAATTTCTTCCAATGATGCCAATAATGGAGTCCAATGACACCAGCGATGGGGCACAATCCCTCCCACCAATACCAATGATGGGGCACAATCCCTCCCACCAATACCAATGATGGGGCACAATCCCTCCCACTCACACCAATGATGGGGCACAATTCCTCCCACTCACACCAATGATGGGGCACAATTCCTCCCACTCACACCAATGATGGGGCACAATTTCTCCCAACTACACTAACAATGGAGTACAATTACTACTATTGACACCAATGATGAGGCACGATTCCTCCCACTGACACCAATAATGGGTAACTGTTTTTTTTTCCCCGCGATGTCAGCAACTTTTCTACTTCCAGTGACCACAGTACAGCCCCCCTAAAGTTTGAAGGACACTGCCATTAATCAGTAATGTGAACTATAAATGGTGATACATTGCAGAATATAGCTTGCATGTAAATCAAGTCATATAGTTGGGTGAATGTTTTACTTCTCTAAAAGGCTCTGCATGTACAGAAAAATACTTGATGATTTTCCAGAAATGCACTTATCCCTGTTGTTGGCAGACAAAACACAGCATTATTGTGGACTAAATGGTGTCAGCATTGCCCAGTTTTCTTTTGTTCAGTTACTTAAAGTGTTTGTTACCCCCAATAGTTCATATTCCTGATATGTGGCTGCTGTACTATGTACTTGTATAAAAAAAAAAAAGAAGTCTCCTGCTCTCTTTGTAAAACCCCTGGTGAACCTGCCAGCCTCTATGCGTTCCTAAACTGACCACACTAAGCAGGAGAACACATCATGGTCCATTCTCTAGCTGTGCTGGGAACTCAGCCTGCTGTCCTTCAATGATCAGACTTGTCCTGACACAACCCCCCCCCCGCACAGCCATTCCCTGGGAAGATCAGTGTACTGTTGCTTCTCCTCCCCCCCAGCTCTTATGCAGCTGAGAACAGAGGGTATGCTAACACTTATAAAAAAAATATCTATACACAAATGCTTTGCCTTTCATTTCTATTTTAAACTGAAAGGGTTGTTTTACAAGGTGATTGTTTACAATCACTTTGATCCCTCCCCCGCTCATCTGTACAAAACAGGGACTAATTGTACTGTAGTCCAAGATATGAACTAGAAGGACAAGACAGCTCTTAGTTTTCAAAATGATCAACAGGTACATGAAAAAACAAAAATCAAACAAGTATAACAAGAAGGTGTCCAATTTTATAATTAGCAAACCAATATGGAGCAAATAAGATTGGTTAATAGCTGGGGTTTACATATAATTTACACTCTTTAGAATGGAAAATAAATATAATTTACACTCTTTAGAATGGAAAATAAATGAGTCTGCTCAGACAATGCCAATTACAGACAGCATTAATATTTTACTCTTTTTCTAAAGACATACTAGAGTTATGCAAGAAAATATGCAACCCACCATCACAAGATTTTTTTAGTGTCAGGTTGGACAATGGCTATGCATTCAACAACCTGCAGGAAGAACATGTTTGACATAACTGATATACTACTGAATTGCAGAAACTATGACAACAGTATATAATAGGCTTTGAACTGGCATACTGGCTACATGCGTATCTGTAGAGGAGTTAGATAATAAAACCTAATGATGGCAGTGGCTGATAACATGACTTAGTGCTCTCTGTAAAGAGAAGATGATGGGGCTTTATAAATCATTAAAACAAAACACAACATGCACTGCATTTATTTTTTTTTATCGATGTTTTTCTCTCAGGGCAATAGCTTGTACTACGGACTATGGATTTTCAAAACAGTCCATTTTAAGACAAGAGAATCTTATTTGCATATTGTCCCCAGGGGGCAACATAAAAATCCCTGCCATCCTCTTATGTCACATTCAGAATCTCTCTGTAAGTGCAGGTAATTGACTTTAACAACATGGGGAAATTAAACAACTTTGCTAAACTTCACTGCAGGGGATGAATACCTAATTGTCTGAAAACACTTGCTGTGCTCTGTATGAAAAAGGTTAGGTACATTATGTTATAATTTATGACAAAACACCAGTGAATAGAACTGAGGAATCTAAATACATTTGAATCGGATGAAATGGACTAGGAGGAGAAAAAGCTATGCATGTGAATGATGTGTCATTCTAATGTGCGGGCAGATATATGAAATCCACTGAAGCATGGCAATTTAATAGTGATCAATGACACCTCATATTCTGTATCATCAAAATGTAATGCAATAGAAAGTCAGCTGTACTTACAGCTTTAGCAGAAACAAATCCTCCTGGGGCCATTCCAATGCCAGTTGAAAGTTCAAACAAATCATTGAGTCCGCTGCTGACCACTGCTGGAGTTGGCGAAGGAGCAAACGTAGCTGGTACAGAGGAAGGAATAAATGTCTGTCCTACCTAAAATCCAAAAAAGAAAAACACTATTCATCTACAAGACTGGACACTCTGTGGTATAGCTCCTATCTACTTTAAACTGAAACGTCATGCTAAAAACCCTGATTTCAAATGCACAGGAAATGTTATCTTTTTCCCTAGCTCTCAAGCCATGCATAAAGCCTCATCATAAACAGAAGAATTTCTGATCTTTTCAGGGGCCATTAAAGCCAAAGTCAATTCACCAAAATATAGAATATTTAGTGGAGATCCCTCTAGTACACACATGACAAGTCTTTACTCAAGTGGAAAAGCACACAAAAATAGTCTTTTAAAATCAGGTTATATGCTCTCATTGTCCTGCTTCTTATTTCAAAAGATGCAGCCAAGGGCCACGGATCCCTTGCAGAAAAGTCTCAAGGTGGCAGTATGTAATGTACAGAACAGGCATGACACAGGAATATATATATATATATATATATATATATATATGCGCGCACACACACACACACACACACACACACACTTGTGCTCATAAGTTTACATACCCTGGCAGAATTTATGATTTCTTGGCCATTTTTCAGAGAATATGAATGATAACAAAACTCCTGTGTTCTGGCAATGATCCAATATCTCCGCCAGATAATTTGGGTACTTTCCCTTTAAGGCACTCTACAACCGCTCAGCAGTTTACAGGTCAAAAATAATACATAGCGATTTATCCTTTTAAACATTTATTCACGTTCTCCACAATTTTCAGAATTACACTTGCATTATAATAGTGCTAAACTGCACCACAGTAAACCAGCATATAAAGAAATTGCTCTCCAGTTGAACAGTTGTGGCTCTCCTATGCAATTTAATGATCTTCCGTTTTACCCATGTGTGATGATGTCAGCCAGTAAGCCCTGCTCCTACATGTTTCGTCTCGGGTCACGTGACTTCCTCAGGGATAACCCTGTGATGAAACGTATTGGGGCGAGGCTTATTGGATGACGTCATCACGCATTTGTAAAGCGGAAGATCGATAAATGGCGTAGGAGAGCTGCAACTGTTTAACTGGAGGGTAATTTCTGCATATACTGGTTTACTTTGGTGCAGTTTAGCGTCATTATAATGTGAGTGTTATTTTGAAAATTTTGGAGAAAGTAAATAAAATGTTTAAAACGATGATGCGCTATGTAGATGCTTTATTTTAATTCTGAATATGTATTTTATGTGATTTAATTATCCCAAGTATTGATCACGATGTGATATTTAGACAGCAATCTGATTATATTAGTAGATGGAAAAAGCGCTACACCATTGTATATATTGATTTTCCTCACTTCCTGCTCCAGTAACTACAGTCACTGACAAATGAGATCTCTCCAGTTGGCACACATATAGCCATAAAAAAATCTGTTTTTTTACCGTGTGGGGAAAGGTTTAAACCCTTGTTGGGTTTTATTTGTTGTCAAAATTTGAGAGGTTTTAGCCTTAAAGTATAACTAAGGCTACATTCACACCTGAGCGTAGCGCTTTCGCACGTTTTTTTACCGCGATTTTTACCGCGATTTACAGGTGTTTTTTGTGCAGGCGTTTTTTGATTGAATAGATACCAATGGAAAACGCCTGTAATCTGCCCAAAAAGAAGCTCATGTACTTTTTTGAGAGTTGGGCGTTTTGCTTACAGCGTCAAAACGCTCAGATGTGAACAGGGGCCATTGAAATGAATAGGATTTGTCTTGTTGGGCGTTTTGAGAGCTGATCCTAGAGCAGAGAAACTCCCCAAAAACGCCCCAAAACGCCTAGATGTGAACGGAGCCTAAAGGCAAAACTTTATTTTTTAGTTTTGGATAGAGTGGAGATAGATTAGAAGACCTGTCAGGTTTTTATCACGGTCTTTTCCCCTCATTAGGGAGATTCACCCTCTCTGTGTCTCCTGTTTACCATTGTAATTGAATGTGAAAGTAAAAGAAATTCCTAAATTTTGGGTTGTGCTGAGAAAAGTGAGAGGGGAAATCTTCCAATGGGGACACTAGTTCTGGTGAACTGGGGGTCCCCAAGGAATTACTTTAATTTGCAGGGATTTCCTCTCGCTTCCTGTTTGGCTTTGGGACAGGAAGTTTAGATAAATCTCTGCAATCGGACACAGAAAAAAAAAAAATCTGATGGGTTAAAAATCTCCCTCGCTCTATTCAAAATAAAAATAAAAAAGTTTTGCCTTTAGTTCTACTTTAATCCACTCGCCCCAAAAAAACTTTTTACAGAAAACTTACACAGAATATGAAACCTGTCGTAGAAAGGTAAAATTATTATTTTAGTTCTGTAAAGAGAAAGTGCTTGAAAGAAAAAGTCTGTTGTTTACAACTACTGCCAGTTTTACTGGAAAAAAAAAAAGTGTGAAAGTTGCTTGCATTTTTCATTACTGTGGGTAGCAGTCATAAGTATTTAAATCTAGAGACCCAACTGACATGTTTTCAGAGACTTTTCCCCTCTAGTCACGATTTATCAGGCACAGCTGCGGCCCGGTTGACATCATTTAGTAGTAGGATATTAACCCCTATCTGACAGCTGCCTTATTTTTAACTCCTTCCTCACTCTCTTACATGCCCCATTTGGCATGTCATTTTTTTTTTGGGGGGGGGGGGGGGGAATCAGGTACCTAGTTTTGACAGGTACCCAGCTACCACTTCCGCTCGGGCTGCCTAGGTGAATCGAGTGGAAGTTCTCCTCTCCTCTTCCCTCCCTGCAATCTTCTGGGACAGGTCACAGGACCCAGAAGATTGCCCGGCCACCGAGAAGGCGCAGTGCGCACCCAGCTGTGAAGCTGTCACAGCCGGGTGCCCACACTTGTGATGCCGGCGCCAGGAAGAGGTGAGCGAGGCTTCCGGCGGCTGCATCGCTGGACCATGGGAAAAGCGAGTTTGTGTTTATTAAAAGTCAGCAGCTACACTTTTTTTTTTTTTAACTTAAAAACTAGTGGAACTCCGCTTTAATGACATCTGTAGACATGCTAGAAAACTGCATGTCAAACAGTTGTTTATGAGTGGTGCACTTCATGACCATCCACAATCAAACATGCACACACACGATAGCTACAAAGGTTAAGGAAGTTCCCCATGGAGAAACTGATTGAGGGCAGTTTTTGCCGCATGCCTCAAACAAAAGACCTTTTTTTTTTCCAAGAACACCCATATAATAAAGACATCACAAATTATTAAGGGATTACAATGTCCACGTCCACATGGTTTAGTCAAAATTTACAAGACATTTCATTCAAAAACCACCCAATAGAAAAAGTAACAAGGAAGCCAAAGATGACCATTATATAGTGTGTACATCATTATCCCAATGGGGCTAAAGACAGAAGGTTGAAAAAGAAAGGCATGGAACCTTTGCAAATTTTATTCCTGTATGTGTCTCATTTAGAGAGAGCTTTCTTCACTCCCTGTCTGCTTTAAAAGACAGGAACCGAGTTAGTAAAACAATACAAAACGATTCTAGAAAATTAGAATTACTGTATTTCACAAGTAAGGTTTCAGTATGAAAAGTAGAGATTTCCATTCTTAATGGAAATCCCCCTCTAAGGAACACCACTGTACCTTAACCAAAGAAAGCAGTTTCAAAATATGCAACTTCATGGGACAATTCTACAACACACACTATATTACCAAAAATACTGGGACACCTGCCTTTACACACATATGAACTTTAATGGCATTGAAGTCTTAGTCCATAGGGTTCAATATTGAGTTGGCCCACATTTTGAAGCCTATAACAGCTTCAACTCTTCTGGGAATGTTGTCCACAAGGTTTAGGAGTGTTTCTATGGGAATGTTTGACCATTCTTCGAGAAGCGCATTTGTGAGGTCAGGCATTGATTTGGATGAGAAGGCCTGGCTCGCAGTCTCCGCTCCAATTCATCCCAAGTGGGTTCTATTGAGTTGGGATCAGGACTCTGTGCGGGCCAGTCAAGTTCTTCCACCCCAAACTTGCTCATCCATGTCTTTATGGACCTTGTTTTGTGCACTGGTCCAAATTATTTGGTGGAGGGTAGGATTATGGTTTGGGGTTGTTTTTAAGGGGTTGGGCTTGGCTCCTTAGTTCCAATGAAGGGAACGCATAAGCCATCAGCATACCAAGACATTTTTGACAACTTCATGTTACCAACTTTGTGGGAACAGTTTGGGGATGGCCCCTTCCTGTTCCAACATGATTGTGCACCAGTGCACTGGAACTAAGGGGCCAAGTCCAACCCCTGAAAAACAACTGCACACCATAATCCCCCCTCCACCAAATGATTTGGACTGGGATGCCATTAAAGTTCATGTGCATGTAAAGGCAGGTATCCTAACACTTTTGGTAATATAGTGGTAAATCTGATGAGCAGCCAGCATCTTCTGCCCAGCCCCATTCTAGCCATGTACTCTATCACTCTGGTGTACTGTGCTCTTCTACCAAACCCCAGCAAAGCCCATGCATCCCTCAGCAGCTCATGAACTCTGTACTTGGAGTGGTATAGCTCAATCTCTAAGTCATTCTTGGTCCCCACTTGAGAGGACCGTAATGGCCTTCAGGTAATAATCACATGCCCACTGTCAGCTGGTAAACCCCTTTCTTCACAGATGTCCACAGAATACCGAAGGGAGGCAGCTTTGCAGCATATAAAACCAAACAGCCTGAGCCATTCTGTGTCACGCTGCACATAGTGCTTTGGACCCCCTACAGACTTTTTCCATTTACCGTGACCTGGATTTTTGCAGTCCGGTATTGAGGAAACGCTACTAAAATAATGAGAGCCAGGTAAATACACTTTTTCGATTGGACTATTTGCTTAGCCTCCTAGGCATTTTGGTTAGTTGACATCTTGAGTGGAGTGCTTTTGTATCAGTCTTGTAATTTACACATTTTGCACATTGCAGAGCTTGTCGGGTGGGACACTTACTGGTCAATGAGCACAAGAAAGCTGCCAAAGAATTGACATCGGCCCAATGGCTATACAGTGTGGCAGAAGCATGTGAATCACAAACTGCGTTAAACAGCCGGCTATAACTGTCCGAAATCCAAACCATGTATGGGCAGGCTGAATGTATCCAAGTTGACAACCAGCCTGCAGGATTTCACCTGCGATTATTCCTAGCGGCTGTTATAGCCCTTAGCAACCTTCGCAATAATCAGTGTTCTCCCGGCGGAGACAACACAGTGGCTTGGCGGGAGGGATTCCCCTATCAACACTGTCCCATGGTTGCACGAAATAAATTCACTCCATCCATAGCCAGCCTTAGGCAGGTTAAACCATTCAATTAATATATTGCTACTTTAGGGCTGTTGCCTGTTACTCTTCATTAACGATTGGTATTGACTAGCTGTAAGACATTTCAGCTGGCCATGGGTATATAAAATCAGGCAGTATAGGATAAACCCGAACATTCAAACTGAAAAACAAGAAAAGGTAATTAAGCATTTCATAAGTATCTTACCGCAGGACTTCCTCCAATGCCGCCCCCAAGGTCACTTCCCAACTGGAAAAGATAAAGTATAAAAGTTCAGTAAACTAAGCAGAAGAGATGTATAAGGAATGGGCTGTCTTTAAAATGGGCAAGGAAATACCATGTTGCACTTTTTTGACAATAGTACACAAATTTATCTAAATCTTACATCTAAATGTTAATAGAAAAGGTTCTTTAACATGCATTTTTTTTCTAAAAAGTAGGGATGGACCCCTGACACGTGAAAAAAAACCCCAAAGAATAGATCTAAAACAAAAATGGACCCATAACATATTCTGTACTATAAGTCAAGGCCCCCTTGCTACAACTAACTTGTAAGTAAAAGCAGGACTTCTGTCACTCTAGTGCTTGGAGGATCAACCATCTATATGTATCAATTACATCAGTATGAACAACAATACATATTGCAGTTTAAAACTAAAACTAATTATTTTAGTCCTGGCAAGGGATAAAAAATGAATAGGTTTGCGAGGGGGGGGGGGGGGGGTTGAAAGACACATCTGCCCTGTTAAATTGTGCGTCTCTGCAAAACATACACATTTCCAATGTTCTGTCTTTTACAAAAATTCTGCAGGTACTGTACAGAAAAACACCTGCTGGTCCTGCCAGATATCCAGAGAACTCCTGTCTTCCTGTTTGAGCTGACAACACTTTGCTGCACTGAAATACCAAGTGTTATCAGACTTCTCCCATGCTGGACTACAGCAAGCCACCTCCTTAGGTTGTGGGGATGAGGAAGGGGAAAAGTGGTTATGCAGAATGGATTTTATTGCTGCCGAGTCCCTGTGTTGTTAGTTCAAACAGAAAATTAACAGCACGCTGAATTCCAGGCAGATCAATTGGTATTTTTCTGTACTTTCAGCATTTTTAAATAAATTAAACATGGAAATGTGCATGTATTGTAAAGATGCAAACTTATGCTAAATATGCTTTTTTTTTTTTTGACCAGGCACACCCTTTAAGGAGAAATGTAAATCAAATCTTCTCTCTTTAGAGCCTGCTACATTCAATTAGAGCTGTACCATTCTCTGGTTATTTTTTCTCCATCTTCTAAAACTGTTCAAATCAAGAGAAAAAGACACTAAGATCATGTTGGCCATATGCGTTTATTCTTTTTGCTGAAATGATAGACGGCAAAAGAGTGGCTTAAGGCAAAATGAGTACCAGAGAAAAGATTTTGGGGACTGGCAGATGAAAAGAGCATATAGCACTGATAAGTATGAAAAATAATATAGAAAATTAAATGTACTAAAGATACTGCCAGTAAATGGAGTAAACTACAAAAAATGAAAGCGTTCAGGCTTGGAAATTAATAAGCTGATGTTACAAATGATATATTATCCACTTTAAGACAGGAAG
Source organism: Pelophylax lessonae (assembly GCF_965119305.1). NCBI lineage: Eukaryota > Metazoa > Chordata > Amphibia > Anura > Ranidae > Pelophylax > Pelophylax lessonae. Next base: position 382,744,730 of record NC_138769.1, on the reverse strand, counting down.
GATTTGCCCCCTTATGGACCAAGCCCCATTTTGCGATTCGGCACTGCGTTACTTTAAAAGGACAATTGCGCGGTCGTGCGACGCTGTACCCAAATAAAATTGACGTTTTTTCCCACAAATAGAGCTTTCTTTTGGTGGTATTTGATCACCTGTGCGATTTTTATTTTTTACGCTATAAACAAAAAAAGTGACAATTTAAAAAAAAAAAAAAACAATATTTTTCACATTCTGCTATATGACATTCTCAAAAAAAAAAATTAAAAAATCGAATTTTTTTTAACATTTTAGGCCAATTTGTTTTCTGCTACATATTTTCGGTAAAAAAAAAAAAAAAAAAAAAAGAAAAAGAAATCGCAATAAGTGTATTTTGATTGGTTTGCGCAAAAGTTATCGTGTCTACTAACTACGTGAAAGATTTATGTCATTTTTAATGTTTTTTTTTTTTACTAGTAATGGCGATGATCTGCAATTTTTTTGCGGGACTGCAACATTGCGGCGGACAAATCGGACCCCTGACTGACATTTTTGACACTTTTGGGGGTACCAGTGATATTACTACAGTAATCAGTGCTAAAAATATGCACTGTTACTGTAATAATGACACTGGCAGGGAAGGGGTTAACAGTATAGGTGATCAAGGGGTTAAATGTGACCCTAGGGGAGTGATTCTAACTGTATTGGGGTTGGACTTGTGAAATGATCACAGAGACCTGCGATCCTATATAGCAGGATCACATGGGCTCTGTGATCATTTCAGGGAGAAGGACGGTCGGATGCATTTACAATGGCCGACCGTCCTTCTCTCTTTGTGAGGAGCAATCGCAGGTGTCAGGGGGCAATCGGAGCCGCCTGACACACGCATCGGCTTCCCCGCTGACGATCGGGGGCGGGACGCGCCATTGTCGGCGCGTGCTCACCCCCTAGCTCCTCCTAGGCGAACGACGTATCCCTACGTCGCTTTGCCTGTATGAGCCAGCCTGCCGCAGTAAATATACAGGAGCTGGTCGGCAACTGGTTATATATAAGTATATAATTGTAAATCAAGCCTTTTTGTAATTTCCTGTTAATGAAACAACCTTTTTTTGTTCAATTTGCAGCAATTTCCTTTTTTTTTTTAAACCAAACTGCCCCAGAAGTGCTTAGCTCCAACAGTTTTGTATTAAGAATAAATTCTGGAAAAAAAGCCATGAATCTTGCCTGATAATGTTTTTACAGAGTAACTACATCTAAGTTAACCTATATACTAGTAGCAATTCTAAACTTAATTGTATAGTAAAATATATAAGCAAGCTGACTAAACCACTGTGCTTACTAGGCATTTAAAAAGACCTCTGCTTGGCTGCTTACCCTACTGAGATGTGAGGAGGTGGCATAAGGCCAAACAGTTTTCTGCATTCAGTAGTTCTCTCCAGGCACTTAGCACATTCAATCCCTAGTTATAAGTGCACACTGTTATTGAAAAGAGTTGCTCAGCAATGCTGAAGAATTACGGCACTTTAAGAGTTTTCATTTAGAGAAGCTGCAAAATGAACAGTACATCTTCTGGTATATATGCAAGAAGCTGGTTTCATTGTTATAAGAAAACCTGACTTTGTAGAAATAGTGCCATATTCTTATGGAGATTTTCATATGGCACAAAGGGAGAAAAATGGGATTTTTGTACTTACCGTAAAATCCAATTCGACGAGTTCATCAGCGGACATAGCGCTCCATAAATCATAACTACTGGCTTATATTACCTCCTCCAGGAGTAGGACTAGTGACACTAGGCAGAACAAAAAACACTTGGCTACGCCCTTGGGAAGTCCTCAGTTTGGTATATAACCCCCCCTCTCTGCTGTAGGTAATCAGTTTAGTAGCAAGCAGTATTAGAAGTATCAGAACTCCATAGAGGGATGGGTGCTGCGTCCATCAATGAACTCCGAGAAATTGATTTTACGGTAAGTACAAAAATCCCATTTTCTCTTTCGTTCATCGACGGACACAGCACTCCATAAATCATAGCTAGTGGGACGTCCAAAAGCAGTGCCAAAAGGAAAATAGCCCAAGGCTAAACATAAGGAGCCTTAAGCCTCGTACGCACGCACCGATTGTTGGCCGTGAATTTTCGGCCAACGTCTGATCGGCCGATTGTCGGCTTGTTAGTATGATGCTTCCGACAACCAACTGCGACTTTTCGGCCGAACAAAATCTGGTGTGCATGCTATAAAAAATGGATTTTTGTAAAATCTTACCGTAAAATCCTTTTCTCTTAGCTCATCGACAGACGTAGTCCTCGGTGATACACCACCTTCGGGTTATGTTACCTCCGCAGGAGCAGGACTAGACAGGAAATTAAAAAGCTCTGGCCACACCCTAGGGGCAGTCCCAGAGGGTATATCCTCTCTCTCTCTGCCTCAGCAAATCAGTTATGTGAAAAAGCAGTGCTTAGAGAATTTAACCCAACCCAACTCCAAAACAGAGGGGCGGGGACTACGTCTGTCGATGAGCTAAGAGAAAAGGATTTTACGGTAAGATTTTACAAAAATCCATTTTTCTCTAGCGCTCATCGACAGACGTAGTCCTCGGTGATACACCACCTTCGGGACGTCCCAGAGCAGTATCACAACTGAGGGGTGGGAACATGGAAATCAAATCCCAATCTAGAAGGCCCAACCGGTGCCAACTAGAAGTTTACAATGCTCATCCTTAATGATGAGACTCAACCAAAAAAAGAGAAAACAATTTTTTTTTTTTTTTTTTCCAAACAGAAAAAAACCCTCGAGGTAGACCACCGGTCTCCTCAAATTGCGGCCTGCAAAACCTTGCGGCCAAATCAATTTTATAGAATTTTGTAAAGGTATGTACCGACGACCAGGTGGCCGCCTTACATACCTGGACCACTGACGCCTGATGGCGAAAGGCCCAGGAAGTACTGAGCGCTCGAGTGGAGTGCGCCCTAACAGGGAACGGAGGACTCTGACCCTTAATAGAATAAGCCTGTACCACCGTTTGTCTAATCCATTTGGCAATGGTCGCGGCAGATGCAGGCAAACCCTTTCTGGGGCCATCCGTGATCACAAAAAGTGAATCCGTCTTACGGAATGATTCCGTAGCTTTCAGGTATACCCTGATTGCCCGAACCACATCTAAGGAATGCAACGCATGTTCCCGATGATGCTTGGGCTGAGGACACAAGGAAGGTAGTACAATATCCTCATTCAGATGAAAATCTGAAACCACCTTGGGAAGAAAAGATGGCTTAGGATGAAGCACTACCTTATCCCTATGAATCACTAGGTATGGTGACTGGCATGATAATGCAGCCAGTTCTGACACCCTGCGAGCAGAAGTAATAGCCACCAAGAAGGCCACCTTCTGGGATAGAGTAAGCAAGGGAATCTCCCTGATGTTTTCAAAGGGAGGTTTCTGTAGAACCGACAAAACCAAATTAAGATCCCAGGGCGGTAAGGGCGCGCGGACTGGAGGAGCCAGGTGCCGCACCCCCTGGATGAAATTCCGCACCAAGGATTTGGTAGCTAAAGGCTTCTGAAAGAAGATTACTAATGCTGAAACTTGACCCTTGATGGTGCTCAAGGCTAGCTTCTGCTCAACCCCTTGTTGCAAAAAGGCCAATATTCGAGTCACCGAATAGGTACGTGGAGGAAATCCTAAAGATTCGCACCACGCAATATAAGTCTTCCATGTGTGATAATAGACTTTGCTGGAAGTCACTTTCCTTGCTTTAATAAGGGTAGGAATGACTGAAGTAGACAAACCTCTGTCCTTCAGTACTTGGGTCTCAATGGCCAGGCCATTAAAACCAGCGACTGTAAAGCACGAAGGTAAATTGGTCCTTGAGACCACAGACACTCCCTGAGACGAAGTTCCCACGGAACGTCTGCGACTAACATGTCCAAGTCGGCCAGGCCGGCTTGAGGAGGCCAGCCTAGAATTTCTAGGACCACTGGCGCTGATTGGATCTGAACCAGGCGTCCCTAGAGCTATCTGGCCCCGACCATCCGAGAAAGTCTGGTCGTTTTCTGTTCCCACACATTTAACAGATACCTGATAGTTATCAGGAAAGGTGATCTTTTCTGGTTGAACCTCAGGGACCGAAGTCACCCGACTAGAGGCTACTTGGCCTATCTGGTCAACCAGATCCGATTCTTGAGAGGTATCGGGACTAATCTTAGGAAAAGGTAAAGGAAAAGATCTTTTCAGGGAACGGTAACTACCGCTTCCTGTGGTACTTAAATGTTGGAAGGGAAGAATCGCACCGGTAGTAGTGGTTGATGCTCGATCTAATGTCCTGAATACCGGTGAAAACGTCCCCCCACCCTGAAACCGGGTGGGGGCGCACCTTCAGGCTGTGTACTCCTTTGCTTCGGGTTTGGCTGGGTTGGTCCCCTTTTCGAACCCTCCTGGAGGAGTCTTGCCTTTCCCACTAGTACCAGCCGGGCGCCCTTTATGGGCGGTAAAGAAAGGTCCTCGCTTGTTGCGAGGTCCCATAGCTTTTGCAGCCTGTGGCAAAAAAGTGCTCTTGCCCCCAGTGGCATCCTTAATGATTTCATCTAGGTTGGCTCCAAATAGACGATTCCCCTGAAAGGGGAGATTGGTCAAGGTCTTTTTGGAACCTAGGTCAGCTGACCAGCATTTTAACCACAGCACACGTCTGAGGATCACTGCTAACTTAGATGCATGCCCTAATAGGGGAGTAGTGTCCAAGGCTGCGTCACAGATAAACCGTAGCCCTTGTATGATCTGTTCCATCAAATCAGATGTCTCCTGGGGAATATCTTTTCCCCTAAGATCTTGGCGTACCATTTTCGCCCATTCCGTAAGTGTCTGGGAAACTAGACCAATAACGATTACTAGTCTAAATGCTGACCCTATCAGAGAAAAGATAGTGCGGGACTCTGCTTCTATCTTTCGATCCACCGGATCCTTAAAGGACGAAGTGTCCTCCACTGGAATAACCGTGGCTTTATTCAGCCTGGAAATAGGCGGATCCACGACTGGTGGTACCGTCCATTACTTAATGATGGATTCCTCAAACGGATAGCGTCTAGCAATACGCTTGGAAATAGTAAAGGTACGTTTAGAATGCTCCCATTCTCCTTTAATCTGATTACCAAAACATTTAGGTACAGGAAAAGCCTTCGCCGCACAACTAGTGCGTCCACCAATGCTTCTTCCTGAATTATAGCAAGAGAAGAAGCGTCCTCCTCACTGTCTGAGGGGGCTTTACCTGGGATAACAGCCCTTGCAGAGGAACCTGCAACTGCCGTGACCATCTCTGAATCTGAGTCAGAGGTGTCAGATGGTATAGGGGTAGGCGGGGGTCGCTTCCTTGACCCCCGTCCCTGACAGGCCGCCTCCACCCGAGCCACCATAGACTCCAAAATTGCTGTAAATGACTCTATACTCTGTGCACCGGCGGGTCCCGAGGCCCCCTCGAGGGAAACAGGTGGGGGAATATGTGTGGCAGGGTCCATAATAACTCCAGTTACTTCCTGGATAATATAATTCAAAAGTAAAGAAAAAAACTTTTTTCTTTTTTTTTTTTTTTTTCTTTTCTGACCCCCAGCGCCACAAAAAAAAAGCCCCTTAGTGTTACCTGCTTAGGGATCCCTATCGATCGAGAGAGAGAGAGATAGACCCCCAGGCTCACCACTTGATGCTCAGAGTTAAACTGCAACAGCTTACAGCGCTGTCTTGACAAACAGGAAGTCTTTTGGCTGGCTGCCCAGGAAGAAAGGAGGCGGCTCCGCCCCTCTGCACGCCTTCCGGCGCCTCCCCCAAGCTCCACGAGGTGTAGGATCACCTCAAACATGGCCGCCCCCATGCTGGAGACACGAGGCTACGCCAAAATGGCGGCTCGTGCGATCCAGCAAAAAAAATGGCGGCGGCCTAAACTGAATAGCGGTGTGCTGCAGGGCACACAACACTCTCTCTGCATGGGGATATGGCGTGGTTGGCGGTACCGGCCCTGGCGGACCGCGTGGCCGTTCGGGAGGCCTGCTAATAGCTGGAGATCTGATTTGGAAGGCAGTCTACATGTCCGTGGCTTCTGACTGGTAGGTAGCTTATACTTAACCCATAAGATTCCCAGAATGCCACAGATTACATCTTTAAAACATGTATACAATAGATTGTTAGCTCCCAAGCCAAGCCTCCTGGCTTTTGCACACATAAATCACACTCAAAGTAGGAGGATTTGTGACATGTTATAGGATAGAAAGGACTCTTTCTTACCATACAGAGAGGGGCCCGCGTTCACCACAAAACCCGTCAGGGAAAAAGGGGGAACATACTACTCACCATACCGGAACCAGGCGGGCACCAACTCCTGACAGTACCCCTCTCCACCGGGGCGGGAGGGCTGTCGACCGATACGGACGCCGTGACTCATGGTCTTTGGCGTTTCGGCGAGACGTTTAACTCGCGTGGACAGTCCTTTAATGGGACTTTGTCGCGGCCGACCCAGCGCGGAGCTATGGCCTGCACGCGCTCGTAGGCTGAACTGGGGTGACCACCGGATCTCAACATCCAGCCCGTCGCCCAGTTCAGCTTTCTTGCTTGAAGATCTCACAGGAACACTGGAGAAAAAAGCTGTCTAAAAAAAAATCCTTTAAGAAAAAATTCTTGCCAGGACCTAAGATCCCAGCAAGGTGTCTAGGTCCTTACTCCTAACTAGACAGAAAATAACTGATTTGCTGAGGCAGAGAGAGAGAGGATATACCCTCTGGGACTGCCCCTAGGGTGTGGCCAGAGCTTTTTAATTTCCTGTCTAGTCCTGCTCCTGCGGAGGTAACATAACCCGAAGGTGGTGTATCACCGAGGACTACGTCTGTCGATGAGCGCTAGAGAAATTTTTGTTGGCCGTCAGCAGAACGGCCGATTGTTCATCAGTCAGTACAGATTTCGGCAGACAAAAATCAGATGAGCAAGACTGGGCATGCTCAGAGAAGAAAAAACACACGGAAAGTAAACCAGAACATGACATCACTTCTGAAGTTGGTTTTTGTTGGCCGATAAAATTTGTGTGCAGTCTAGAGCACATTTCAACCAACACAACAACACTGGACAAAAGACGGCCGATCGGTCGGTCAACAATCGGTGCGTGTGTATGAGGCTTTAACCAGGACACAGGAGCCCTAACCAGGTCACATTATATCACAACATTATATGTTAATGTGGACACTATGGAGGTCCTGATTTTATCTGCTTTTTCCAAATAAATATGAATTATTTTATTCTTTTGTCCAATTGCCCTTAAAATCACAATTTAGAGGAGAAATTTATTTTCATATTTGCGATTTAATCTATGGGATGGTGGCAATATATACCGCCAGTGGTTTGAGATTCAACCAATTAATTAACCAGGTCACAGGAGCCCCGTCTGAAAAAAATAAAAGTTTAAAGAAAAACACCCCTCAAGAGGAAACAGCCCCTCTTAAACAGCAGCCTGCAAAATTCTGCAGGCCAAAAAAGCATTTGCAGATGCCAACGTATCTACCTTATAGAGTTTTGTGAAGGTACCGTATTTTCCGGTGTATAAGACGACTTTTGAACCTCAAAAAAATCCCCCAAAAACGGGGGGGTTGTCTTATACGCCGAGTATAAAAATCCCAAAGGTAATTAAGTAAGCGTAATCTATGAAAGCCCTGGATGTCTGTGCCCTATTCATCAGCAAGGTACTGTAAGTACCGTTAATGTATTCGCTTATAAATCTCCAAGGTATTTTAAGTACTGGCACTGGCTGTGCGGGAAACCTGTACCGGTATACTGTACCGTAGCTTCAGCTACGTAGTATACCGCGCTAAGCCAATCACGGTGAGCGATGTATTCTATTATTGAATGCAAAGTCTGCTCGGATTGGCAGAGTCAGAGAGGCGGGATTATGTTACTCTTTCTGACTCCGCCAAACCGAGCAGGCTTTGCATTCAATAATAGAATACATCGCTCACTGTGATTGGCTCAGCGCGGTATACTGTATGTAGCCGAAGCAGGATTCCCACATAGCCGGCGCCTTGAGAGATTATACATCTACCGGTAATATTTACAATACCTTGGAGATTTATAAGAGAATACATTTATGGTACTTACGGTAACTTGCTGATGAATAGGGCACAGACAGCCAGCGCTTTCATAGATTACACTTACTTAATTACCTTTGGGATTTTTATACTCACAATACCTTGGAGATTTATAAGAGAATACATTTACGGTACTTATGGTACCTTGCAGATGAATAGGACACAGAAAGCCAGCGCTTTCATAGATTACACTTAATTACCTTTGGGATTTTTATGGTAGGCGTATATGGTGTTGCCTTGCTTTGCTTCGGAAAGGGGGGTAGTCTTATACGGCGAGTATAGCCCAAAACCTATGTTTTCACTTCAAAAGTAGGGGGGTCATCTTATACGCCGGAAAATACGGTATGCACCGACGACCAAGTTGCCGCCTTGCAAACTTGCGATATTGATGCCGGATGACAGAAGGCCTAAAAAGCTCTCAGCGCCCGAGTAGAATGCGCCGTGACAGGGAAAGGTGGAACTTGACCTTTAATGGAATAAGCCTGAGTCGCCGTCTATCTGATCCATCTGGAGATGGTAGCCAAAGTAGCGGCCAGCCCTTTTCTTGGTCCGGTCATAACCACAAAAAGCGAGTCTGAACTCCGAAAGGACTCCGTAGCTGCCAGATAAACCTGAATCACATGAACCAGATCCAAGGTATGCAAAGAAAATTCCTTGGGATGAGCCGCCTTCAGACACAAGGAAAGCAGCACAATGTCCTCATTCAAATGGAAGTCAGAGACAACTTTGGGCAGGAATGATAGACAGGGACGAAGAACCACTTTATCCCTATGGACTACCAAATAAGGAATGCGACAGGATAATGCTGCCAATTCTGATACCCTGCAGGCTAAGGTAATAGCCACCAAGAATGTCGCTTTCTGGGATAACGTAGCCAAAGGAATTTCCCGAATATTCTCAAATGGAGGTTTCTGGAGAACTGAAAGCACTACTGAATTTAAATCAAATGATGGCAAAATAGACCGTACAGGTGGAGCCACATGTCGAACCCCCTGAATGAAGGTATGAACTAAAGAGTGCATGGCTAGGGGTCACTGAAAGAAGATTGCCAAGGCAGACACCTGGCCCTTGATGGTACTTAAGGCCAACTCCCTCAGTACCTGGCTTTCAATAGCTAAGCCATTAAAACCAGCGACTGTAAAGCAGGATGGTAGATTAACCCTTGGGACAACTGGTCTTCTCTGAGAGGAAGCCCCCAAGGGACGTTTACGGCCACCAGGATGATAGGAAGATCCTCGCTCCTAAATCCTCGCAGGAACTGGGGAAGAAGCCTGAGCCGAGGATGATACTGGCCTTACCATGGCCCTTGGACGCCTGCAGCGTCTATCAGAGGACCCCGTTACCTCATCACGAACTTTGGTATCCTCCTGTGGAGCCGAACCTGATAAAGGAGCTGCATGTAGGACTGTGCAAACAGAACTGTCTTGAAAGTGGATACCACCAGATTTAGAATCTGTATGCAAATAGGGAGCGAGAACTGTGTGCGACAGCAGCCGGTGAATCACGGCCTGTGGTTCCTGAAATTTGTCCAGAGGAAGGACCACCCTGGTCAGAATTAAAATCAGACTTATGTAAATCAATTCCCTGGACAAGGATAGGGGGGACATCACCTGAACCTTTGCAGAAACTAAATCCGCACTAGCAGACTCAGGACCTAAAAAAACCTGAAAAGAACAAACTTTTCCCCCTTTCTGGATACCCCCTAAATAAACATTTCACGGATCTCCTTGATGCTCACAAAAGAAGTCCACAGGGCCGGAAACCAGCAACGTGTTCCCCCATCCCAATAATGGGTGAGGGCAAACCTTCATGCTGAAGGGGACTTGTCGGCTGGTTCGGAGAAGCTAGCTCTAAGCTTACCAGACCAAGGTTGCTTGGAATCTCCCGGGGGAAGATTTAAAAGATCTATTTCTCTTATTCTCTGTCGCAGAAGCACAAAATTTTCTATGCACTGAGGAGGGCCCCCGCCTGCAACTAGGCTCCTTCCCTTTCCTTGACTGTGGCAGGAAGGTTACCTTTCCCCCCACCCCCCATGATACCCTTAATTATGTCACCCAGGGTAGCCCTAAACAGGCAATTGCCTTGAAAGGGCAGATCAATAAGAGCTTTCTTAGGGGCTTGGTCTGTGGACCAATTCTTAAGCCACAGCACGCGCCTAATCACCACCGCTGAAACAGAAAGTTTGGACAACACGCTGTACCCAAAGTTTCATCATAAATAAACCGCAAACATGCACCGTTTAGAAGATATTTACTGTACATGCAGCCGGTGATGTCCCCGTCGCATGTGCTCTGAAGGAATGGCCACCTAGGCTGTTCCTTCAGAGTCCTGTGCCAAAAGTGGTGGCTCCTGTGTGCATGCAAACCCGGAAGAAAGACCGGGTAAAGATGGAAGCCCTCTCAGCAGTGACAGCCCTGCAGTGGAGGGCTTCGTTTTCAAGTAAGTTTCACATAATGTGCTAGTATGTGATGCATACTAGCACATTATGGCTTTACCTTGCAGGTTACAAACACACACACACAGGTTTACTACCGCTTAAACTTAGATGGGCAAGTAAAAGTATCTTTTTTCAAAGGTGGCTCAACATTACAGATACAGCTACAATTTAAGAAAGTTTATAACATATCTAAAACCTGTCACCTCCTACCCCCAATGAAACACAGCCACACAAAAAGAAAAAAAAAATGGAAAGGGGTTCTAAGCCTGCCCCATTCTATACAAAAGTAAAAGGTTTGGAATTTAGATACACTTAAACTAAAGATGTTAAATTGTTCTACATCTCACAGGTAATTTAAACAACAAAAATCTAAAACTTTACAGACAATTTTACTTCCTGTGTATCATCTGCCACCCCACATGGCAATTTTAAACTTTTTAACGCATTTCCAGATATGCAGTATATTTTGTGACATCAGTGCCTCTTTATGCACAAGCTGTACTCCTATTTGTTCTCTTTGGACAGGAGCCTAGAAGTTGTGTCAGCATTCTAAATAGGATGAATCAGATTTTCTTTAACGTGACAATTTCAAATACAAGGGCTTAATACATTCTTATCTGGCTTCTACAACGTCAATTCCAAAAAAGCTTGGACGCTGTGTAAAATCTACATAAAAAACAGAATGAAATTATTTGTAAATCTCATAAACCCATAATTTTATTCAGAATATAAAAAAGAAAACATATCAATTGTTTAAAACTGAGAAAATGTACCATTTCCGGCTGGGTTCCCACTAGCTGCGGCCGCGGCTTAGGGAAGGAGGTCCCGTGAGTCCTTGTTCTCTGTTTCAGTTGCGAATCAGGTCCAAATTTTTGCCTGAACTGGGACCTGAAATGGACCAGAAGACGCACAGGACCCTTTTCCAGTGCGGACCGCGTCCACCCCGGAGGTGTGTGAACTGGTTACATTGAGAGCCGGTCGCAATCTCCTGTCAAAAGGGGAAATCTGTATCCAATTCGCATAAGTGTGAACCAAGCCTAAAATGATCACCTTGTAAAACAACCCATTCAGTTCAACCAGTTCGGCTCCAGAGCAATTTTTTTTTAATTTTCTGCATACGTAAAAAAATCTTAATTTTTGGCAATAAAATTATTTAAAACCCCAGAACTTTATATATTTTTAAAAAAGTAAGAATTGCAAATTTTTGTTTCACATGATATTTGCGCAACTGTTTATTAAACGCAAATTTTCAGGAAAAAAATGAATTTTTGTAAAATCTTACCTGTAAAATTCCTTTCTCTGAGTCCTCCGACAGTCGCCGCCATCTTCATATTCGTCACAATGGGGTATTAGACTTTGCTCCGTAGGAGTAGCTAGGCAACAGAATATGTTAATATTAAAGCTTTTAACATATCCCACCCCCAGGGGGTGGTCCCCTCAGTCAATACCCTCCTACTTCCTGTATCCATACCTCAGTTTCAGTGGAATAGCAGTAGAGTATACAACCAAACCCCAAAGAGGGGCGGGGGCGGCGACTGTCGGAGGACTCGGAGAAAGGAATTTTACAGGTAAGATTTTACAAAAATTCCGTTTTCTCTTACGTCCTCCCACAGTCGCCGCCATCTTCATATTCGTCACAATGGGGACGTCCCAAAGCAGTGCAAACATGAGGGGTGGGAAACGCAGCCGCGCCTAAGGCAACGCAGTCTCCACATCAAAGAAAGGAACCTTACCAAAGGAAGGAAACCAGATGGGCAACATGAGAAAAACTTGCTCAACAGGAGCAATAACCCAGGAAAAAACAAATAATCCTAGGGACAAAAACATATCCCAAACAGCCAAGGAGCCCAAAACAAGGGGCTCTAAAGAACCGCCGCACTAAGAACATTGCGGCCAAAGGAAGCATCTGCCGATGCCTGAACATCCACTCTGTAGAATTTTGTGAAGGTGTGCACGGTCGACCAAGTCGCCGCCTTACACACCTGGGCCACAGAAGCCCCATGACGACAGGCCCAAGACGTACTCAGAGATCTGGTAGAGTGCGCCTTCACAGGCACAGGGGGAACTTTCCCCTTCAAAGCATAGGCCTGTTCAATGGTCTGTCTGATCCATTTGGCAATGGTAGAAGCCGACGCCGCCATGCCCTTCCGAGGACCCTCCGGAAGGACAAACAAGGAATCCGACTTGCGAAAGGATTCAGTCGATTTCAGGTAAACCCTAATCGCCCGAACAACATCCAAGGAGTGCAACTCCACCTCCTTCGGATGTTAAGGCTTCGCGCAGAGCGAAGGCAAGACAATGTCCTCATTGAGGTGAAATTCCGAAACCCTCTTCGGAAGAAAAGAAGGGTTAGGTCGCAAGACCACCTTGTCCAAGTGAATGATCAGATACGGAGACTTGCAGGACAAAGCTGCCAGCTCCGACACTCTGCGAGCCGAAGTGATAGCCAACAAAAAGGCGACCTTCTTGGACAACATAGACAACGAGATCTTCCTGATCTGTTCAAAAGGAGCATGTTGTAACACGGACAGAACAAGATTCAAGTCCCAAGGGGGCAGAGGTTCCCTCCTTGGAGGGACCAGATGTCGCACCCCTTGAACAAAAGTGCTAACCAAGGAGTTAGATGCCACAGGACGTTGAAAAAGAACGGCCAGCGCAGACACCTGACCCTTGATCGTAGCCAGCGCCAAACGCTGGTCAACACCCGTTTGAAGGAAGGACAACACCCTAGACACCGAGTATGTGTGAGGTGAAAACCCCCTGGACTCGCATCAGGCAAAATAGGCCTTCCAAGTACGGTAATAGACCTTCCCCGAGAAAGACTTCCTTGCGTTGATCAAAGTGTGAATGACCTCAGGGGAGAGACCCCTGTTCTTCAGGACCTCGGTTTCAACAGCCAGGCCGTTAAAGCCAGCGACTGTAAAGCAGGATGGAATATCGGCCATCGAGACAGGAGATCTTCTCGAAGGGGTAGACTCCACGGGGCGTCGACCGCCAGATTCACGAGGTCTGCGTACCAGGACCGGCGAGGCCAGTCCGGTGCCATAAGAATCACCACGTTTGAATCGGTGGGAACGCATACATCAGTCGGTACTGATGCCACGGAGCTACCAACGCGTCTGACGCGTCTGCCCGAGGATCGCGCGTCCTTGCCACGAACCGTTTCACCTTGTTGTTCAGACGAGACGCGAACAGGTCCACCTCCGGAAGACCCCACTTCGCGCACAACATCTGGAAGACATCCGGGTGGAGGGACCATTCCCCCTGGTCCAGGGTCTGGCGGCTCAGATAATCCGCCTGCCAGTTCTCCACCCCCAGAATGTGAACCGCCGATATTGCCGGGACGTGTGTCTCGGCCCAAGACAGAATTTCGGCCACTTCCCGAGCCGCTCGGGCACTCCTGGTGCCCCCTTGGTGATTGATGTAAGCCACCGCCGTGGCATTGTCCGTCTGCACCCGAACCGGACAGCCCTGCAGCCTGTCCGTCCAACGTCGAAGGCAGAGATTTAACGCTCGTAATTCCAGAATGTTGATCGGAAGGGAGGATTCCTCCTCCGACCAAGTACCCTGGGCGGACAGAACGCCCAGAACACCACCCCAGCCCGACAGGCTGGCATCCGTGGTGATCACCATCCATGAAAGAGGACGAAAAGACTTGCCCCCCGACACCGACGGGGACTGGAGCCACCACAGAAGATCCCTTCTGGTGCGATGACTCAACGAAATCTGGAGATCCAGAGATTGCGGCCGCCCGTCCCAGCTGGACAGGATCTCCGCTTGGAGACCCCGCGTGTGAAACTGGGCGAAAGGAATCGCCTCGAAAGCCGAGACCATCAATCCCAGACACCGCATGCACGTCCGGAGGGACGAACACGGAGCATCCCTGAGGGACCTGACTTCTTCCTGAAGAGTCCTGAGTTTGTCGCCCGGAAGGAAGACCTTCGCCTGGACCGAGTCCAGGATCATGCCCAGGTAGGGAAGATGAATCGACGGACACAGCGTCGACTTTGGAAAATTTATCGTCCAACCAAACTCTGCATCGTGACGGACAGGGCCTCCACCAGACCCTGGCTGGTCGCAGACCGAACCAGAATAGGAAGGAGCCACGACTACAGTGGCGCGGCTGTCTGTTACCACTTGATCTTAGTACTCAAGATATGCTGTGACTCGACAGAGCCCGGTCCGGTTCCTGTCAATTTAGTGGGGTCAGATCTGGCTGGACTTTCAGTTCAGGGTGCTTTACCCACCATTGGACATACCGCAGAGATCCCTGGTATATGGATACATGTGCTATGCTCTAGATACAACCATTGAACCTGAGTTGAGGTCACCAGCTTACAATGTCCCAGAGGAAGCCTGCTGGCGAAACATGTCGGACATAAGTGGCCCTAACCACACAACTATGGTTCCTTGTATACTATGTATCTTTATGCACTGAATTAATATCACTGTTTGTGATTGTTTTTACAAATATTGTAATAAAATCTTGTTATTTTATTCTGTCTCATTATTATTTATCTACTATATATCCCAGCAAGCTTCACCTTTAAAATCCCACTTTTTGGGTCACACCCACCCACCACGGTCTCTCTGGGGCTTATTTAGAGCCCGTAGGGTATGTGATACCGTCCTCCTTCCTTTTCTATGTCTAAATAGGGATGTGGTGTAAGCTTGCTGGGTACATTGGCTAGTTAGGCTTGGCGTTCCTCTCTTTACATTGACCGAACCAGAATGTCGTCCAGATACCCCAGGACAGAGATGCCCTGGGCTCTCAACAAAGCCAGAACCGGTGCAAGCACCTTGGTGAAAACCCGTGGAGCCGAAGCGAGACCAAAAGGTAACGCCACGAATTGGTAATGATCCTCCGCAATGGCGAATCGAAGGTACCTCTGGGGACCCTCGAAAATCGGGATGTGAAGGTACGCATCCTTCAAGTCGATGGAGGCCATGAATTCCCCTGGAACCAGGGCAGCCACCACCGACCGCAGAGATTCCATGCGGAACTTGCGAACCCGCACAAAGCGCTTCAGAGCCTTCAAGTCCAGAATTGGACGTACCTTGCTCTCCTTCCTGGGCACGGTGAACAGATTGGAATAGAACCCCTGAAATCTGTCCCGATGAGGCACCGGAACCACCACTCCCTGAGCCCGCAGGTCCCGCACCGCTAGGTGCAGATCCCGCAAACGCTCCGGAGACAGTTGAAGATTTGAGGGAAAAAATCTGCTCTCCGGCCGAGAGAGAAACTCGATCTTGTAGCCAGACCGAACGATTTCCTGAACCCACCTGTCCCGAACACGGGCCAGCCAGGGTTGAAGAAAACCGAGCAAGCGTCCCCCCACCCCAGAACTGGGTGAGGGCGCCCCTTCAGGCCGCATTGTTATGGGCAGCGGGTCCGGACTGGCCGGACTTCTGCTTACCTGACCACGGCTTCTTTTGGGAGCCTTGACCCTTAAATGGCTTGCCCTTATAGTGCGACCGAAAGGCACGAAAGGACCCCGGAGAGGGCCGAAAGGAAGCATGCTTCCTACCAGGAGCCGTCTTAGCCTTGTGGGATTGGGGCAAGAGCGTGCTCTTAGCACCCGTGATCCCCTTTATCAGTGTATCCAAGGAGTCGCCAAAAAGGCGAGATCCATCATAGGGCAGATTGGCTAAGGTCTTGCGCGAAGATTGGTCCACAGACCAACACTTCAACCAAACCAGGCGGCGAGAGAATACCGCCACACTGTGTACACGTGCAGCCAACGGTACTATATCCAAGTCCGCATCACACAAATACATGACACCCTGATGGATTTGATCCACCATATCCAATGTCGCCGGTGAGGCAGAATCAGCCACCAGGACGCGTCTAAGCACCTGCGTCCAACTCGCGACAGCCTGGGCTGCCATAAGTGAAGCAAATAGAGCTTTTAGCATAGAACCCGTAATAGAATAAGTATGACGGGCAAGAGACTCCAGCCTCCTGTCCGTGGCATCCCGGAACACCGGGGCATCCTCTGCAGGAATCGCAGTGGACTTATTCAAAACCGCTATTGCGTGATCCACCAGGGGCGGTACACACCAACGCTCATCAGTAGCGGGCGTGAAAGGATAACGCAGCTTGAACCTACTTGGCACAGCAAAAGGCTTGCGCAAATTGCGCCATTGTTCCTTAACAGCGCGCTGAAAATCATCAGTGCAGGGAAAGACCTGCGATGTCTTGCGTCTTTTCTGCGTCCCATAAGCTGCCAGGGCAGCAGGAGGACATGGTTCATCCTGTAATCGCAGTGTTTGTTTGATAGAAGCAACCAATTCATCCATGAGTGCAAGCTCTTCAGACGAACCAGGGGGAGAATTATCAACCCCTTCAACCTCAGCCTCCACCTCGGACCCCACAAGATCCAGGGAGGAACGGGACCCTGATAAGGAGACCCCAGCCATAGCAGCCCCATCACCATCACCCTCTGAATCAGAGGAAATTGAAACTCTGGGCCGTTTAGTGGATTGAGCAGCCACAAGCATTCGCACCTGAGCAGCAAGGTTAGCCACAACTGTAGCCAAATCCCCCCCTGGGGGGGAAACAGCAGTCCCCTGGCCTCCCACCAATGTGGTAGGAAATTTGCTTTCCTGAGAATCCATGCCCCAAAGTATGTGGAAGAATAAAGGGTTAACTGCCCCTTTAAAAAGCGCGGCGAGCGCAGCCCACCGCACACACACACCAGCACAAGCCGACCCCCACAGGGAAAAAGTACAACTCAGGCAAGGATACAGAGACAGGGAGGTAAAAACCTGGAGAGACCGCCGCTGCTGCTGCCTCGATCGGTGCGAAAAGGAAGTGATGTCACGCAGGGCGCTCTATTAAAGCCTATGGAAGGCTACAAGAAAATGGCCGCCTGCAGTGCTACCATGCGGCCGGAGCGAGCGCCGCCAAAATGGCGGCATTTGGCGCCGAAACGCCGCTCCTCCACCACAGCGAAACCGCCAAAAACACATGCAGCAAATAAAAATAATGGCGGACCGCCGCAGCGGTCGCCGCAATGTGCATAACACGATACAATCATGCCCCTCAGCACACAGCCTGTCACACAGTGAGACACAGCACATAAAACTGACACAGAACAGTGCAGCATAGCCCCCCTCCTTGCAGCCCACAGAATGCAGCCAGCAGACAGGGAGTCCAACAGTGTGACCAGAGGCAGGGTTACACAGTCCCAGACTGACACCCCCCAAACAGACAGGTCCCCACACAGATACACTTACCTCCTAAATGGCGTGGGGAACCCGCACAGGCCAACAAGCCACTGCACATGTGACAGGGAGAGTCGCATCCAGGACGCAGAAGAACTGGGGTTGAGAAACCGCACAGCGTCCAGTGAGGTAGCCACCTCACCATAGCATCCCTGCACCGAACAGGGATGGGTCGTTCAGAATGCCAGGAGAAGTACCTGACTGAACGCTCGATGGCAGGCTGGGAAGCCACTGACCCACAACCTGCGACCAGGGGGATCAGCCCGAGACCCAGCCCGCATGATCATCTTCATCAGAAGACCTAACTAATGCTGACAAAAGTAACAGCTAAGTAAAGAGAGAGAAAAAAACTCAAATAAAATCAAAAAAGAAGAGAAAGGCTGAGACAAAATGCCCCAGCATAGAGACATCCAGCTACTCCTGACAAGCTAGACATTGAAACTGAGGTATGGATACAGGAAGTAGGAGGGTATTGACTGAGGGGACCACCCCCTGGGGGTGGGATATGTTAAAAGCTTTAATATTAACATATTCTGTTGCCTAGCTACTCCTACGGAGCAAAGTCTAATACCCCATTGTGACGAATATTAAGATGGCGGCGACTGTCGGAGGACGTAACAGAAAATATAATTAAATGAATTTTACTGTAAAACTATACCATATAATACCCATTTTTGGTTAATATATAAAGGATGAGGTTGCATCCAGTAAATAGTTACCAAAAATTCAATGTCCTAAAATTGCGTGCACCAGCGATATTGCCAAAAACGATGGTGCCCAAAATTCCCTTATAGGTGACACTTTAAAAGCCATTACAGCTCATTAGTTTAGAGTCAGTTAACTAGTAGTTCTTGTGCTAGAATTATTGTTCTCACTCTGACGTTTGTGGCGACATGTCACACCCAGTGGTGCAACTGCGATTTACATGCACCTGCACACCCTGGGTTTGCTTTTTCTATTACCTTTCTATTTATTTTTACTTGATTGCTATCACAAGAGGTTAATAAACCCCTATATGATAGCATTGGGCAAGTGACCGGTACTCCTAATGGAGACATTAG
Organism: Pelophylax lessonae; assembly: GCF_965119305.1. Lineage (NCBI taxonomy): Eukaryota > Metazoa > Chordata > Amphibia > Anura > Ranidae > Pelophylax > Pelophylax lessonae. The sequence goes on along the minus strand of NC_138769.1, from coordinate 382,725,924 downwards.
GGGTCTAATGTATTCCAATGTCTTCCCTCCCCTTCACACCATCTAACCAAGTACGGATTAGCTTAATTAGATGAGTCCCCTCTCTGTGCTGGCCAGGAAAGTGCGAATCTGAAACTGGAAGTGACATCACGTCTGGTTTCACTGTTTGCATGTGAGATTGAGGCATGGATTTGCCTCTGTCTCACTGCAATCTCCCTCCCCCAACCGCCGGCTGTGTTCCTGGGCACCAGTGAGCATAGGACAGCCTGGAAACCACTGGAGGAAAGGGGGGGGGCGCCGGCGGGAGGAGGCTTTGCGCTGCCGGCTATGTGAAAGTGATCAGCAGCTATGGATCTGGCGCATCACTTTCACTTTGAAGCCGAGAGTCCGCTGTACAAAACCCACATAAGCGGATGGTTGCACTGCAGCCATCAGCTTGTGATAAAAGATTCACTCTTTGGACGTACATAGTAAGCTAAATTGGTTAAAATAGAAAATGACAGGCAAAACATTTATAATGATATAAAAAAAAATTATAAATACCTTTCAAATCAGGAATATGAAACGTTGGGTTTTAAAAAAAAAAAAAAATTGTGACAGGGCAACAAAAGGCTAGCAAAGTAAGCTGTACTAACAAGGAGAAGCTGAAAGACCTTTTGCAACTAATTAAGTTAATTAGCAATAGGTCAGTTACTTGACTGAGTATAAAAAGAGCATCATAGAGAGTCAGCGTGTCTCAGAAGTAAAGATGGGCAGAGGTTCACCAAGCTGTTAAAAGCTGCGTCTTAAAATTGTCAAACAATTTCAAAATATTGCTCCTCAACGTAAAACTGCAAAGGTTTTAACTTTATTCTCATCTATAGTACACATTATCATCAAAAGATTTTGAGAATCTGGAGAAATCAGTGTGTGTGCAAGGGACAAGGTTGAAAGGCAATATTGGATGCCCCTGATCTTCAGGCCTTCAGACGGCACTGCATTAAAAACAGGCATGATTCTGTGATGGACATCACATCATGGACATGACTGCATGGGCTCAGGAATACTTCCACAAATCACTGCCATGCCATTCAAAAATGCAAGGTAAAGCTCTTTGAAGCAAAGAAAAAGCCACATTCGAACATGGTCCAGAAACACTGCTGTCTTCTATGAGCCAAAGCTCATTTAAAATGGTCTGTTGCAAAGTGGGAAACTGTTGTGGAGAGATGAAACGTAACTTGACAGTCTTCTTGGCAACTATAGGTGTTGTGTCCTTTAAACAAAAAAGAGAGGGACTTTCCAGCTTGTTACCAACGTTCAGTTCAAAAGCATGCACCTCTGATAGTATGGGGGTGCACTTATGTGCATGGATGGGCAGCTTGCTAAAAGATTTTCAGGTTTTAGAGCAGCATATGCTCAGGGAAGAATGGGACAATGTTTCTCCCCCAAAACTCCGGCAAATGGTCTCCTCAGTTCCCAAACGTTTACAAAAGGGAATGCTACACTATATTAATAGTGATATTAATAATGGAGCTAAGGACGAGGCAGAATCCCTATGGGTAGAGCTTCAAAGGGAAGGCACGGCGGGGAAGGTAATATTGGGCGTATGCTATAGACCCCCCAACCAGAGGGAGGAGGGTGAGGCGGACCTCCTTTTACAGATAGGATTGGCAGCAAGGATGGGAAACATCATTATAATGGGGGACTTTAATTATCCAGATATAGACTGGGCAGAAGGAACCGCGCACTCAGCCAAGGCTAGGCAGTTCCTAAATGTTTTGCAGGACAATTTTATGGGTCAGATGGTGAATGCACCGACAAGAAACAATGCGGTACTTGACCTACTGATTACCAACAATACAGACCTGATCACGGATATAGAAATACGGGACAACTTAGGAAACAGTGACCATAGGTCAATAAGTTTTAGTATTAATTACAGTAATAGGAAGCAGAGGGGTAATATAAGAACACTGAATTTCAAAAGAGCCAATTTCCCTAAACTGCGCTTGCTGCTAGAAAATATCAATTGGGATAGAACCCTGGGAACAAAGAACACGGAGGAAAAATGGGAGCGCTTCAAGAGCATACTTAACAGGGGGATTGGCCAGTGCATTCCAAAGGGAAATAAATTTAAAAGAGCAAAAATAAACCCTGGATGGCTAAACTCCAACATAAAAATGTATATTAGTGCTAAAGAAAAGGCCTTCAAAAAATACAAGACTGAGGGGTCATTGGCAGCATTTAAGCATTACAAAGAGTGTAATAAGAAATGTAAAGACGAAATCAGGGCGGCTAAAATAGAACACGAGAGACATATAGCGGAGGAGAGTAAAAAGTACCCCAAGAAGTTCTTTAAGTATATAAACAGTAGGAAAGCGAGGCCAGAACACATTGGCCCCATAAAAGATGACAAAGGAAATATGGCCACTGAGGACAAAGAAAAGGCGGAAGTGTTAAATAATTTCTTCTCTTCAGTCTTCACAAAAGAATCGGGGGGCTACACAAACCCAGCTTGTAAGGCCGAACTAAATAATACACCTCAGGAAGTGCCGCCATGGCTAACAGAGGATAGACTTAGAGCTAAACTAGAGAAACTTAACATAAATAAATCCCCGGGACCGGATGGCTTGCACCCGAGGGTTCTTAATGAGCTCAGCCAGGTGATTGCCAGACCATTATTCTTGATCTTTAAGGATAGTTTACAGACGGGTATGGTGCCAGCTGATTGGAAAAAAGCCAACGTGGTACCAATATTTAAGAAGGGGCCGAGATATATCCCGGGTAACTATAGGCCGGTCAGCCTAACATCTGTAGTCTGCAAAATTTTGGAGGGGATGTTAAGGGACCACATACAAGACTTTAGTAATGAAAACGGTATTATAAGTAGTAATCAGCATGGATTTATGAAAAATCGTTCCTGCCAAACCAATCTATTAACCTTCTACGATGAAGTGAGCAGCCACCTAGATAAAGGTAAGCCTGTGGATGTGGTGTATCTGGACTTTGCAAAGGCCTTTGACACCGTTCCCCACAAACGATTACTGTACAAACTAAGGAAGGTAGGTATGGATCATAAGGTGAGTACCTGGATAGAGAACTGGCTCCAGGGGAGAGTACAGAGGGTGGCGATTAATGGGGAGTACTCGGATTGGGCAGGTGTGGAAAGTGGGGTCCCCCAGGGTTCTGTCCTGGGACCAATCCTGTTTAATTTGTTCATAAATGATCTAGAGGAGGGGATATCTAGTACAATCTCAGTATTTGCAGATGATACTAAACTAGGCATGCCAATATCTTCTATGCAGGATGTGGAAACCTTGCAAGCAGACCTGAACAAAATAACGGGGTGGGCAACTACATGGCAGATGAGGTTTAATGTTGATAAATGTAAAGTAATGCACTTGGGGGCCAGAAACCAGAACGCAAGCTACTCACTAGGGGGGGAACCTCTGGGTGAGTCTAGGATGGAAAAGGACTTGGGGGTACTGGTAGACAACAAGCTTGGCAGTGGCATGCAATGCCAAGCCGCCGCAAGCAAAGCCAACAGAATACTGGGATGTATAAAAAAGGGGATTCACTCCAGAAATAAAGAGATTATTCTCCCACTCTACAAGACTCTGGTCCGGCCACATCTGGAGTATGCTGTCCAGTTCTGGGCACCGGTCCTCAGGAAGGATGTGCTGGAATTGGAGAAAGTCCAGAGAAGGGCAACAAAAATAATTAGGGGAATGGAGGACATCAGCTATGAGGAAAGACTACAAGCACTGAACCTTTTCTCTCTGGAGAAAAGACGATTGAGGGGGGATATGATATCAATGTACAAATACTGTACTGGTGACCCGAGCACAAGGAACAAACTATTCAGAGATAGGAGATACAATAAGACACGTGGCCACTCACTAAAACTTGAGGAAAGGCGGATTAACCTTAAAGTGCGTAAGGGGTTCTTCACTGTAAGAACGGTAAGGATGTGGAATTCTCTTCCACAAGCAGTCGTATCAGCAGGGAGCATTGATAGTTTCAAAAAACTATTAGATGGACACCTTAAAGACCACAACATACAGGGGTATACAATGTACAGTTAAAGCAAACACACACACACATCATAGGTTGAACTGGATGGACTGATGTCTTTTTTCAACCTCACTAACTATGTAACTATGTAACTATGTACACTGTGGTAAACATGGCCCTGTCCAAACCTTTCTGGAATTGGTAAAAATATGAATCAGTGTAGCGCAGCAATAATTATTGCTGCGCTACACCTATTTCATATTTTGATTATTTACTTACTACTTTTTACTACAGATTCCACACTAGAGGGTTGTGGAACCATTTACGGTATACAGTGTTTGGATGGCCAGCAACTTCAATTTATTCATTGAATTTTTGGTCTTTATAAATTAGCTTAGGGCTTTGCGCTGATTGCTATAATTATATTTATTTTTTTTTTGGAGTTGGGGGTTGTACTTTGCCAGTTTTTTGTTGCCCTGTCTTAACTTTTTCGAGATATGTAGCTGCCATCAATTTCAAAACGACCTTATTTTTTTCTTAAAATACCGTAGTACATTTTCTCAGTTTAAGCATGTAATGTTTAATTTCTCTTGTCAATAAAATATGGGTTCATGAGATTTACAAATCATTTCCTTCTGTTTTTATGTCGATTTTACACAGCTCCCCAACTTTGTTTTAGAATTGGGTTTCTAGTTATGCTCTGACATTAAAGACACAAAACTAAAAAAGAACCCCCCCCCGCCCGAAACCATCAAATATTTTGAAGTTAAGGAGAGAGGATATACATTCTATGTCTTACTTCTCTGAATGCTCAGATAACTTGTGGCAAATTATTAAAAATATATTAAAATTTAATAAGAGCTGGATTACCTACAAACTAAATTATAAAAGCTGCAATAAAGAATAACTGTACGTTAACAAATACAGTTCAGCAATAGACAGTCAGTATGCTGCCAAAGTATAATTATGCACCTTTTAAAAGCAGTAATACTGGCCAGCTGTCACAGACTTAACATTCTCCACCATGCTCATGGTTAAAAGGGTCAGGTACACCCTCTGGGAGAAGAGCAAGGGTCTACTTTTTAAGTGTTTCTGACCCTTCCAACTAACCAAGCATATTTCAAGACGACATTTGGTTACTCTTTAAATCTACTGCAATGAGCTTTACCGGACACCTGTCATGGCAAAAATACATAGGCTCCAGACCTTGATTCCAACTCATACAATAATGTATCTCAGTATCTCATTTAGCAGTATTAAAAAATGTGTATTAACGTGCAGTAAATCACATTTTACCGCACATTACTGCAATGTATGGCAACACTGACTGTGTTGCCATTCACTTTCACCGCACCTTGCAGTGCACCACTACGCACATGCGTTTCAGTACACCACAAGGCACAGCTGTACCTCATCTGTGCATTGTGGTGCACTGATTAACAAAAAAAAAGAAGAAAAAGCTGCAGATGTGCTAAAATGTGCTTGATGGTTAGTTGGCAACCTATCAAAATGTGTGGGCTGTCTTACCACAACACACCAACCCTCCACATTATGAAGAATCTATCTTGTTGTACTTTATAGCATCATCTGGCTTTTTAATGACTGTGGCATTTGGATAGTAAAGGAACAATGTTACAGAAAGTCTTGAAATTGTAGTCCTCAAAACATGTGAAGAGCCAGCATTTAGTATAGTGAGGGCCAGCATGCAGCACTAGGATCCTCCATTCTAATTCAATCCAGGAAAGTATCTGTATGGAATCTTCATGTTCTCCTAGTGGTTTTGTGAGTTTCCTCCAGGTAATTTGGCCCCCATGTAAATGAGCCTTAGTACGTTAATGTATGCATGCACATGAGACAGAGCACTTCGCTTGTAAGCTCCTTGAGGGCAGGGACTGATGTTCTGTACAATATCTAATGCACTGCGTATATTGTTGCTGCCATGTAACTGACTAATAAACCAGCAACCATGTAAATTCTTAATCATTTGGTTGTAGCTAACCTTTAAAACATACCAGAACTAAAAAGCTATGTTGTTCTTTCTGGTGCCTGCATGTCCAGTCAGATTTGTCATACATATAGCACCTGTTCCTGATGTGCTCTGGTATTCATTTTTCAACTAGGTTTAGAGGTGTCTGGTCCCTACGCCCTGAGGGCTCTCGCTGGCCAGGAAGTCCTCCTACCACAGTGATGGACCAATAGCCCATCAGATTTCACATAAGCACCTCCAAGTGCCTAATATACCAGGGTGCTGAGGTATTCAAGGTCACATGGTCAAGTGCATGCCCTGTCCTCTTCCATGATTTGCTATTGCCTGATAACTGTGGAAAAAGGCCTCAATGGCCAAGTGCAATGTACAGGAGACAGAACCAGATGCTTCAGCATGAAACCTGATAGAACAACTTGAATATCTGAGCACCCTGAGTTTTGAGGCAATAGTGTTATCCATGTGCAATGTAAACTGTGCTACAACATACAAGCCGAGAATACACCGTTTACAGTCTTACTATAGTGCAAGTATCCTTACTATGGAGAAAAGGGAATGACTGCTTATCACTGGTTCAACATATTTGAAATCTCCGAAAGACACTTGCATTGGTGGCCAGTGCGTGTTTTAACTTACATTTGTATAATGTTTGAGAAAATTATGTCATTTTCAGGTTTTCATTACTTGCTTACTTAAAGTGTTACTAAACCCACAACAGCAAAATCAGTTTATATATGCAATAATAAAGCATGCTTGGTACACTCACTATGGAACCTAAGGGTGTTTATCCTCTGCATTGTGTAAAAAGGCTGTTTGATCCTGTATGCAAAGATCCCCCCCTCTTCCACTGACTCCAAAACATGTCTCGATAAGACAGAGTTACTTGAGTCAAACTGCACATGTATTGCTAAAGAGTTTTTCTTTTCTTGGGAGAGTGCATGTTATCAGCACGGGGCCAATCAGCACTGTCAAGACAGAGGGTCAGGGATCCTGCATCCTGATAGGACAGCCAGTGCAGTATAAAAACTCCTCCTACAAGCTTTAACCAGGAACTGATAGAAGTCACAAGATTGCTATATACTGCTAATGAGAAAAGGTATTTAGCAGTTTACATTTACTAAAATGATTACATTTCCATGTTCTGTGTACTGTGGGAGACCAAATTTAGTGAATGCAAGATCCGGCGTTTAGTAACACTTTAAGCCATGTTTTTCTGCAACATCTACTAGAAAGCTGCTCAACAATGGCATGCATACATATTATATACAGGAACTGTGTCCTTCTCCTTGTCCATAGTAATCCCATTTCATATGTGTGTCACACTGTAATGCAGCAGACGTTTGGCATTATTTGTTCTGGGCTTGGAGAGACAAACTGCAGTAGGAATGGATTCTCTTGTTTGAAACACATGGGTAGCTCAAGCAGGATTGCACTTTTTATTTATATTGGAAAACCTTTTAAAAAGAGGACCAGGTGTCAATTGATAGCTGTAATAATATCTCCATTCTTGAACTCCTAAAGTTCAGTCTTAGCTGAGGGATTACACAATTTTTATTACTTAGTTGTAGTCCACTTCTGTCAGAGGAAAGGTGTCAGGCTAAGAGTGAGGCTAGAAGAACATCATCTCTACTGCCTGAGCTGGCACAAATTCTGACAGGAATAGAATACAAGTAAAAAACAGCTTATAAAGCTATCCCTGAGAAATTAGACTGCACTGTTATAACAGAGTAACAGTAAAGGTTCGGATTACGACCATAGCCTGTTTCCGACTTGTTCTCTTAAAGTGATTGTAATTTTTTTTTTTTTTTTTATTAAAATAACATACATGTTATACTTACCTCCTCTGTGCAGTGTTTTTTCACAGGGCAGCTCAGATCCTACTCTTCTCGGCTCCCCGACTGAAGATCCTGTCCCTCCCTCCTTTTGAGTGGCCCCACAGCAAGCGGCATGCTATGGGGGCACCCGAGCCAAGCTGCAGGTCTGTGTATCCAATCAGGCATGGAGCTGTCATTTGGGCCCCGCCCCCTCTTTCTCCTGATAGGCTAACTTTGTTTGATTGACAGCAGCGGGAGCCAATGGTGCCGTTGCTGTGGAGAGAGAGTCCGGGACGGCTGAGGTACTCGTGGACATCGTTGGATAGAGAAAGGGCACAGATAAGTATTAGGGGGGCTGCTGCACACAGAAGGCTTTTTATCTTAATGCATAGAATGCATTAAGATAAAAAAACTTTCTGACCTTACAACCCCTTTAAGGGCCAATTCACACTGACTTGCGCTAAAATGTACAGAAAATATATGTACGTTTTTTTTTTTTTTAGTGGCGTTTAACAAGCGCTGACATCCATTGACATACATTTTGATGTCTGTTGGCATGCATTCACAGCGTTATGGTGTAAATAGGACACATTGGAAATTGTTTTTCAGATGTTATTTCATTGATCTGCGTTTTACAGCTGCTCTAAAATGCAGATCAACGCACTGGTGTGAATTGGCCCTTAGGAAAGGTGTCAGCTGTGTATAAAAAATATAGTTATCAAAAGAGACTTGACTAATGAGTCACAAGTGACAAGAAATTGAAGCAGACAACATTGAGAAAAATGTCATTTCTATACAGTGCTTTAAAAAGGTTGGACTTTGTGTAAGGTACTTTACTGAAAGTGTAAGGAAGGAAAAGGTCGTGCTTAATCAGGATCATCAACTAGATGCTTTAGAACATAATGTTCACAGCTAAATGCAAATGGTCATGCACGTGAGTTGCCTTGATGCGAGAGGAAGAGAGAATCCATAATGGACACCAATGAAAGGAGGAGAGAAGGATAATGCCAATTTATGAGAGACTACTGAGTGAGAAGCAGTTACCCATTGCGTATCCTCTCCCATCTGCAAAGGTAGGCGGGACACAGGAGGAAAGAAGCAGAAAGATTACTGTCAGCTGAACTACAGAAAACAACCATCAGAGCCTGTAACAGCAAATCTAACATCCCTGACAAATTCCAGGCCTGAGCAGCCACTGTCCTTGTGGCATCAGCATTATGCGGCTTCTAGTGTTTGGGTGAGGACAGGATGTTCCTGACACAAGCAGAAAATTCAAGTTGACTGCCAAAGTCACGCTAACCCTTTCCAAGTCCGATTTCTCTGACTAAAGCTAAATAAATGCATTTCGTTCACAATCTTACCATTACGAGTAATCATTGAACAAATTACAGTGCAACAACCTATTTAAATACATATTTTATAAAATTACATTTTAATATTCATGCTAAGAAAACATACACAGTCAATACGCTGCAGTCAAATTATCTATACATAACCTTATTTGTTTTAGTTTGACAGATGTGTGCAGTTTTATACTTTATGAGTGCACAGGTCTGTGATGATGAGCAGTACAAAGCCTCATCTTTAAGGTAGGCCATACATGGTGCGAATTTCTTTCCTGCAACCTGTATTTGCCAGATTCCCCCATCAACACAGAGTACTGACAGGGGAATCCCTCCTGTAGAGACATTGTCTGCTGCTACAGTCGCTAGCAATAATCACGGTCTTCTCTCTGCTGAACCAGCCGAGATTCGAACTGTATATGTCCAGCCTAAAGAACAGAATCTATGGTTGCAGGGGGGCGAGTGGGGATAAAAAAGTAACTATAAAGAGATGTCTGCTGAGATCAGTAGGTGACCACAGTGCCCAATATGTAGTTTGGGCTTGATGCTGGGCTAGGGATGTCTGCTGAGATCAGTAGGGGACTACAGTGCCTAATATGTAGTTTGGGCTTGATGCTGGGCTTGGGATGTCTACTGAGATCAGTAGGTGACTACAGTGCCTAATATGTAGTTTGGGCTTGATGCTGGGCTTGGGATGTCTACTGAGATCAGTAGGTGACTACAGTGCCTAATATAAAGTTTGGGCTTGATGCTGGGCTTGGGATGTCTACTGAGATCAGTAGGTGACTACAGTGCCTAATATGTCGTTTGGGCTTGATGCTGGGCTTGGGATGTCTACTGAGATCAGTAGGTGACTACAGTGCCTAATATGTAGTTTGGGCTTGATGCTGGGCTAGGGATGTCTGCTGAGATCAGTAGGGGACTACAGTGCCTAATATGTAGTTTGGGCTTGATGCTGGGCTTGGAATGTCTACTGAGATCAGTAGGTGACTACAGTGCCTAATATGTCGTTTAGGCTTGATGCTGGGCTTGGGATGTCTACTGAGATCAGTAGGTGACTACAGTGCCTAATATGTAGTTTGGGCTTGATGCTGGGCTTGGGAGGTCTACTGAGATCAGTAGGTGACTACAGTGCCTAATATGTAGTTTGGGCTTGGGATGTCTACTGAGATCAGTAGGTGACTACAGTGCCTAATATGTCGTTTGGGCTTGATGCTGGGCTTGGGATGTCTACTGAGATCAGTAGGTGACTACAGTGCCTAATATGTAGTTTGGGCTTGATGCTGGGCTTGGGATGTCTACTGAGATCAGTAGGTGACTACAGTGCCTAATATGTAGTTTGAGCTTGATGCTGGGCTTGGGATGTCTACTGAGATCAGTGGGTGACTACAGTGCCTAATATGTAGTTTGGGCTTGATGCTGGGCTTGGGATGTCTACTGAGATCAGTAGGTGACTACAGTGCCTAATATGTAGTTTGGGCTTGATGCTGGGCTTGGGATGTCTACTGAGATCAGTGGGTGACTACAGTGCCTAATATGTAGTTTGGGCTTGATTCTCTAAATGTGGCCTGTTAGGGGTAGATGCTTCTGATTTTGACTACTACCCTTGCCAAAACTTTCACTACATTTACGTCTTATCTCAGAATGAGATGCACATGTGGTGAAACTTTGCCATTATTCACCTTTTTGCAATAGAGAGGAGAGCAGAGTCTTAGTAAATCTGCATTATCACACTAATTGCTTGAATTATATGAAATGCTTGCATTAATCAGATCATGTATATAGTTTCCATAAAGTGTATTTTAACTTTTCTGCCAATCCGTGTCTTGTTCTCATTCGCAAAGCATAACTAAAATAAAATAAAACAAATGCTGCTTATATTTCACTTGCTCTTTTCTGCAAACCCCAAAATTGAAATGTTTCTCTGCAATGCAAAGGGGGATGGGGAATTAGGTTACTTTCATACTGATCAGTTTTTCTTCTGTTCTTCTTGCCTTACCAAAATCAGAAGAAAAATACATGAACACAAAATCCTAAGGAACTCTTCACACCCATCATTTGCGTTTTTAAAAGTCCTGCATGCTGCAGTTTTGCCCCTCCCTACTAAAATGAAAGGAAAATGCATCAAAAACGTGGCAAAAACCCACCTGTGGTTGTGTTTCTGGTGCATTTTTTTGGAGTCACATGTCCTTTTTTCACGGGCGCAAAACACACAGAATACGCGACAAATGCCTATGCAGTTTTAGTGTGTTTTTGCAGCATAGCAGTGTGAAAGCAGTCTTAGGCTTTGGGTCCTTTCACAGTGATCAGTTTTTCTTGTCTTTGCCTTACCAAAAGCGGCAAGTCAGTTGCAGGTCAGTTGGACTTAAAAGTCCTGCATTTATAGTGCATGTTTGATGCAGTAAAAAAAAAGCGCACCCTCTTATTGAAATTAATGTAAAATACATCAAAAATGCAGCAAAAAGGCACCCACAGTTGAATTTTTTATGCGTTTTTTGAGTCCCATGTCCATTTTTCAGAGGTGTAAAATGCAACAGAAAAGCGTAAAAAACGTGGACTTTTCATTTTTCTATCAAGGATTAATGTGGACTGATTCTAGATCCAAACACCAAAAGGCCTGTTATTATACTGAAGGTGTGAGATCTGGATCCTGCTCTGGCTGCAATGTGTCCTTTTCATCCATATGAAGATTATATCACAGGTATGGGTCTAATAAGCAAATCTTATGATGGGAGGCTCAAAAATATGTATCTGCAAGTAGCTGTTCCTACCAGCTATGTGATAGAGGTTTAGACCAGATTACTGCTATCAAGAAACTAAGAGTTAAGGAGCATAAACAGCTAAATGATGATTGCTAAAATAAGCAGCTGAAAGCCGCACAATTTCTTACCAGGCTATCTAGGCCTCCACCAAGCAGATCCACTGCTCCCATCTGCATTGAAGATACTTGTGGCACATTTCCTGGAGGTCCAAGGTCTAGATTAAGAAGGTCACCAAGGAGGTCTCCTTGAGAGGGAATGACCTGTGTCTGCTCAATGGCAGAGGTAGGGGCTGGTCCAACAGGGCTGTCTCCAATGTCAATGCTAGAATTCAATATATAACATTATTAGACAAAATAGACAAAAAAAAAAAAATCTTGTTGTGACATTTTGGGGAAAACTACCTCACTTTGTCTTCATTGTCCTTTGTAAAAGCCTAAACATTTAAAGCATTAGGACAGGGGTGCACAACCCATGGCCCACTGAGCCCTCTGAGGTGGCCTGCGACCCTAAATCCAGGGAAGTGCATGCCCATGCTCTGGGATGTCTGGCTGGCAAGCCCGGATTGCGTTTATCGGGTTGCCTACCCGCCACCCCAGAGTGCATGGAATAAGGGCCAGCAGCGGAGGAAGCAGACACCGCATAAGCCGATGTTTCCTCTGTAGCACTAGCTCCTGACCCAGGCAAAGTGATACCAAGTGCACTTCACCTGGGGCCTTTCTAGCAGCCTTAAGAGTGATGCCAGCAGAAATTGGAAAAGAAAAAAGGTAAATTTATTAAACGTCACATACACTACTTTTGCAATGGGCATATTATCAATTATAAAAAAGGGTTATTAGGCTGCTTGTACACTGATCCGCAGGTGCAGCGCAGTGCATCTGTGGGTTAGCTGCACTAAACTATAAAGTTTCTATTATATCCTGCAGGTTTCATTCGCTTTCTGAAAGCGCACCAAAACTGCAATAGTTTTGGTGTGCTTTCAGAAAGTGTAGCACACCCACAAGATATAATAGAAGTCTATGGTTCAGAGCAGCTAACCTGCAAGAAAGTTGCAGGTGCACTGCGCAGCACCCACGGTGCTTGTAAACCAAAACAAATCAGTGTGAAAGTAGCCTTATTGGGGGCTCAGGACAGTAAGGGACAGTAAGGGCTCATTTTTATTTGTGGTTTTGGGGGGGGGGGGGTTGGGTGTTAAAATCCCATAGTTCACTGTGGCCTGCGACCAGGTACCAAGTCACTTAAGTGGCCTTTGTTCTTCAATAGGTTGAGCACCCCTGTATTAGGAGCATGCAATAGTATAGGGGACACTTTACAAGCCAGTCACAGTTGCAGTTTCGACATGATCACTTGTTCTTCATGTTCCTGTGATGAAAACTACCAGCGAATCAAATTTCTAGTGCAGAGAACCATGTTAACTTGATCAGTAGAGGAGGATATGCCAGTGGCTAAAGTTATGTGAAAATCTAAAATTTTCCTGAAATTTTAAATTCATGCCCTCTCTAACCACCTAAACCTCCCAACTAGTTTAATGTTATTGGCAGATGTGGAAGGGATTGGAACCAAGACAACTTTTAACAGCTAAAGTCAAGATTTGCATCTAACTACAGCTGCATATAGGTCTAGATCTAATGGCCATCTTAATATGTAATTTTTACTACTGATGCATTTTTCCGACATCTGTTCAGTTTTCACTTCCCAAATTCATGACAGGTTTATCTTAAGCACCTTTTAGCTCCGGGTTGGGAGGTTTAAACACAGATTTTTAACCTACATTGTGGGGGTAAGGCCACTAAAGCCTGCTAGAACTGCAAAACTTCCCTGTGCTATATACTCTTAATATCAATAAAAACTTATGGACAGTATTCAGAGATGAAATATCTACCATTTTACAAAAGGGCCACAACACTCACCTTCCATGCTGAATTGGTAGGTGTTTACGATGGACTCCATGGCTGCCTTCCACAAAAGCATTGGGTGGCTTGTGGTACACTGAAGCCAGGGAGCCAATATGGCAAATCAGCTCATCCAGCAAAGTGGGCTCTATAAGGTCTGTCTCCTCAGAGATAAGTGGCTTCTCGGAAAGTACCACCTCTTTGGCAGTGACAGGGTCAGTGGAGAGCAAACGCCAGTAAATATATCCTCGATCACGCAGGTCAGGGTTATCAGAATCCTATAATAAGAAGAAAGTGACACTCAGCATGAACTCAATATGACACCAATACATGATTAGCAATAGGGGTAAAATTCTAAACAAATGTATAATGCTTTAAACCTAGACCAAATGCCATAAGCTGTCACAGCATAGAGCAAACCAAATACATCTCGCCTCATGGCTGAGACCATAAAAAAATAAAATTTGAGGCTGTGCAAAAGCCTAAGAGCATGTATAAATTTGTAAGTACTATTTTTTATAAACTCACCTATAATTCTGGCCATACACATGGCAATGTTCAGGCACTATCAAGCACTTACCATCATATTCAATCAGCTTTTGATTACAAGATCAATCAAATGAATCAAAGCTAACAGCCAACAACAGTTTCCTTAAAAAACAGCTGGCATTGCTGGCGATTGGTTGCTTTGCTTGGCTTTTGTTATTAAAAGCTGGTTTAAATTGCCAGGTGTATGGCTAGCATACGCACTTCACCAGCTTATAGTTACAAACCCCCAATCACCTTAAAGTGGTTGTAAACACTTACATATACTCGGTGAAGTGACTGGCCTCAGGTGATACACTGAGATTAAACTAATCCTACTACCCAAGTTGTAAATGTCTATCAAGCAGCCCCCTCTTCTCTACATCTGTTGAAAAGGGCTGAATTTATAAGCTTCTCTAAGATATCAGAAAAAAGGGGGTGGAGAGCTGAAATTACACTCTGCATAGCTCAGTGAGAGCTCTGAAAGAGGATTGGAGGGAAGAGACACACCCCCTTCAAACAGCACACAGGAACAGAGCTGACGCTGTAAATCAGCTGGAGGTCACTCCCCTGTCACCATTTTTGTCTTGGTGTCTGGAAAATTTATCAGAAGTGATTCATGCTGATAGCAGAGAAATTAAGCAGCAGACATAGAAGACATTTAGTGTTCTTAATTGAGACAAGTACACAATATAGACAGATAATCTTTGTTTCCATTTCATGTCTGAGGTTTACAACCACTTTAGTGCATTGCGACCTCACACAAAAAATTACTTAGTGCTCTATGAGTTTAACTTATTTGCCAGGCAGGGCAAAGTAACAAGTTTACTTTAATGCCTTCCTTCTGGCAGCACACAGCGCTTTCATTAGCTCCCCCCACTAGTCTGTTCAGCCCCTGAAATCCCAATGCAAGCTCCAACTTGCTCTAGTCGCAGATTACACAGTTCTAAAGACCTATTGTCTGCCCACATGCTGGGCCACTGAGCATCAGTGCTGTCAAATGAGGGTGAGGGGAGTAGAAGGGAGAGAAAGTAAAGAGAGTATAAGTACAAAGTGGCATTAAAGAGAGCCTGTTGGTTTGCACTGATTAGTCAAAACCACAGATTTGTTTTACAAGTAAATAGTATAGTGGATTATGACCATGGAGATTGAAAAAGAGGCTGACTTATGTTTATAGGTCAGAAAACAAAAAAGATCCGTTTACTTCCTATATGACACAGAAAAGGTTGCACAAGCGAGGGATGGGTAGCAAAGCTTGACAACATCTTTGGTGCCCATAGTCACCAACAATGAATGACAAGAAGATGAGCGTCCAGAATTTCCCAATCAAGAATCCTGTAAGCAAAGTCCTCAATTTGGTATTTGCTACAAGCTTTCACAATAGGCCTAATTATAACAGGCAGCAAGTCAGTGATTTTGCACTTTATTTTAGTTTTATCCATCATAACCAAGAGTTAAGGTAAATCTTTTTATGAAAAATACCATAAATCACAGTTAATTTGTGCTCATACACAAATTAATCTCATATACATTTTTATTTAAATTACAAGCTTCAGAAATGCAAAATAATTTTACCTGTGAGGTCATCTAGGAACCGCCAATTATGCAGCTATGCTCTAATACCTGGGGGAGTGTCTTGACAGCAGCCTCACATTATTCCCTATAGTCTCTGGCATGACATCTCTCTGAAGTCCTGCACACTATCATTTATCCTCAGGAGGAGGTGCGGGTGGGCAGGCAGATTTGTAACTTTGCATTATTAGCAAAACACAGAAAAAAAGAGAAGGTAGGATGGGACAGGGCATGTGGGCTAATTATACCATCATTTTACCAATTCCACCCACATTACTCTTCATACTCATATCTGCACATCAGCACAATAACACTGAGAACTACATGGGGGTAGCGAGGGGACCAGGCACCATGCAGATAATGTGCTAGCAATTAAATTTTTTTTTAGTCCACAGGAAAGGAAATGAAGAGGATAGTGTATGAGAGCAATGACTCTGAATGAGGATAGTGCAATACATTGCACAAATATCTTTCTGCAGAAGGCTCATTCTTGCAGACACGTGTTAATTTGGAATTTTGCCCCAAGCTAGGCTATAAAGGATAAAGTGAATTGTTTGGTTTTGAGGGGAGAGAGCTTAATCAGTAGAGAGGCATTAAAATGTTTGATATATTTGGGACACAATACATAGAAACAATATATAAGGTAGGCATTTGCATTGCAATAGAATACACAGGCTTACTGTGACTCTGTGGATTATCTTTCAATAGCCCTTTCTGAAAATCCTTCTCTCAAGGCCTTCCTAATTTTCCTCTCCAAAAAACAACTTGCTATGATAAATGGCACACCAGAGAAAAAGCTGAATAAACGTGAATCCCACTGGATATGGAAAGATTTCAGGGATTCAGAGGTTTAGCACTAAAAGCATCTGCAGATATGCCCCCAGTTGTATTTCTTATCTAGGTACAGTGTAGACTTGAATGTCAAAGTGTTAAGTCATAGCTTTGTCAATACTGGTTTATATAGAAAACACAGCACACGCTTTAAAAGCCAGTTCTTACCTTCCATTTCTTAATACGCAGTTAGCTAATCTACATAAAAATACTCCGGGAGGTACATAGAATAGTTGTAAAAAAAAAAATCAAAACAAAATATTCCATATTCTCAGATACAAAAACAGAACATACTGAAACATACCTGTCAGCTAAACAAACATCACTTTACATGATAAAAGTGTCAGTCACAAAAACAAAGAACATAAATCCACAAGCAACTGACAGATGTGAAGAATATGTAAATACATATTCGCCAGCACACCAAGGATCTTGCAAAAGCAGTCCAAAAAACTTTATTCCAGATAAGATCACATCAGAAAAATATAGTGCAACGTTTCGGAGCCGCACAGGACCCCTTCGTCAGGCATGGGTGTGAAGAATGGGCACCCAGAGGGGCTTGCAAATACCTGTAGCCATTTTCAGATCCCCTTGCTGACTGCCAGGCTAATCAGGCAACAACCAGGAATTATCAGAGCTCCCTCCAACCCCTCATACATTCCTAATGGCCTATCAATATGACGGGCAGACCCTTGGCCTAAAGAAACATGGGGGTGGACAAGCCTTGCACTAAAGCTTGCTGTGTCAAAGCTTTGCTCGATCAGAACAGCCTTGAATTACAGTAAACTGGGGGCATTATAAGCTGGTTCAGGTATGTGCAGGAACCTCTTTATACCTATCAGCACCTGTGAATCTCAAAAGAGTCAATAATAAAAGAACATTTTATCAATCATACATTTTTATTGTTGCCAAATGTGAGAGACCTCTTCACCCTCAAAAGGAGTAGTTGCTTCCTTTATTAGGAGGCGCTCCTACTCTTAGTGATCGTTACCTATTGGTTGCATTAGTAGGCTACAAGAACAAGATAGCAGGAACAGGGTTCCTAAAACAGCCATGACTCTCAGCCCACAACAGTAATTGTAATCAATATAAAGTCTGACTCCCTAAGTAAAGTTAGTACTTTTGTATTGCCCATTGCTAGCCAGGCTAGGTAAAATGCCTTAACATTTACAGAAAAGATCAGAGCTATACAATTACAAAAAAACATACTTTCCAGGAAACTTATTGTGAATTTGGACAATGATAATTGGTGTAAGCTGTTTCTAAAACTATATCTATCTTTTTCTGTGAAGACTTAACATCATGAAGTTCTGGCAGCAACCCCCTCTCCCAACCTACTGCTAACTACCTTTGGGTTCAAAAGAACTCTGGAATATTTTGGGGAGACATGCAGCCATCATGAAGAAAATGTATAAACTCATCTCTCTGTAAATAACTAAACACGTTTTTTAATAGGAAGACTTTTTTTATTTCGCAATTTCTTTAATACTTTATTTTACTGCATTGTTTTGGCATCAATAAATAGGCATTCTTTTAGGTGAAAGGTCCACTTTAGGAGATATTCAACAAACTCGCCATTCATGCCTTTACCTTGAATATGGTTTATTTTCTCTACTGCAGGCTGTTTTACACAGACTGTATTCAATGTTTTTGGGAATTTTGGATCACTCTAGTTTCCCTTGCTCACAATCCCTCTCGATGTTATAGTTCTGTCTCTAGGCTCCCAGAACAGCCTTGTGCTAGCAATGCTGAGCAGAGGCTGTAAGTAGGAGCTCAGATCACCAGCAAAGTTCCATCTGACAGCAGCAGGGAACACAACTCCCTCTCCTTTTGGCTCCAACATTTGTGTCAGTTTATCACTATCCATTCTTCTCTATCCATTCTACGTGGACTTCTTTTAAAACACTTGAATTTGTCACATTATGTGCATATTCATACGACCCTATAACACTACAGTGTATGCTGCACAGAGCACCGTGAACATGCATTCAACATGCATTTTCTCTTGCTTGTACTAGATCACAGCACTAAGAGTAATCCAGGGCTGCCGGGGGCATCAACATCAGTGACAAAATGATTGTACCCAGAAGCTAATGGAAAGGATTTTCTAATTGAGAGATACTACAAATGGGAAAAGGCTCTAGCAACTGGTTAGGGTTAAGAGTGGTTGTAATAACAGACATTTTCAGATACAGTACGTGTTTGCATGCAATGATAAGGATACAAACACTAAAACACTGGAGGAACTTCATGATGTTGGATATTCTCAAAGGCTTTTAGAGCTTTATCCTGGCCTCCCTCTTCAATGCTGGTTTCTCAAGCTGTACTTTTCTCACTGCACCGAAAATACAGCTCCCATGATGTGCTACTAATTATACCCGTATTTTGCATAAAAAACTCAACACTAAAACAATGCAGGCAGTTATAAAGAAAACTTTACAGTCATATTCATTTCAGAATCAACAAGTTAAAGATCCTACATTTTCCTATCAATACCTGTGTAGCTAGGCTCAGAACTTGCTGCACCAGCTCCTGTGTTTCTGACGGCTTCTTCAGGAACAGTTTAACAATAGCAGTCAAAAGTGTGAGCTGCACCTAAAGAAAAAAACGGAGAATATTAAACCAGATATTGCCAAAAAGGTTTTCAGTCATGGATTTGTTTTTTTGAGTAATTTCAGGAGTAATCAGAAAACCAACTGGTATAAAGCAAGAGTAAATTAAAACTAACAACATATGGGTTTACACCAATTGAAAAATATACTTGGTATCCAATATCAATGAAAATTGGAAGAAAATAAGACCACCCCAATCAAAAAAAGCTCTACCCATTTGAAAAACTGACTTTTTCCACGTATTTAATATAACCACAAACCATTTGCTTCCTTAAAACTTTACACTTTACTGTGACTTTAAAGCGTTCATTTGGACCAAGCTTGCTCAATCAAACTATTTCCTTCACCAACAGATTTACCCACTGGGAGCGCTGTATAACCTGTGTGTAGCCTCAGCTACATACAGTATACAGCACTGAGCTCCGGCAGCAGATGGGGACTTCTCGTCTCATTCTTGGAACAAGATCAAGACAAGCTGAGCGCTGTTCAGCCACTCAAAGGAAACCTTGTATTTTATGAATGAATACAAGGGCTTCCTCTGATTGACTGAGATGGAAATTGTGACATCATTGGCTCACCTCTCCACCTCAGCCACTCAGAGGATGTCTTATTTAATTCAGAAAATACAATTCTGAATGGTTGAGCAGCAATCAGACCAACTTGATTTTATACCAGGATTGGGACGATAAGCCCCTGTCCCACTGCTGGAATGCAGCACTGTATACTAGGGATCGACCGATTATCAGCAAAGCCGATATATCGAGGGCCGATATGCACTTTCCCTGATATATCGGAATCGGCCCCTGAGGTTACTGATATTGGCGATATTTCGGGAAAGTGCTTGTACTGGAATGATGCCTGCAGCTAGAGGCATCACTCCGATACCAGAGTCCATAGCTGATGGTCGGCTGTCTTGTATTGACAACCGATGCAGCTGAGAAACTGCTCGGCTGTCATTACAAGGAGCGGGAGGGGACATTCCCCCCCCCTGCCGCCTTCCGCGGCTCGCCTGGATCTCCCGTCCCACCGGGAGACCTGGTCAACCGGCCTGCATAGCTGCCGAAGACCCGCATTCGGCTCTGATCGGGTCCGCCGAAGACCCGCATTCGGCTCTGATCAGGTCTCCGTATAAAAAATAATTTTCTCCTTCCAGACCAGTGCTGGGTGACGTCACTCAGGGAATCCCAACGGGCAGGGCAGGAGGCACTTTTCGGAGCTCGGATTTGCTGCTACCTCAATGTAACGCTTCTGGGGGGCAGGGCTTGGCTGTTCTGTGTTCGGTCCTTTAATGTCGGGGTGTCCAGCTGCCTGCAGGAGAGAGCGCCCTATCTGATCAACGAGGCCACCAAGATCTATGGGGCATCTGCCACCTTGGCGAGTCCTATGGAGAGACAGAGGGGGGGCTCCTGTGTACACAGCAGTTTGGCTTCTAGTGGAGCCAGAATGACATCACTTCCGGGTACTCGGCGCCAGTTTAAAAAAAATGACAGCATTCAAAACAACCAAACCTGGCATTTTGAATGCTTTTAACCACATAAGCCCCGGAAGATTTTACCCCCTTCCTGACCAGGCCCTATTTTGCGATTCGGCACCGCGTGACTTTAAACGGACAATTGCGCGGTCGTGCGACGCTGTACCTAAACGAATTTGACGTCTTTTCCCACAAACAGAGCTTTCTTTTGGTGGTATTTGATCACCTGTGCGATTTTTTGATCATGCGCGATAAACAAAAAAAGAGCGATAATTTTGCAAAAATAACATTATTTTTCACATTTTTTTATATGAAATTCCCCCCCCCCCCAAAAAAAAAATGTAAAAATCAAAATTTTTTAACATTTTAGGCCAATTTGTTTTCTGCTACATATGTTTGGTAAAAAAAAAAATCGCAATAAGCGTATTTTGATTGGTTTGCGCAAAAGTTATTGCGTTTACTAACTAAGGGAAAGATTTTTGTCATTTTTATTGTTTTTTTTTTTAACGAGTAATGGCGGCGATCTGCGTACCAGTGACATTTGGGGGTACCAGTGACATTACTACAGTAATCAGTGCTATAAATATGCACTGTTACTGTAAAAATGACACTGGCAGGGAAGGGGTTAATTTTATTGGAGAAGGAGGGGTTAAGTGTGTCCCTAGGGGGCGAGCTTCTAACTGTGGGGGGTCTTCTGAAATTACCATAGCAGGACCGTACGATCTCTGCACTTACACAAGGGAGAATGACAGGCGGCTTTGTTTACATTAGCTGCCTGCCTTTCTCCCTCTGTAACGGACGATCGCGAGTGACCGGCGGACATCGGGTCCGCCGGTCACACGCGCGGGGATCACAGTGAACGAGGGGGGGCGGGAGCGCGCCTTCGGCGGCGCGTGCTCGCCCCCTATTGGCTCGCAGGCGAGTGACGTACCCATATGTCACTTTGCCTGCCCGGGGCTGACCGCCGCAGTATATGTACTTGCGGCGGTCGGCAAGTGGTTAAGTGCAGAGAAGGGGTTTGGGGTCTTTTAGACCCCCAGATCCCTTCCACAAGAGTACCTGTCAAGTGATTAAAAAAACGGCAACAAAAAAACTTTATTGGTTGATCACTACTGTATACTGTATGTAGCTGATGCCACATACAATTTACACAGCGGACGCATCTGTTTGCGGAGTAAATTGTTTGTGTGAGCCAGCTTGGTCCAAAGAAACTATTTTGTCATAGTAAACCCAGAGTTGTGGTTTAAACTGCGCTTGCTGCTAAATTTACCTGTGTGCTCTCATCATGGAATCCTTCCAAAAAGCTCTCCAGCAGTTCATCAGCATTATCAATACGTTCTGCATATTCTCCCACAATCCAGATCATGGCAGCTCGGGCATCGGGCTCATCCAGCGAGTCCAAATTTTCACATAATGTGGCAATGATACTCTCATATCTGGCACATACAACAGCAATTATTCAGCAGTCATTTATGCAGTACAGAATTTTGTTTCATTGAATCAGCAGAGAAAACTTACTTGTTTGGATACTTGCGGAAGATATCCCTGATAACAACAATTGCTTCTTGCACTACATAGTTTACCTTGGTCTGAATAAGGTCAAGAAGGGTGCTTACACACCTCTCAGCAGATTGCTAAAGGGAAAAAAAATTGTGAGGATACAATTTGTTAGCACACTAGATACACGGTAACTAAGTGGGTATACACTGTATAGTAAGCTTGAAAAACAAAGGGGTGCAAAAACATTCGTGTATATATACACACTGTGTGCACAATTATTAGGCAAGTTGTATTTTCATTTCATTATTGAACAACTACAGTGCTCTAGGTCAAACCAAAAATGTTAACCCACTTGCACACCATATGACTTCCTGGGCTATGTAGTTTTTTTCTTCCTTCAATTCCCTGCAATATAAAAGCAATCATAGCGGCTGTTCAGGAAAGACCTGAGAAGCACCGAAGGGCAGTTGAAGAGGGGTGAATCCCCTCCTGTCGCCCTCCGGTGCTTCTCTGGTCTCTCCTGTTCGATTAGGGAGCCAAAGAATGAAACGGTCAGCGGCCACTGTTTACTATAGAGCTGACCGAGGACCAGATGATCAGCGGCCATCTCTATGGCCCTTTAGAGGCCAGAAGCGACATCATGTCATCACTTCCTGCGCTGGTAGATGCAAGCACTGCCGTTAGATATGTGTTTATTTGGCGTAACATAATTTTTCACATTATACAAAAAAATTGGGCTAACTTTAGGGTTTTGTTTTTTTTTTAATTCACAAGTGTCCCCCTCCCCCCCCCCCCCAAAAAAAATTGCGTTTGAAACAATTCCTGCGCAAATATTATGTGACATAAAAAAAATGCAACAACCGCCATTTTATTCCCTAGGGTCTCTGCTAAAAAATAGATATGTTTGGGGGTTCTAAGTAATTTTCTAGCAAAAAAAAAAAAACACAGATTTTTACATGTAGGAGAGGAATGTCAGAATTGGCGCAAAAATATACTGGTTTCCCTCGCCACCTCAACCCCCAGCAAACATATGACACCAGAAATCTCTAAAATAACAGTCTTGGTCTTGAACGACTGTGGTGTATAACCAAATACCAGCAAAATATTACCATATATAAATCTGCCATGCTAAAATACCAAAAGGAATCTTATATCAACTCATCCCCCCCACAGTTCCCCCCTTTGTATCATTTGCCTCTCTTTTTAGATTGTAAACTCTCAAGCAGGATTCTCTGAACCCATCTGTATTGGATTGTTACTTTTTGGGTTGGTTAACAATCAGCAAGCAATCACAATCATTTGTGAGCAGTAAAAGTTTCCTGCATTGTAACAAAGATCACACAGTTTCTTTGCTCTCTTTTCATAATCAAACAGAACAAAGCAAAACTTCTAGGTTTTTTAAAAAACTGCCTGTGCTGAATGAAAGTCGCTGAAATCTTATTTCTCATCAAAAGTGATCAAAGATCAATCAATGCATATTCAGTTCACAAGCATATATAGGAATATGACTTTCTTACTTCAACTTTGATGGCACATCTTCCAATGGCACGGACTGCCTTCCTGACAAAGTCAACATCTACTTCAGTAGCATACTCCTTCAGCTCAGCGAGTACCTGCCAGACAAGAAAAAAAAGCTCATATAAATTCATGGATTGGCTCTCATATTTATGGAAAGCTCTCTACTACTGATTGAGCAAGATAGAGGAAATGGATGTATACTATAAGAAATTTCTCTTTCTTTACAGAGTGCATATTAGCCACATCAGTATCACCTACGTATTTCCAGCAATGCAGCAGCACTTTCAGGCTGATGGGATTACATCATAGGCGGATCCCTGACATATTTTGTCACACCCATGTGACTTTATCATGTGAGTGTGACGAAAAATGTCAGGGTGGGACTTATGATGCCATCACGTCAACCCGGAAATGCGGCTGAATTGCTGGAAATAGGTGATGCTGAGGTTTAGCCTTAAAGTGTTTGTTAAGCCACTATGTTATGTTTATACCATCCCCTCTGTTAGATAACAACATGTGTCCCAGTGTCTGTGCTTTATAAAAAAATATGCAGATTTCTACCGAATTTCAAAGCATCTCCCAGCACTCAGGTGACTCCTCGCCTCTCTCCTCTCCCAGTCCGACAGCTCCAGTAGGCGGGGCCCGAGACCTCCCGCTGGCGCCAGCCGGGAGGAGAGAGGCGGATAGTTACGTGAGCGCCGGGATGTGCTCTGAAATCAGGATTAAATCGTCATTGTTCAATAAAGCAGACAATCGGACACATGTTATCTAATAGAGGGGATGGTATGAGCATAACATACTTTTATAGCAGCTGGGAGGGGAGCAGAGCATTAAGGTAAAAAACCTTGTGCCTTTAGAACCTCTTTAAGGGTAATAAGTGTTATATTGTCACTCATCACGTAAATGGGTATGTTTGTTGAGCTATAGGAGGTTGGTTGGTTGATCTATATTATTTAATTTACTATTGGAGCACTCACAATAGCCAAATAAGGGTAACAACTTTGAGACACAGAGGTGTTGGGCAGCATTTTTTATTTTTGTTAAGGTTAAGACACTTTAAGACAAATTTAGAATCCAAAGCTATGACACAGAGCTATGCCATAGAAAAAAAAATAACTGCCAACCTTTTGTTTCCCATCTCAGGTTTTTGTATTGGTAACATCTAAGACTGTGGTTGAAGTGCCTTTATCACACATAGGATAGGTTTTTTTTTTTTGTTTTTGTTTTTTCCCTTAAAAACAAAGCAGCTTGGCAAGAAAAAAATGTTACATCTGCTCAGCTCAAACAAAAGGTTTAAATTAAAGGTCTATTCCAAATAACAACCTAGATATGGAGCATCTGAAATCTATAATTTTGAAGCGGTCAGTGGCAAAAATTACATGACATTATATTCCTCGTCCCTGCATGATGTACTATACTGTCGTTTTCCCCACAGATGGAAAGAAGCTATTTAGAAAAAAAGAATGGAATGATGACCTGAAACTTTTGAGAACTCTACTTGATAACAAGGTTACACTAACCTGCGCAATGTTGGCCTGTGACGCCAGCCGTATCATTATGTCCAGTTTCTCCAATTTCACATAAATTGGATCATTGTATTTGACAAAGAACACCTTAATTTCTTGTTTCAGGATCTCTGGCCTAGATTACATAAGTGAAGGAAAGGTCAATAAATGGAAATATTACACATGCAAGTCACTAAGGCGTTAAAGTAACTCCTTGTTTTTGCCAGTAAACAAAGCGCTGCCGTAAAACAGATAAAGAGCTGTCCTCCCCTTGATGATCCTAAGGGGAACCATATACAGTAAAACCTTGGATTGCGAGCATAATTCGTTCCGGAAACATGCTTGTAATCCAAAGCACTCTTATATCAAAGCGAATTTCCCCATAAGAAATAATGGAAACTCAGATGATTCGTTCCACAACCATTCATTCATAAGTCCTTCAGTTTATAGTCCATATAAAAAGATTATAGCATTACGATAGGTTGTGTAACCATAAAATGTTCATCCACAAATAGCCGCTTCCACAAGGGGATTAGAAGCAAAATCCAGCAGGAGCTACAGAGTATCAAAGAGAAGAGAGGCGCCTCTAAGTGTAGCAATATGGTTCCATTTAATGAAGGTACAACATTTAGCAACTCACATGGTTGATTAATAAAACAGTCACATCTAAGTATGCAGGCATCCGGGGTAAAGCTGTCCACATAGACCATCCTCTGCAC
Organism: Pelophylax lessonae; assembly: GCF_965119305.1. Lineage (NCBI taxonomy): Eukaryota > Metazoa > Chordata > Amphibia > Anura > Ranidae > Pelophylax > Pelophylax lessonae. Next base: position 382,699,907 of record NC_138769.1, on the reverse strand, counting down.
CGCCGGCTGCCAGTCTGTAATCCTGACCAGGAAGACCACCCTGCAGTAAAGCGATCTGAAAGCGAGGGGTAGCATGGAAGGGATGACGTAGATGGCGGTGTGGAGGATGGTCTATGTGTACAGCTTTACCCCTGATGCCTGCATCCTTAGATGTGCCTGTTCCAATCATCAACCATGTGAGTTGCTAAATGTTGTACCTTCATTAAATTTAACCATATTGCTACTAGAGGCGCCTCTCTTCTCTTTTATACTCAGCTGTGACTTGAGGCTACTTGTATATCAAGACGTGGCTTGCATATCAAGTCAAAATTTATTTGAAAATTTTGCTTGTCTTGCAAAGCGCTCTTAAACCAAGTTACTCTCAAACCAAGGTTTTACTGTAATTACATAAATGCCACTAAAAAAGAAAGACGATCAAAAGTGTATGACAGTATGACAAATAATAGCAGGGGTTCACCCTACCAGCCCAAGAGGAATAGCTTGTTCTACTTTTGCAAACTATTAACTGTATAGAAAACTAAAACATTGGTTGAGCATTTTTAACTTTAACCCACTTTTGTGCTAAATAAATGCTTTGCCTGTCACCCATAACCTTTCCTTTCATTACTGTGGTTCTCTAATACAAAATATAAGGACTTGGTTAAAGTTATAAACCTTATTTACACTTATGCAGCCAAATAGGAATAACAGCTACTTTATAATTACTATGCATTCCACTGACAAAAAAAAAAAAGAAATACTTTTTACTTTAATGGCTTTTTTTTTTTTTTATTATAAAAAAATAAAACTCCAATAAAAACTCAAAAACTGATGTTTTCCCCATCTATGAAATGTTTATGAGGGGGCTGGGAAGTGACTCTTACCAATATTACCCCGTCTGTAGTGAGTAGGCAGATCTCTTTCAGTTGTAAATTGGATTTGCACACTGTCCGCCCTAACTAAATAGAAGTAACTACGCTAAGTATAAGTATAAGTATAAGTATAAGTTAGTATAGCGATCTCCCTGGCTAAGCTGTTGTGTTCTGACCGGGGGATGCCATTTGTCTAGTGGCTGAGACCGCTAATCGGGAATCAGTTGGCTGCTGATTTTCCAGCATGCACATACAACAGAAGCCAGCAGATGTCACCAGACATTCGGCCCGCGTGTACTAGGGCTTTAGCTAAGTACACACTGGTCGTTTTTTTTTTCCAATCAACCCAGCAGGGCTGAACAAAAAAAACCTGCTGTACTAACTATCCGATGTTAGTGAGTTAGATGTTAGAGCGATCTCCCCTGCTGTTCTACTGTGCTCTGACAGGGGGATGGCCATGCCAGCCCCCTGTCAGAACACTCCGGTCAGCACTTCATTGGCTGAGAGTCCTGAACAGGTGCCGATTAGCAGACCTTTTTTGGTCATGTCCCTCCGGCTTCTGTCAGACGGACTGCAGTACACACGGGCCAAATGTGGGCCGGTTTCTATTGAAATGATGCCCTGCCCAACATTCGGCCCATGTGTACTAGGTTTAACGTTATTTTGAGCAATATAAGAGTCCTATGTGTAATCCTGCGTCAAAGAAACAACCAGAAGGGTAAAACTTTTTAAAAATAATTTTTAGGGTATGCTGTGTGAATGGTAACCCATACTAAAACATATAGCGGGGTTCCTCAAATTTGGCTACAAAAGATAGAAATGCCCTTTAAGAATGGGAAACAAATGTGAACAATATGAGAGGGCTTCAGTTGTTGCTTTAAAGGAATAAGCGCTGTTTTTAAGGTGTTACTATTGAAGGCTGGGGTCCAACTTTTTATATGAACAAAACCTTTGTAACAAAGTCTAAAACCATGCAAAATTACACTACCAGTATTACCTTTTTTGGACAATCAGATTGATGTTTCTTAGAGCCACATACTGGACCTCTGGCTCCCCAGACAGTAGGGTCACCAAAGGAGGTGCCAGTTTCTTGAGCAGCATTGTGTAGTAATCAGAATCTTTAGGTAGCAGTTCCAGAAACTTCATCAGAACTTTAACAGCAGAAAGGACAACAGCGGAGTTGGCATGAGACAGGCGAGGAGTGACACGTTCACAAATACTGTTCAAATACAACAAGTTTATGTGGTTATAAAGAACAAATGTAAAACCTAAATACCAATTATAAGATACATGACTGCAAGTTTAAAAATGCAGTACAAATACTGCCCTTACCTTTGTGCCTCCCTCTCATCTTTTGGATTGTAATTTGATAGACAGTCAAGAATAAAGATCTGGCCCCATTCAGTGCATTCATTTAAGGCAGTCAGCAATTTATTAATGTTTTGGGGATTCAGATCAAGAAGGTTACTGTTGGGGTGAGACTCGCTAATTTCAGAGAGCGCAGCAACAGCATTGGCAACCACCTGCCAGGAGGAAAGAAGTAAATATGAAATATAGGAAGCAACAATATAACGTAAAGTACAAGAACAAACAAAAAAAATTGTTTGACATTATTTTAACAAAGTAAATTCGTTATAAGAAAGAAATAAAAAAAGTAATCAAACAAATCACACAAACTGAACAAGAAAAATAATGACCACATTGTTGGTCTTTCCTAATTCACTATCGCGCATTTCATAACAACTGGCAACCAGCAGGTTATCTAACACCATTTAATACAAAAGTCTCAACGCAACAGGAAAACCTAGGAGTCACAAAGCTTGCGAATTAGTCCTAGGTAAAGCACAAGCACAAGTCAAAATCATTTCTAGAAAGACATAAAATACTCAGAATAATATCAAGCAAAATGTTAGTAATATATTGAGCAAACATTAAAGAAAAAATATACAATATTCAAAAACAAGCTTGTGATTCAAGTTGGGGTAGTAGATATGGAAAAGGTAGCCCTCTATACTAGTTTGGGTAGTTAGTTTATGCTCTCAGCATTTTTGACTACAGTTACCTACTTTACCTATTTTTGTTTCTATTTTATATTGTCTGTATTTTCTACAGCAGAGGTTCTGCTATTTTTGTACATTTGCTTGCTTTTGGATTATATATTGAGAATTGAAAATTCCTTATATTCTTTCCTTTATTCACTGTTGTAAAAACCTTTAATAAAAACAACGGAAATGGAAAGAAACATACAATAGACAAATGCAAAATACATAGGAAATCACACTGATGTCTGTTTGATGGCTGAAGAGCAACAAAACTGTTTCTTAAAACAAGAAACCAGTTTCTAATAAGAACGACTTTCATACTGTAGAATCAGTCCGACCAAACCTGAGATTTTTCACCACTAGGATTCCTGTGAGATACAAGAAAAGGTCAGGGGGTGTGCAAATTTCTAGTGGCTACAGCAGCCGATCGCAATAATCGGAAACGAACCCGGCAGGCTGGTTGTATCCAAGTTGATCGATTGATCTCGGCCACTTCCTGCTAAACCGGCCTAGATTCGAACTATGTATGGCCGGCCTAACTCTAGCAACTACCAAAAACAAAAATATAATCTATGTGGACTAACGCATAAAAGGATTTAGCGGAATAAAAAGTTGAAAATACAAGCTAAAACAAATTATAATACAACAGGCACAATTACCATGCTTAGTCTACACAAGGAGTATAATGTTCCCAGGCTGGGGCTTTGTTCCTCAACTGTAAGTGCCTCTAACAACTTAACAGTAGTTTCACATTAAACTTCTAGGCATCCCAAAAATATATTTATAGAGACCCTGTCAACAACTTAAAACATTGCATCAGCCCATCTGAGTCCCATCTCAATCCAGCGATGTGCACAAGAGCCTCAGCTGTCCTGGGATGCTGTCTACTTATTGGCTAAGACAGCAGTAGGAGCCATTGGCCGTGGCTCCATGTGTCTTATGGACGCGTAGAGCAGGGCTCTGTAACGAGCATGCACCAGTGCCCCCATAGCAAGTGTTTTGTTAAAGGGGGGACTTGTTTAAAGTGGATGTAAACCCCATTCATTAAATTTGACCAGGGCACATCAATCTGTAGTGTTTACTTCAAAGCCTTCAAAAGCCCTAAGTCCCGTGGCTTTCTCCTGCTTGTTCTTCTGTTATCAGCATGATAACTTCTGACAAGTTCTCTGTCAACTAAAATAAAACAAGGCTGAATTTAGTGTCGGGTGGGTGCTATAAATAGATTAGCAGAAAGCTGGTCTTGTCACAGCACAGCTCTTCATGTTTCTGCCTACGTGGAGAGGGGGTGTGTGCCTTTCCTCCAATCAGCTGTCTCAAAGTGTATGGCAAGAATCCACACCCACAGGTGAGTCAGGAAGAGAAAATTCTTAACAGGATGTGCACTTTCTAAGCAGTATAGAAATCTGAAGACAGCACATATACAAGAAAAATGTATGTAGGGAGATTTGTTTAATCTCTGTGTATCATCTGAGGCTGTTCATTCACTGGGTATAGATGAGGGTTTTCATCCACTTTAAGTGGGAAGAGCAAGGAGTGCCGGCGGGGGTCCCAAGAAGAGAAAGATCTGGGCGGCTTTTTTACTCTTTAAATAGCACTTTAACTATTCCAGTAGGAGTCAATTTCCTAGTACAGCCCCATTCCTCCTTGCATGTCATAGCGCTCTCCTCATCTGAGAATATTTAAAGCACCTCACTCTCTCAATTAACATTGAATGTTTGTAATCCTAATGCTGCTAGCATTAGAAAATAGTTAGGAAAGTATATCATATTTACTTGTTCTAAACTTCCTGATTCCCAGGCCTAGGCATATGATGTCATACATCCCAGGAGTCTTCAGGATGGGTTTTCTTAGCTAAGCACACCCTCCAGCTCGCATGCCTGAGCTAAAGGCAGATGGATTCCAGGAAATAAATGCTACATTAATCATCTGTCCTTATTCAAGATGGGCACAGCCAGAAATGCTAGGGGGTGTTTTTCAAAGGGATATCCCAGCAAAATAAAATATGAAGAACATGGATGGATAGGGGAGTTTGTGTTGAATATTAAAAAATGAATTAAACAGCATTTTTGGTTTGTGGTGCTCGGATGCCGTATAGTTCTACTTTAATTACTGTCTGAGCTGCACCAGCTCCTCCATCCCTCACCTCTCTACATTTTATTTAGCTGCCCCGGGAAGAAGCAAAATGAGAATATTACATGTCGGCACCCAGCAGCAATCACAGGTATTTTGGACATCCACACACGGGAGGCTTTAAATGGTAAAAAAAAAAAAATATTCAACATGTCCATCCATACCAATCTTGTGGGAAGATTGTTCTAGAAATGAATGGTCTAGCGACAGGGTTTCAAATTACGTCAAATCGCACAGAAAAAAAAATCAAATGCCTACACTACTTGGCCAAATTTGAGCAAGACCGGCAGATAAAAGCAGTGCACATCCACATAAGTATGATATCCATGGCTACCATATGGAATGGTGTCTTTATTGTTTTTTTTACTTAATCTTGCAGTCAAACATTCCAGTTTAAAGAAAAATTATCAATATTTTTTACATTTTTGAGTTTCCCATGGGACAAGTACATTTAGTGGTCTGTCCCACCCCCCTAGGTGCCCCATAACGCTAGCTGCAATGTCCGACAGGGTGTCAACCCTGCCCAATCCCCGACACATGGCTGTGCTTTATGGCGTCTGTCATGACCCTCAGCACCTGCAAGAAGAATGCAGAGGGAGGTGAAACACATCAGAAAAAACCCAAAAGCGTAAAACAACCTGCAAAGTCAACACTACAAAATAAGAGATATAAAATAAATATAATGTATACCTACAGAGTTAAACAATAAATTATTTCATAAGAAAGGCTATAATGTACCATTGGTAGGCATCAATTAAATTCAGGATAAATGCAATCATTTCTCTGGCCAGCAGTAGGAGGAGAGAGGAATTCCAGGACCATTTGGATGGTCTTGGGCCACACACGTTTTTCTTTTATATGAGAGTGTATACTATATTCATTAAAGGTGTTGCGATATACTACTCATGGAGTTTATGTTCACTTTCTTACCAGTGCATACAGATACTGAAGAGGTCTCTTCATAGTACATCAGTGTGCAGTGTGTGTGTGTGTTTGTAATGTTATTTGGAAGTGTTTTTGCATTTTTCCTGAATATAATTTATGCCTACCAATGGTGCAATATATCAATTACCATGAAATAATTTATTTTTTTAACTCTTTAGGTATACATTATATTTATTTTAGATCTTTTATTTTGGAGTGCTTATTTTGGAGGTTGTTTTCTGTTGTCTAATGTCCACAGCTGGAACTTACTGCATTGAATGTAAGGCTGGTCATACATGTTCAATTTGCTTGTACAATTTCCATTAGATTTACATTTAAAACTATGTAGTGCAAGGGCCTGCCTAATTGGATTTACATTTACCAGTTCCAGACCGCTCACCGCATATTAAGTGCAACAGGGCAGCCCGGCTGGGCAAAATCACGTACATGATTTTGTGCATGCGATGTAGAGGGCAGGCGCGGAAACCGTCGGAGCGCTGCTCCCGCTGTGATTGGACACTGTGAGAGCCAATCAGCTGGTCTGGCGGCCGTGATGGCTGCCGATTGTTCAGTGGAATGACAGAACGACGATCTGCCTATGTAAACAAGGCAGATCTCTATTCTGGCAGGGAGTAAAAGAGAGGTCCTGTGTTTCAGCTAGGCTGAAACACAGATCTCTCTTTTCCTCTAGTGTATCCATTCCCCCCACAGTTAAAAAGCACTCTCTAGGAGCACACTTTACCCCTTAATCATCCCTGGTAATCCCTTCCCTGCCAGTGTCCTTCATACAGTAACAGCGCATTTTTTTTTTTTTTTTTAGCACCGATCACTGTCACTGGTCCCCAAAAAATATCACTTAGTATCAGATTTTTCTGCCGCAATCCTGCTAAAAACATTTAAAAAAAAAAAAAAAAAAGTTTATAAATGCATCCCATAGTTTGTAGAAGCAATAACTCTTGCACGAACCAATCAATATACACTTATTAGGATTTTTTTTTAACAAAAATATGTAGCAGAATAAATACTGGCCAAAAATTATGAAAAAATTAGATTCATTTAAAAAAAAATTATTGGGTATGTTTTACAGCAGAAAGTAAAAAATATATTTTTTATAACAAAAACGCAGTGGTGATAAAATATCACCCAGAGAAAGCTCCATTTGTGGAAAATAAAAGACAAATTTTATTTGGGTACAGTGTCGCAGGACCGTGCGATTGTCAGTTAAAGCAACGCAGTGCCATATCGCAAAAAATGGCCTGGTCAGGAAGGGGGTAAGTGCCGGTTCACATATATGCGATACGGGAACCTTACGAATCCACTGCGGGTTCCCGCATCGCATTCAACTTGGAGGCAGTTCACAATGCCATATGCGAATCACTGGGGGGAGCAAATACAAAGTGAACGACACCCCCACATCAGTTCACATATCACAGTGTGAACGAGCTGTCAGTTCGGACAGGAACACCCACGTGATCCATTTCTGGCGCGGACCCAAAAAAAGGGTCATGTGCCCAAATGTGATGCAAATTCAACCATACAATCTGTATGGCTGAATTTGCATCACACAGACATCGCATGTGATTTGCAGCGCACTGATGTCTGACATTGCACATATGTGAACCGGGTCTTAAACCTTCTGGAGTAGAAGTGGTCAAAGGAAAACTATACAAGAAAATTGAACCTGCATGGCCAGCCTAAGTTTCATGCTTATATCTCTAGATCTTGGATAATAATTGTATGATTGGAGCCTTAGGTTATTTATTTATTTTTTTTCAGGTAAAACAGGTTCGCCTCCCGTCCCTATGCATTTCTCTAGCTGGTGTTTGTCTGGGGCAAGTGCTGGGAGCCAGAGACAGTGCCACAAAGCAAAGCAGACGTTTTCTTTCTTCCTAGCTGCAGTGTCAATGCCCCAAAGGGGAATGAGGCAGTCCTATCTGACATTGAAGTTGGTGTTACAGGGCCCATAGGAAGATGATACAAAAACATTTTTTCCATGGAGAATTGAAAGTAAACATTTACTGATAATTATTTAATGCTGTTCACTATTTCAAGAAGTTCAAACCTTCAGGTGGGATCTATCTGCTTTATTTGCAACAATAAAAGACTTCCTACAGCTTTAACCTAAAACGGAAATATATTCACACCAGAGATGGCCAAACTGACAGTCATTCTCGACATGAATACAATCTCAAAAGGAGAAACACTTTAAATCTTGTTTCGTGCAATGCAACACTTTTAATTCAGTATAAGCTCCTACTTCTTGCTAGCAAGTCAAAGGAAGAAAAAGGCTTGCTATGCAATGGTTGCAATGGGTAAATAAAACACAACATAGCAATAGAAAGATTTTTTAGTAAGCTTTACATTTAAGCATCTTGCATTGACAGCTCGGTAACTCAAAGTCTGGCTACTGATATCTTAGAAAACAGAAGCACAGACAAGTGAATAAGAAGCTGTCTGAGAGCGATGATATGCTTATGGCTCCAGACTGCACAGTGTGACAAACAGAAAGACACATTAACCAAGCAGGGAAGCCACCGATTTTGAACAGTGTACGCTTATAAGCTGAATTACATGCATTTACAATATCTTAGGCCTTTCAATACATTTCTTTGAAATGCTTTGTGACTGACCTTTTTGTGCTGTCTGTGTTATAATTGGCAATTAATTTTTTCTTCTTAAGTTTCTGACTATTTCATTTCTCAAGCATAAATTTTGCTAAAAACAGTATGTGGCGACTATGTGGGGGAAGGGGTTTTAAAAGTGGTTGCAAAGGTTGAAAGTTTTTTTTTTTTACCTTACTGCATTTAAAAAAAACAAAAAAAAAACAAAACCATGTGCAGCTCTCCCCCCAGACCCCACCTTATACTTACCTGTGCCGATCTTGGTTTAGAGCTGTGCCGAGAGCAGAGGCTCTTTCAGCTCTCTCCCCCTCTCATAGGCTCAGACACAACACCAGGCAGTCAATCACAGACAGTAAAGAGGGAGAAGGCCGAGCTGCTCTCTCCGTGTCAATAGACACACAGAGCCAGCTAAGGAGTGACCCCCCACAAGTGCCCACAAGCAAACAGCTTGCTATGATAGGCACTTGACGGGAATGGGGAGGGGGCTGGAAGCCAGAAGCGACAGAGGAGGATCGGGGCTGCTCTGTGTATAACTAATGCACAGAGCAGGTAAGTAGATCATGTTTGTTTTAAAAAAAAAATGATATGCAAGCCTTAACAATCACTTTATCTATTGCCGGACTTCGGGAGATATCTGAATGCCATCTCCCTGGTTCGGATAGCCGATTGGAAATTTCATACAGAGGAAAAGCTCTGGGTACAGCTGGAGCAGAAGCTGGCAAATACATCATTATATACTCAACTTTGGATACCGCCGGAGACTAGAAATCTTGCTGACACTATTTCGCCTTTAACCAGTTCGGTTTTCCGCGTCTGGGATCGGCTTCATAGGCTCCATAAAATTCCATACAACTCACCGCTTATGCCGATTTTAGGCCATAGCCTTTTCCCGCCTGGTTATAAAGATCACTGTTTCTCCCAGTGGCTACCACAGGCCAATGCTACGCTGCTGCATCATATAACGGGGACGGAAGGAATACTTCCATTCTCTAAAATATGCCAGGCCTCACCAAAGACATTTATGGATTGTTGGAAATACCACCAACTCCAGCAATTTGTAAAAAAACTGCCTTACCCCTTACGCAACATACACTCCCTGAACCCGATTGAACAAATCCTAGCACGCCCTGAATCAGGTAAAGGTTTATTATCAAAGTTTTATAAGGCATTGGACGCACTAAGCCCCAACTCCACCCCACATTTTTTGAAACAGTGGCAACTAGATTTTAAATGTACTTTTTCGCCGACACAGGAGGAGGTTATTCTTCAATTGTCTCATAGTTCAGGAACATCGGCGCGGACAGCAGAAGCCAATTATAAGTTTCTCACTAGATGGCACTACTCCCCCGTTAAGCTACAGAGGATGACACCATCTCTCTCGGCTGCCTGTTGGAGAGGCTGTGGGCTTAGAGCTACGCACGCACATATATGGTGGTTCTGCCCAGCAATCCGACCCTTTTGGACTAGCGTACTATCTTTAATTGAAGAGATTCAGGGTTTACCTATTGCTAGGGATCCGTTGTCTGTCTTATTCCATGACACTAAACTTCCTCCGGCCCAGTATCAAAAGTCTATTACCCCTCACCTTTTAAATGCAGCCAAAGCATTAATCCCAAAATATTGGAAACAGTCTACAGTCCCCTCGATACCTCAATGGTTGCGGGCAGTCGACCGTACTTACTACCTGGAAGACATGACATTGGATCTTCGTGGTCAGGCATCTCTGGCACGTAAGATTTGGTCATGTTGGTTAACATTTACCCACACTAACATATACGCTTCATATATGGCTGAGGCCTCTCTAGGTTAGAACGTCAAGACTGGTGAAACACCAAGGGACCCCCTTCCTTTTTTTTTTTTTTTTTTTTTTTTTTTTTTTTTTTTTTTTCCCCTCCCCAGTTTTCTTTTTTCCATCTTTCTCCTCTCTTTTCTTTCTCTCCTCTCTTTAGTGGAGAGCCCCGCTTAAACAAATGGACTTAAATGCTTAACAATCCCAGAAATATTGATTTTTGTAGGTATATTAAACCGTATGTTTTCTGCATTGGTTCTAGTTATGATGAGCAGGGACTGCCTAACTGTATATAATCTGGGGAGACCCCCCTTTTTCTTTTCTTTTTTTTCATGCTTGTATAATCTGTATAAAACTCAATAAAAAACATATTAAAAAAAAAAAAAAAAAAAAAAAATCACTTTATCTATTCTCAATAACAATCACTTTAATTATTTATTCTTAGATGTGTGTTCCTAAACCCAAAAACAAAGCAAAAAATTGTATTGCAACTTTCCAATCCTTAGATGTAATGGATGCTTTTGTTTCTTATTTTCAAGCTAAGACCATTTTCAGTAAGTATAGAAAATACCCGTTATTAGTGAGCACAGCAAAACCACACATGAATCAGGGTAGAGAAAGCACTGCAGCAAAGAGCAGATGCAAGAAGGCCAGTTTGGTGGATGCCCAATCACCTCCAGAGTGTGCAGGTTGAGATCCTGCTGCATTGCAACTGACCATACCACTTTAGGAGCCAAGCATGGCAAGAGTCCATTCGTATTACATCAGGATACGGACATGCCATCTTGACTCTAAGAGTTGGTGAGTGGGGAGCACGACAGAGTGGATCTTGTACCTTAAGAGATATAATTGTACTGGCACTTTGATTTTCACAATGGACTTTATTACTAAGATTGTTTCAGAGTCACTTGGATAAAGCACTGGTCACTTTTTATGTATATATAACTGATGAATGGTTTATTCAGTTTTGTAGTTATTTATTTTTGGATTTTTTTATTTTGTTAACCACATTGCTATTTAGTCAGATGTAAGAGCAGCGCTTGGGTCTTTTTGTCATTTATATAGAATACCTGTTGATCTTGCCAACAATCCAGTGTCTTTGTAACATCCTTCGAGGTGAAAAGAAAGCAAAACATCCTGATCTTTATTGAGATACCATGTAAGTTCACCTTTAACAAAAAGCACACTAAGATATCCTGAATGGGTATAGCAGCATAGTATACTTCAACCTCTCCAAAGTGCTGTACCTGCACCGACAGTTAAAGATGCACACTCACCAGACGATAATGCTGTCTAAGTTATTATCTGGTAAGTGCGCATCTACACCTGTCGGTGAAGGCACAGCACTTCAGAAAAATGTTTTGGTGAAGGAGTCATTTATGTGGACTGTCACATTTTCCTTGCACGATTATTTTGACTTTTTTTCTTTTTGCTTTTTTGGTTTGACTTTTTTCTGTTCATATCAGTGTGTATGTATATTTATTTATATCAGAATATGGATTTTTTTTTTTTCCACTAGTGCTGCTCTGCTTGATTATATGAACACTATAACAAACTTTATATCTATAGATTTTTAACATGCAGCTAGGGATTATATACTTTTTTTTTTTTCACAATAAGCAATGGCTTTTTCACATGTTGTTATGCTTAAACAGAACACCTTCCAGCCATGGCTCACTTTTTATCAGACCTGACCAAATTGGGGCCCCCAGGGCCGCATCTGGCCCTTTGGTTGCCCCTGTCCAACCCTTGATCCCTCCACTGTCAACATGCCTCTCTGCACCTGTCAGCTTACTCACTGAAGAAGCTGACGGGCTCAGAGAGGCATGCTGATAGATGTCTGTGTGAAGAGCTACAAAAAATGGGAAGGAGAGACACTGAGCTTATTGGTACAGTGAGAAGGCTCAGTTCTGCTGGGAGACCTCGCCTAGGAGACATCCCAATTCTTTCCTGCAACTCTGCCACCTGCCCAACATCATACCTGCGTTACCGCGTTTCCCCGAAAGTAAGCCCTACCCCGAAAATAAGCCCTATCTCAATTATCAGGGCGGGCTGCAATATAAGCCCTACCCTGAAAATAAGCCTTAGTTTAGTGTAAGAAAAACCCTAGGATGCACTTTATTAGCGTTTTAAATAATGTCCAGTGTGTTTTTGTAATATAATACTGTGAAATACCTTCCTTACATGGCCGCTCTGCTCTCAGCTGATTCCCTGCTGTCTTTCTCCTCTCATACCATAGCTGTCAGAGGGGGATCTCAGCCCCTCCCCTCCGCAGTGTACACAGAAGCGCCGGGTGTTCGATTAGAATTGTGGGAAATACGTTCGGTACATCGGCGCTTCCGTAACCCCCAGCTGTCGGCCAGGGAAAAGAGGACAGAAGAGCGGCAGATCAGCTAAACCTATTCTAATCTAATCTACCACGGAACACCGGCTCTTCTGTGTACACACTGCAGTGGGGAGGGGCTGAGATCCCCCTCTGACAGCTACGGTATGAGAGGAGAAAGACAGGAGAGAGCAGGAGATTAGCTTAACACAGAGCAGCGATGTACCGTAATGAAGGTATTTCACACAATTGTATTACAAAAACACTCACTGGACAGTATATAAAACACTAATAAAGTGCATCCTAGGATTTTATATACACTAAACTAGGTTTACACAGGATTTCTGGCAGGCAGCAGGGAGGGAAGAGAGGGACAGAACATTATAAGACCTACCCCGAAAATAAGCCCTACCGTGTCTTTTGGTGCCAAAATGAATATAAGACCCGGGCTTATTTTCGGGGAAAAACTGTAGCACCTGCACATCCTAGGAGCCATGCACCTGTTCTTCACTCCAGGTCTGGCTCTGCAAAAATCCCCACAATCTCTCCTGTTAGTCACAGTGCTTGTTTGCAACATTCAACCCAGATGAAAAGCAGCGACCAGCAGCACAGAAGGATGTGGAGGGTAGCACTGGAGAAAGGAGCAGCTGAGTAGTGCTTTAAAACATCTCTTATTCCCAAATAAGTTGGAGAAAGAAGTTACGCAATTACAAAAAAACAAAAGTGGAGTTGGGCCTAGGCTTAGAGCCCAAGCTAGTTTTGTAAAGACCAATCCTCTCAGCCAACTTTTTTTTTTCTTTTGAAATCAATGTAAATTGTCCCTTAAATCTTGCTTTGTCGTCTATGGCCCAGTGACACAGTTCCTCTTCTTCCTCTGGTGGCGGGAATTCCAGAATGCTACAGGGAATGGCACCACATAATGATGTCAGCGCTGTTACCTGCAGCATTACCTTGTAAGCCAAGGGTTGAGGGATGATGTATCCCTAGGGGACAGTCCTTGACACCCGGTGTTCACTGGAAATGAGTTAAGGATGCCAGGCATAATTTAACCCAGAAGAGGACCAGCACTGAATTATTGCAATTAGAGCAGTTTTTTCTTTTCCCCCAAACCTTGTAGGGCTATTGATTTTTTTTTTTTTTTTTAAACCATCAACTCAAGTTAGGCTTTACCTTTACATAAGAGAGGGTTATTATTAGGGTGAAAGTTAGTTTGTGTGTTCAGGGGGAAGGACATTGTTCTCTGTAGCCAACCCTTGCAAATAAAGACAATAAAGACCCTTAAGATACATTTAAAAGTCTACAGATCCTGAGAAAGGCAACTCCTCCGTATAACCAACACTACCCTTTCCTCTCTGTCAGATACCCATAATAACTGCCACTTTTGATTTGCAAGAGCTTAAAATACAGAACATAAGCTGTGATATGACTGATCCCTATAGGTAAAATTGATAATCACAAGAGATTTTAACATATGCTGGAAACACTTTGATTAACCATTCACAGGTTGCAATACAAAACAAACACTGCAAACATGCAGCTGTAGCAAGCAACGTTCCAATCTGAAACATCGCTTTTTAATATACTGCCTGCACTATAAAGCAAAGTGCGAAGTATCTGGGTTTTGCTGAAAGCTGCTGTGGATACACTTCAGGCATGGATAAAGCAATGGAAACAGGCAATTGAGGATGAATAAGTGCAGAGAACTCAGGCTGCTTTGTTCCTGTCACAGGGTAATTGGGAAATTAACTGAGTGTGTAATGCAGCTAATGAGGTGTAATATGCTTCTGATTAATAGGAATCTTCCACTTACCAACCTATTAAAACATTATCAACAGAAAGACTGGTAAGGGCACACCCACTGGGATGGCAACATAAAAATAATATACATATGATAAAAAGATTAACCAAACAATTACTGCCAAGTTATAAAGAGGGCTAAGGTCATAACAGGTGACCACTACCAGATAAGGTGATAGCCTAATGTCTGGGGACCTAATACACTGCATTGCCAGACGAGGCTCACTGGAGAGACAAGTAATCTTCTCAGTTAGAAAATGTTTTTTATATAATTCCTAGGAACAGAAACCATCTATTGTGTATGATAAAAACATGTCTTCTTTAAAACAGGTCCTTCTTTTGCCACCAAAGCAGCCCTGACTTATCGAGGCATGGACACCACTAGACCTCTGAAGGTATGCTGTGGTATCTGGCACCAAGCTGACGGTAGCAGATCCTTTAAATCCTGTAAGTTGCGAGGTGGGGCCTCCATGAATTGGGCCTGTACATCCCACAGATGCTCATTTGGATAAAGACCTGGGCAAATTAGAGGCCAAGTCAACACCTCAAACTCGTTATTGTGTTCCTCAAACCATCGTGTAACCATGTTTGAAGTGTGGCTACCAACTTCCAGATGCCATTGTAACAAGACAATCAATGTTATTTACTTAACCTGCTGTTTTGTTCTTACAGCCATATTATTATTGCGGTTTAGCTGTAATTGTTACTTACGCCGTGTGTAACAAAAAATAGTAAAAAAAAAAAAAAAAAAAAGCTGGCCATACACCAGTAGAATTTTGTGCAAAATGTTTTAATCAGAACTTATGTTCAATTTTCAGCTGAAGTAACAGAAAAATTTGATGGAAATTTTTTCTCATCTTATCTGAATGAATGAAATTGTAACCATGAATGTGATTTCCGTTTAGGAAAAATCATACGTATAACGTGCATGTTCAAAACATACATACATGCACAAAAGAAACTTGTTTGAGACATCCGGGATTCCATTTAAGTAGCAGGCCTGGATGAAATTTTTAAGGACTTTCAAACAAAATTTGACTCAATGTTTCCAAGATCAATTGAAATTCAGAAAAATTGTTTGTTAGAACAAAAGGGGAACAAAATTCTACTGGCGGATGGCCAAGTTTTAGGTTACTTGCTCTGCAGGCTTAAACCTGTCACCCAATGCAACAATCAGTATCTGAGGATGCTCTGGCTGGCTGGCAAAATTTTGCCAGTATATCCACTTATTAAGGACCGCCCCACGCACATTTACTGTGGCAAGGCGGCCCTTAAGCACGAAATCACGTACCTGTACATGATTTTGTAGAAAGGCTCTAGGGGGCACATGCGTGGCGCTGGACACAGTGGAAGCCAATCGGCGAGTCTAGCGGCCACGATGGCAGCTGGCCACCGACGATCATTCAGGAGAATGGCAGACAGGCAGACCGCTATTCTGCCAGATAGGAAGAGATTTTGTGTTCCTACTAATCAGGAACACAGATCTCCCTCTTTCTGCAGTCAGTCCATCCCCCACACAGTTAGAAAGCACTCCCTGGGAGAACACTTAAGCCTTTGATCGCCCCCGATGTTAACCCCTCCCCTGGAAGTGTCATTTATACACTAACCGTGCATATTTTTAGCATCTTTTAGGGTCTATAGCCAACGTTGATGTGTTGATTTTGGTATCTACCTTGTTATAGTCATTTTTTTTTTATAGCATTTGTTACACAAACAGAACAAATCAACTGTTCTATAGGCCATGTTAAACCTGTCCCTAAACATCTAAAATCTGCACCAAATTCTCTTATAGCTGTCTGGATCCTGCTATAGTCACAAGCAGTTGCCATGATCTAGGCAGATTTAAAGTGGAATTCCAGGATATACCTAAGAAATCTTAAAAATACTTCCTGCCCCCTCCTAACACTTAAAATGACTAACCAATGTAAAAAAGATGTATATACTTACAATATTTTCAGGCGGTTCTGGTCTGGTCACGTGATCTCCTGTGTCAGCAGTGGCTGCAGGTGACATCACCTATAGGCTTCAATGGCCCATTCATGGTCAGTGCTCCCTCATCTCCTCTGCAGCCGCACTGGCTGACACAGGGGATCCAATCACGTGACCGTACCGGAGCAGCTTTAAAATAGGTAAGTACATAAACATAGTCATGGTCAAAAATATTGACACCCCTGCATTTCTGTCAGTTATAACACCACATCGCCCAGAAAATGTTTAGGCATTCTCATGTTTAATTCTTTTATTTGTATTGGTACGACACAAAAAGGTGGTGAAACAAAAAGCCAAATCTGGCCCATTCCACGCAAAACTCCAAAATTGGACTGGACAAAATTATTGGCACCTTCTCAAAATTTTAAGAAATAATTGCATTTAAAGTTTGCGATGCTCCTGTAATTTGTAATTAAACTCACCTGTATCAATTAACAGGTGCTGAAATCACACCGACAACCAGTCAAAATGGTGAGAAATTGACTGGTCCTTTCTGTTGTGTGTCTCTGGGTGCCACACGGAGCATGAAGAAGAGAAAGAACAGCAAAGAATTGTCTGAGGATTTGAGAACAAAAATTGTGGAAAAGCTTGGACAGTCTCAAGGTTACTTTATCTCCACAAATCTTAATGTTCCTGTGTCCACTGTGTGCAACATTGGTAAGAAGTATACAGCCCATGGCACTGTAGCCAATTCTCCTTGGACGTGGACGAAAGAGAAACATTTATCAAAAATTGCAACAAAGTATTTTTCGAGCAGTGAATAAAGAACCTCGATCAACTTACAGACAAATTTAAGTTGACCTCAGGGCACAGGGTACAATTGTATCAGCTAGCACTATACGTCGCCATCAAATGAAAAGTAACGCTATGGTAGGAGACACGCGAGGACCCCCCTGCTGTCACAGAAACATAAAAAAGCCTGATTGGAGTTTGTCAAAACGTACTTGAGGAAGCCCAAATCCTTTTAGGAGAATGTGCTGTGGACAGACGAAACAAAAATTACAGCTTTTTGGTAAAGTCCATCATTCTAATTTTTTCAGAAAAAGAAATGAGCTCTTTAAAGAAGAAAAGAATGCAGTCTCTACAGTCAAAGATTGAGGTTTTTTTTGAGGTTTTAGGGTTGCTCAGCTTCTTCAGGCACTGTATGTCTTTGCCGCGTGCATGGCATTATGAAATGCGAAGACTAACAAAGAATTCTGGGGTGCAATGTAGGGCCCAGTGTCAGAAAGCTGGGTCTCCATTAGAGGTTATAGGTCTTACAGCAGGACAATGACCCAAAGCACATGTCAAAAAGCACCCAGATATGGTATAAGACAAAGCACTGGAGAGTACTGAACCTGCCAGCAAGGAGTCCAGATCTAAATCCCATAGAGCACCTCTGGAGAGATCTTAAAACAGCAGTTGGGAAAAGGACCCTTCCAATCTGAGAGACCTGAAGCAGTTGGCGAAAGAAGAGAGGTCCAAAATTCCAGTAGAGAGGTGTAAGAAACTCTTTGATGGTTACAGGAAGAGATTTCAGTTATTTTTTACAAGGGGTGTGCTACCAAATATAAAATTTAGGGTGCCAATAACTTTGTCAAGTCCATTTTTAGAGTTTTGCCTGGAATGTGTCAGATTTGTCTTTTTTTCCCACATTTTTGGTGTCATACCAATGCAAGCAAAATAAATAAACTAAGACAAGTTGGTTAACATAGGTGATAGAAGGGGGAGGGCAAAGATTTTAAGGCTACTTACAGCTGTGCTTAAAAGCGGATCGATGCACTGAATCGGCCCTAAGGGTTTACAAGCACCTTAACTTTTAAAGGCAATGTAAAGATTTACTTATATCTTCACCTAAATTTATATCTGGGTCTCCTTTTTTTGACCTGCAATTTTCAACAAACATAACTTCTATTTGTGCAGATTTTTAAACGTATTCTCAGTTTGAATTGTCCCGATGACAGGTTAACTTTAGGAAAAAACACATAGATGCAATACAACACCATGGTAATGTGTGTGGCAAACCTGCTAGTGAGGAGGGTAGACACTTGGTTGGACAGTCCTTTTAAATATTTAACAAGGAGAAGAAGTGCCATATGTGAAACACTGATTTTATGCTTGTGAGAGCTAACAGTGTGCATCAAATAAATGTATTCACTAATCAGTTTTCTGTCCCATTATGTGGTTTTACCAAGTTACCAAGTTTCACAAAAGCACTGTGATACTGTTAGATTGTCAGAACATTTCAGCTTACAGTATTTAATGGAGAAGTCCAGCCTAACACTAAAATTGCTACATCTATAGACCTCCGCAAACTAACACTGACCTATCTAGCCCTGTAAGAAGAAATCAGTATACATACCTTTTTTGAATCCGCTCCGGTCCGGTCTCCAGCTGCGGAAGCTCTGCAGAGGACAAAGCCAACAGCGGCTGTGAAATGAATGGGAAGTGACGTCAACCAAAGAGTTACTATGGGGCTTCCGTTGTCGGCTGCCTCCTCTGCACCCGTCCCTACAGCGAAGCCGTGGCCGACAGCTCAGCGTGGGATGGGGTCGGGACGGTTCAACTTCAGAAAAGGTATGTATACTGATTTCTTCTTTACAGGGTTAGATAGGTTAGTGTTAGACCATAGATGTTTATTAGGTGTACAGATTTTAGTGTTAGACCATAGATGCTTATTAGGTGTACAGATTTTAGTGTTAGACCATAGATGTTTATTAGGTGTACAGATTTTAGTGTTAGGCTGGACTCCTCCTTTAAAGCTCATATTAAACACAAATTAATTTATGTAGTTCACAAAATGTATTTAAAGGCAAGAAATATAAGTACCTTTATTTGATTCACATCAGTTTACTGTCATTTCTGTAAATTATGTAATTCCTGTATAAAAGCAGGAAAGAAGAAGTGAGGGACGGCACTAGGAGCCAATCAGGTTCCACTGCTTTACACTGTGCTGTCAAAAACTGCTTACATGCTTACAGGAAAGGAAACCAAGGGGTAGACTCATCCCTCTGCTGCTGTCCCTTCAGCTGGCTGAGAAAACTGTTCAAATTTTGGCCAGTTCCTGTTGAAATTTGCAAAATCAAAAGACCTGGGCAGAAAACTGGGGTCTGAACAGTGGCTGCATCTATTAGGGGATTCATCCATCTGTGCTGTATAAGGGACCTGTTCAGACTTTTCTTGGGTCAGCCCATAGGCTGAATAGAAAAAAAAAAAATCTAATAGTGTATGGCCAGCCTAAATGGGCTAACTGTGTGTCATGGACCAAGCTATACAGATGAATTGGAGTGGTGGTCCACAACTTTTAATAAGCAACTAAACTGATCATTCTTGTCTCTTTCCTTCTCTGACTCAATCAGGTGTGTGCTGTGTAGACCGGGAAAGTAGGAAATTAAATATCAAGGGCTAATCAACCATTTCAAAGCACAGTGGTAAGCTTGCTTTTCTGAAAAATGAAAGGCAAGCCTTAAGCAGGCTGGCTGCCAAGTGGTAAATATGAAATGTTCAATTATATTATACTGAACATAGTAGATAAAAACATTGATTATCTTTAAATAAAAGGCCCCAAACTACTCATTTTCCTGTGCCGATTACCTTCCAATGATAACATCAATTTAAAACATAAAAGTGATTTCTGCAGAGTCTCAGCTGGCTTTAAAAAATGTGCTATTTCTCTTTGTGAAAGATGCACATAAAGCTCACTTACAGAACAAAAAGCAATATCAATCAGTAAAAATATCCACAAACTAGGCAATGATCCTCTGTCTGCAGCAAGGTATAACATCTCTCTAAAGCAGGGGTGTCAAACTCAATTTCATTGTGGACCGCATCAGCATTATGGTTGTGAAGTGCGCAGCGTAGAGGGTGCAGAGTTCAGGAGTTCGCAGCGTACAGGGTGCAGAGTTCAGGAGTGCGCAGCGTACAGAGTTCAGGAGTGCGCAGCGTACAGGGTGCAGAGTTCAGGAGTGCGCAGCGTACAGAGTTCAGGAGTGCGCAGCGTACAGGGTGCAGAGTTCAGGAGTGCGCAGCGTACAGGGTGCAGAGTTCAGGAGTGCGCAGCGTACAGGGTGCAGAGTTCAGGAGTGCGCAGCGTACAGGGAGCAGAGTTCAGGAGTGCGCAGCGTACAGGGAGCAGAGTTCAGGAGTGCGCAGCGTACAGGGAGCAGAGTTCAGGAGTGCGCAGCGTACAGGGAGCAGAGTTCAGGAGTGCGCAGCGTACAGGGAGCAGAGTTCAGGAGTACAGGGAGCAGAGTTCAGGAGTGCGCAGCGTACAGGGAGCAGAGTTCAGGAGTGCGCAGCGTACAGGGTGCAGAGTTCAGGAGTGCGCAGCGTACAGGGTGCAGAGTTCAGGAGTGCGCAGCGTACAGGGAGCAGAGTTCAGGAGTGCGCAGCGTACAGGGAGCAGAGTTCAGGAGTGCGCAGCGTACAGGGAGCAGAGTTCAGGAGTGCGCAGCGTACAGAGTTCAGGAGTGCGCAGCGTACAGGGTGCAGAGTTCAGGAGTGCGCAGCGTACAGGGTGCAGAGTTCAGGAGTGCGCAGCGTACAGGGTGCAGAGTTCAGGAGTGCGCAGCGTACAGGGAGCAGAGTTCAGGAGTGCGCAGCGTACAGGGAGCAGAGTTCAGGAGTGCGCAGCGTACAGGGAGCAGAGTTCAGGAGTGCGCAGCGTACAGGGAGCAGAGTTCAGGAGTGCGCAGCGTACAGGGAGCAGAGTTCAGGAGTGCGCAGCGTACAGGGAGCAGAGTTCAGGAGTGCGCAGCGTACAGGGTGCAGAGTTCAGGAGTATGCTACAAACAGGCTGTCCACCCTCCTCCTCAGCTCCAATTTCTGCACCACTCTCTCCCATCCCCCAACTCTGCACACATCTTCCTTCACATTATACCTTCACATCATCCCTTCATCTCCCTTATCTCTGCCCCCGAAACACCCTACTCAAAAGCTTCCTTGCATCTCACCTAACTTGCTCGCCTCTAGTACCGTACCTCCCAGCATTGCAGGTGGCTCCGCCTTTCTCTCTCACTTGAAGCTATCAGTCATAACCCAAGCTATACAGATGAATTGGAGTGGTGGTCCACAACTTTTAATAAGCAACTAAACTGATCATTCTTGTCTCTTTCCTTCTCTGACTCAATCAGGTGTGTGCTGTGTAGACCGGGAAAGTAGGAAATTAAATATCAAGGGCTAATCAACCATTTCAAAGCACAGTGGTAAGCTTGCTTTTCTGAAAAATGAAAGGCAAGCCTTAAGCAGGCTGGCTGCCAAGTGGTAAATATGAAATGTTCAATTATATTATACTGAACATAGTAGATAAAAACATTGATTATCTTTAAATAAAAGGCCCCAAACTACTCATTTTCCTGTGCCGATTACCTTCCAATGATAACATCAATTTAAAACATAAAAGTGATTTCTGCAGAGTCTCAGCTGGCTTTAAAAAATGTGCTATTTCTCTTTGTGAAAGATTCACATAAAGCTCACTTACAGAACAAAAAGCAATATCAATCAGTAAAAATATCCACAAACTAGGCAATGATCCTCTGTCTGCAGCAAGGTATAACATCTCTCTAAAGCAGGGGTGTCAAACTCAATTTCATTGCGGACCGCATCAGCATTATGGTTGTGAAGTGCGCAGCGTAGAGGGTGCAGAGTTCAGGAGTTCGCAGCGTACAGGGTGCAGAGTTCAGGAGTGCGCAGCGTACAGAGTTCAGGAGTGCGCAGCGTACAGGGTGCAGAGTTCAGGAGTGCGCAGCGTACAGAGTTCAGGAGTGCGCAGCGTACAGGGTGCAGAGTTCAGGAGTGCGCAGCGTACAGGGTGCAGAGTTCAGGAGTGCGCAGCGTACAGGGTGCAGAGTTCAGGAGTGCGCAGCGTACAGGGAGCAGAGTTCAGGAGTGCGCAGCGTACAGGGAGCAGAGTTCAGGAGTGCGCAGCGTACAGGGAGCAGAGTTCAGGAGTGCGCAGCGTACAGGGAGCAGAGTTCAGGAGTGCGCAGCGTACAGGGAGCAGAGTTCAGGAGTGCGCAGCGTACAGGGAGCAGAGTTCAGGAGTGCGCAGCGTACAGGGAGCAGAGTTCAGGAGTACAGGGAGCAGAGTTCAGGAGTGCGCAGCGTACAGGGAGCAGAGTTCAGGAGTGCGCAGCGTACAGGGTGCAGAGTTCAGGAGTGCGCAGCGTACAGGGTGCAGAGTTCAGGAGTGCGCAGCGTACAGGGAGCAGAGTTCAGGAGTGCGCAGCGTACAGGGAGCAGAGTTCAGGAGTGCGCAGCGTACAGAGTTCAGGAGTGCGCAGCGTACAGGGTGCAGAGTTCAGGAGTGCGCAGCGTACAGGGTGCAGAGTTCAGGAGTGCGCAGCGTACAGGGAGCAGAGTTCAGGAGTGCGCAGCGTACAGGGAGCAGAGTTCAGGAGTGCGCAGCGTACAGGGAGCAGAGTTCAGGAGTGCGCAGCGTACAGGGAGCAGAGTTCAGGAGTGCGCAGCGTACAGGGAGCAGAGTTCAGGAGTGCGCAGCGTACAGGGTGCAGAGTTCAGGAGTGCGCAGCGTACAGGGTGCAGAGTTCAGGAGTATGCTACAAACAGGCTGTCCACCCTCCTCCTCAGCTCCAATTTCTGCACCACTCTCTCCCATCCCCCAAGGGAGCAGAGTGCGCAGCGTACAGGGTGCAGAGTTCAGGAGTGCGCAGCGTACAGGGTGCAGAGTTCAGGAGTGCGCAGCGTACAGGGAGCAGAGTTCAGGAGTGCGCAGCGTACAGGGAGCAGAGTTCAGGAGTGCGCAGCGTACAGAGTTCAGGAGTGCGCAGCGTACAGGGTGCAGAGTTCAGGAGTGCGCAGCGTACAGGGTGCAGAGTTCAGGAGTGCGCAGCGTACAGGGAGCAGAGTTCAGGAGTGCGCAGCGTACAGGGAGCAGAGTTCAGGAGTGCGCAGCGTACAGGGAGCAGAGTTCAGGAGTGCGCAGCGTACAGGGAGCAGAGTTCAGGAGTGCGCAGCGTACAGGGAGCAGAGTTCAGGAGTGCGCAGCGTACAGGGTGCAGAGTTCAGGAGTATGCTACAAACAGGCTGTCCACCCTCCTCCTCAGCTCCAATTTCTGCACCACTCTCTCCCATCCCCCAACTCTGCACACATCTTCCTTCACATTATACCTTCACATCATCCCTTCATCTCCCTTATCTCTGCCCCCGAAACACCCTACTCAAAAGCTTCCTTGCATCTCACCTAACTTGCTCGCCTCTAGTACCGTACCTCCCAGCATTGCAGGTGGCTCCGCCTTTCTCTCTCACTTGAAGCTATCAGTCATAACCCCTGTATTTTTTTTGCAGCCAGTCGCTGGCTTTCTCACACTCGCCGCTGTTTCTCATGCTTACTGTTTCCACCGGCTTGCTCGAAAAAGATCTGATGGTGCGGCCAGCTGGTCACAGAAGAGATAAAAGACGATATTGTCTTTGATCACCGCTATAGGCTTGGAGGGCGGGAGTGACGCTATGATGTCACTTCCTGTCCAGGGTGGAAGTAAACAATTTTTCATCTTTTTCTTTTAAAGGTAAAGGAGAGATCTGGGGTCTTTTTGACCCCAGATCTCTCCATAAGGAGGACCTACTGTCATTGTTTCTATTACAAGGGATGTTTACATTTCTTGTAATAGAATAAAGAGTGATCAAAAAAATAATAATAATAATAATAACTAAAGGGACAGTGTAAAAATAAAGTATAAAATAAGAAAAAAAAAAAAAAAACTTAAGTGTCCCCATTCCATTTGTGCATCAAGCACTTGTGTAAATGGTGTTCGCACCACACAAGTAGGTATCGCCACGAACTTTTGAGGGAGAGTAATCTAGCGCTAGGCGTTAAAGCGTCGCATATTGAGATTTTTTAAGTACTGTAGTTGCCATTCCACGAGCGTGCGTAATTTTAAAGCGTGACATGTTGAGTATCTATTTACTTGGCGTAACATCATCTTTCAGGTTATACAATAAAAAATACATTTAAAAAAATTGGTATATAATATATATATATATATATATTTTTTTATTAAGATGTATTCCCCCCCCCCCAAAAAAAAATTCCTTTGAAAAACCGCTGCGCAAATACCGTGTGAAATAAAAAAATGGCAACGATTGCCATTTTATTGGCCTAGGGACTCTGCTAATATATTATATATATATAAAAATGTTTGGGGGTTATAAGTCATTTTCTAGCAAAAAATACTGATTTCAACTTGTAAACAAAAAGTGCAAGAAAAGGCTTGGTCTTCAAGTGGATTGTTTCATAGCTAGTAAACTGTCAAATGCTGCCATCATGTGGTTTACTAATTTATTGCAGCATCTTTTTATTAGCATTTTCCTCTCTGATGCCCCATACACACGTGCAGATTATCTGCAGACTTTTGTCTGCAGACTTACCAAAACCATATAATATGAGGTCAAACCTAAACACTTTCAATTTGTATGCAATCCGGCAGGCCCTTGCACTACATAGAAAAGGTAAATCTGCAGACAAAAGTCTGCAGATAATCTGCACGTGTGTATGGGGCATTAGACTACGTTCACATGTTGGCGTAGCGGATCACGGGCAGAATCACCGCGATTCTGCCCGCAATCCGGAATTAATTGCAAATCGCGGGACGCCTGTGCGTTGTCGTTGATTTGCAATGGCACCCCAAACGCTGTGCGATGTTGCCGCGATTTCTGCCTGCCGAATGAATATCTATGATAAGTATAAGTATCTTATTAAGCCCATTTTCTTCACCTCTCAGTGATAATATTATGCTGAGAACTGATCCTATGTCAAAAGTAGTGGGGGACTCATTGGTCTGTGACACAATTCAACACCGCATTTGGTATGAGATTTATATACATACACAAAACACATACATGCATACAGACACAGTACTGTTCAAAAGTTTTAGGCAGGTTATGAAATGCTGTAGAGTAAGAATGGTTTCAGAAATAGTTTACTTCTTCTTTAAGCCCTGGTTAACACTGAATGTGACTTTGAATGATTTCAAAGCTGAAAGTGCGATTTTGGGTGCGACTTTCCTGATATCTGTGCATGCACAGGTGTCTATGAAAGCCGCACCTCAAATCGCAAAAAAAAAGTGCAGGAACCTTTTTATCAAATCAGTGCGGCACCGCAAAGTCGTAGTCACACTGATTTGAATGGTTCCATTGCCGACATTAGGGTGCGACCTCTCATATCGCATGACAAGTTGCACTAATGTGAACAGGGGCTTAAACAAATAAAAGTTCCACAATAAATTCACTGACTGAAAAACAAGACTCTTTGCAGGCTCGAAAGATTTCAAACGTCTATAAGGCACTTAAAAGCCAGTGACCATATACAGTATCTCACAAAAGTGAGTACACCCCTCACATTTTTGTAAATATTTTATTTTTCTTTTCATTTGACAACACTGAAGAAATGACATTTTGCTACAATGTAAAGTAGTGTACAGCTTGTATAACAGTGTAAATTTTCTGTCCCCTCAAAATAACTCAACACACAGCCATTAATGTCTAAACCACTGGCAACAAAAGTGAGTACACCCCTAAGTGGAGATGTCCAAATTGGGCCCAAAGCGTTGATATTTTGTGTGGCCGCCATTATTTTCCAGCACTGCCTTAATCTTCTTGGGCATGGAGTTCCCCAGAGCTTCACAGGTTGCCACTGGAGTCCTCTTCCACTCCACCATGACTGGAGTCCTCTTCCACTCCAACATCCACCATCACAGAGCTGGTGGATGTTACAGACCTTGCGCTCCTCCACCTTCTGTTTGAGGATGTCCCACAGATGCTCAATAGGGTTTAGGTCTGGAGACATGCTTGACCAGTCCATCACCTTTACCCTCAGCTTCTTCAGCAAGGCATTGGTCGTCTTGGAGGTGTGTTTGGGGGTCGTTATGTTTGAATATTGCACTGCGGCCCAGTCTCTGAAGGGAGGGGATCATGCTCTGCTTCAGTATGTAACAGTACATGTTGGCATTCATGGTTCCCTCAATGAACTGTAGCTCCCCAGTGGTTGCAGCACTCATGCAGCCCCAGACTATGACACTCCCACCATCATGCTTGACTATAGGCAAGAACCACTTGTCTTTGTACTCCTCACCTGGTTGCCGGGGACGACAGCCATGCAGACCAATTTGATGCAGTGTGCGGCGTATGGTCTGAGCACGGATAGGCTGACCTCCCACTCCTTCAACCTCTGCAGCAATGCTGGCTGCACTCATACGTTTATTTCCAAAAGACAACCTCTGCATATGATGCACTCAACTTCTTTGGTCGACATTAATGAGGCCTGTTCTGAATGGAACCTGTCCTGTTAAACAGCTCTATGGTCTTGGCCACTGCTGCAGCTCAGTTTCAGGGTCTTGGCAATCTTCTTATAGCCTAGGCCATCTTTTTGTAGAGCAACTATTCTTTTTTTTTTTTCAGATCCTCAGAGTTCTTTGCCATGAGGTGCCATGTTGAAATTCCAGTGACCAGTATGCGAGAGTGAGAGCGATAACACCAAATTTAACACACCTGCTCCCCATTCACACTTGAGATCTTGTAACACTAACGAGTCACATGACACTGGGGAGGGAAAATGGCTAATTGGGTCCAATGTGGACATTTTCACTTAGGGGTGTACTCACTTTTGTTGCCAGCGGTTTAGACATTAATGGCTGTGTGCTGAATTATTTTGAGGGGACAGCAAATTTACACTGTTAGAGCCGGTTCACACTACCGCGACCTCTAAGTCGCCTCAAAAGGGGCGACTTGTTAGTGCGACTTTCAGCACGACTTCAGGGCGACTTCTATGATAGATGACTTTGTAAGACTTTGTATTTGGCCAATCAGAATATGATGCTTCTGGGTAATGCTCAATCACACAAAAAAAAGTTCTTAAAAATTGCCGTTTTTGATAGAGAGCCAATTATTGAAAAAAAAAATGAGATTTCTTTGGATTTAGTGTCTGGGGGGTCTAAAAAATGTACATGTGAAGTTTCAGCTCTGTAGCATGTCCAGAACCAGAAAAAAAAAGATAATTTTTCTTAGAATTTTTAGTAGCACAGGGATAGGGCTCCGCTCCTTTCACACCTGGGCGTTTTTGTTTCAGGCGCTTATTGGGCATTTTTTGGGCGTCTTTGGAGGCAGGCATGACATGTGAACTTCGGTGTAGGGGTATATATACACACACACAAACACACACACACATATATATACACATACACACATATAGGTGTGAAAGGAGGGTAACACCATCCCTGCAAATAATTTCAGTAGCGCAGGGATAGGGTTCCGCTCCTTTCACACCTATATGTGTGTGTATGTGTATATATACATATATGTGTGTGTGTGTATATATACCCCTACACAGAAGTTCAGATGCCTGCCTCCAAAGACGTCCACAAAAAAGCCCAATAAACGCCTGAAACAAAAACGCCCAGGTGTAAAAGGAGCGGAGCCCCATCCCTGCTCTACTAATAATTCTAAGAAAAATTATCTTTTTCTTATGGCGGTCACCCTGACATGGATGAGTTCTGTCACCCTGGCATAAAAGGAGAGGAGCCCTATCCCTGCTCTACTAATAATTCTAAGAAAAATGATCTTTTTCCTATGGCGGTCACCCTGACATGGATGAGTTCTGTCACCCTGGCATAAAAAGGAGAGGAGCCCTATCCCTGCTCTACTAATAATTCTAAGAAAAATTATCTTTTTCTTATGGTGGTCACCCTGACATGGATGAGTTCTGTCACCCTGGCATAGCATTTAGGGTCAGTTCACCCTAAACTACACTACGGTCACCCTGACACTTAACACTTTCCCTACAGAAACTAGATTATTGAATCTAACTGTAGTGGTATATAGTACCCTAACTACACTGCATATCCCTTTCCCTATCAGTGCCACGAATCAGTGTCCACCAGTGCCACGTATCAGTGTCCCCCAGTGCCACATATCAGTGCCACGAATCAGTGTCCACCAGTGCCACGTAGCAGTGCCACGAATCAGTGTCCACCAGTGCCACGTAGCAGTGCCACGAATCAGTGTCAACCAGTGCCACGTATCAGTGCCATGAATCAGTGTCCACCAGTGCCACGAATCAGTGCCACTAATCAGTGTCAACCAGTGCCACATATAAGTGCCACGAATCAGTGTCCACCAGTGCCACGAATCAGTGTCCACCAGTGCCACAAATCAGTGTCCACCAGTGCCCCAAATCAGTGTCCACCAGTGCCCCAAATCAGTGTCCACCAGTGCCACAAATCAGTGCCACGTATCAGTGTCCACCAGTGCCACGTATCAGTGTCCACCAGTGCCACGTATCAGTGCCACAAATCAGTGTCCACCGGTGCCACATATCAGTGTCCACCAATGTCACATATCAGTGCCACGTATCAGTGTCCACCAGTGCCACTCACACAGAACAGGCAGATATAATGGTATATAGGAACTGTAGGCATGGCTGCAATGTGGGGAATGCCTGGCTAATTTTCCTTCTTCTTCATGCAAAGTCGGATCACAAGTCGCTTCAAATAAGATAAGGAGGCGACTCCCATTGAAGTCTATGGGACAAGTCAGATACAAGTCGCCTCAACGTAGTACAGGACCCTTTTCTGAAGTCAGAGCGACTTCAGTAGTGCCAATTAAGACAGCACTCATTGATTAACATTGCTTTTGTTATGTCAAGCGACTTGGGGTGACTTGAGGACACACAAGTTGCAGCAGTGTGAATGGACTCTTATACAAGCTGTACACTCACTACTTTACATTGTAGCAAAGTGTAATTTCTTCAGTGTTGTCATATGAAAAAGGTATAATAAAATATTTACAAAAATGTGAGGGGCGTACTCACTTTTATGAGATACTGTATAATGTTTGCTATATGCAAGGCAATGAAACAGAGCAGCATTTTAATTCATTTAATTTCAGACAAGAAAGATTATTCTACTCAAACACATTTTTGAACACTGATGGGCACTGTAGATTCATGTGAAGCAGAATTTTAAACCTGGGTTTAGGTTTCGAAAGGGAAAAACAAAACAGAGAAGATATAAAATTCAGAACATCCAATAAACAAGGTCTCACTAGGAGCATCACTTCGTGTTCTCATCATCTTAACCAGAGACGGGACGTTGCCAGGCAACCATCTGCAGATGCATGTAAAGCAAAAGAAACCACAGCCAAGTGTGCCAAAGTCTACCGCTACCTTGTTAAAGTAAAGAACAAGGTCTCCTAAAATAAAACCAAGATAAATACTTTCATATTAGCAAACATACAAACAACCCCTGAAACTAAATTTGCACAGCACTTCAAGAAAAACTCTCCATGCTCTGCTCAGCGACACTATAAAAATCCACAGTGATTGCATGTAAGTGGCTAAATTGACCAGGTCCAGCTTTCACGACTTTACAACTTATTTCTGCGCCCCACCAAGGTGGTCTAGGGATGATCTCCATACCAGTTTTTAAAGCAGTAGTAAACCACTGGGAAAAAAAAAAAAAAACCTGCAAGACATAAGCATAATATTCTAGTATGCATTGCATACTAGCACATTATGAAGTAGTTACCTTACAAAATGCCCCACAGCGGCGCCCGGTCACCGCTGAGGGAGCTAACATGTTCCCTCGGCATCTTTTTAGGGTTCGAAGGCTCCGACGCTATGAGTGGCCGGAGCCGCAATGACGTCACTCCCTCGAATGCGCGCAGGAGCCCTCTGTTCCGGCAAAGAGCTCTGAAGTTCCGGAACAATACACCGGACCTTCAGAGCGCATGCGCCACTGATGTCAGCGGCTGCATGCAGGGTGAATATCTCCTAAACCGTGTGGTAAAAATCACCAAGCAGGGTATACAACCGCTTTAACGATAAGTTCACCTTTCGTTACATGTTATACGCATATTCAGGGTGTAACATTTGACCTGTTACGAATGGACCGGCCCCCACACCTTCCTGATCTGACAGTTAGTGGGGCACATTCAGCCTGAATTGACAAAAAACTGAACTCAAGGAATTAACATAGGTCCAGCTTGGTTAGTCTGGAAAACTTCGGGTGCTTCGGGTGCTACTGAAGGGGTGGGATGAGGAAGGGAACATCCCTCGTCTGGCACCTCCAGAGGACATCTGAACATCTTGCAGTTTTTTGCCAATAAATACAAGGCAAACTCTTATTGGACGGGGTGGATAACATCATGTCTGCCTTGTCCAATCTTGCCGGAGGTTTTGAAAAACAAATACACTTTGTTCTGTATACAGACAGTTCAACATACAGAGGGCTGACACATTTTACCCCCCTCTGAAATCCTCTTACCAGAGCTTACCTTGGGTAAGGGATGGGAGCGAGAGATAGATGCT